>NC_091394.1:63482614-63785739 GCF_032191515.1 Phaenicophaeus curvirostris
GATCAGGCTGTTCAAGGCCCCATCCAACCTGTCCTTGAACACCTCCAGGGAGGTGGTTATTCCAGTGAACAACCTGTTCCAGCTTGTCTTATATGAGACAAATATTTACAGGTAAAATAAGTGACAGTTATTTTTTAGAAGGCTGTTCCCTGAATGTCCCACATGCCATGGGCAAACTTGAGAGAAAGAACTTCAGGCATCTGAATTCAGCCAAAACTGGTATGTAAGCATGGTCAATGTACTGAAAGTTAAAGGATAAGTCTCATCCTAGAGTGGAATTTGTCCCAATTAATTTTAACAGTTATAAAAACTAGGCAGCTAGTCTAAACTGTCATCTGGACTCTAGCTTTACAAAAAGACTAACATGTAATGAATAACTCATGCAGTCCCAATTGTACCAAGTCCAAGATAGGTGTGACCTGTCATCCTCTACATTCTCTCTTTATCTCTACTGACTATGGAGGGAACCAAGTCAATTTAGTTTAAATGAATAGCTTTCATACAGCTGAAGTCCAATCAGTTAAATCCCACCTTCAGAGCAGAAGAACTGTGTAATTCTCCCATACAGGTGAAAGTTGAGGCCTGTCACCCCAGGGGATGAATACAGAAAAAAATGGAAAGTGAATGGTGGAATCAGTAAGCCTGTAACTCTAACACATCCTCATTAGTACCCTGCATTGCTATCCCTTAGGAGAAGGTACAGTGGCTGTCTGTCTTTTTTTCCAGACATGAAAGAATGGGACAATTTACTGGGATATCTCAGAAATCTCAGGTTATGTTTTTGGCTGTAGGATTATTGCTAGTTGTTGTAAATACATTAAGGATTTGGATCTTCTTCATAGTGGTGTATGTTACTGTAACAGAACACCTAAGGAGAAGCATGGATTGATTTGTAACAGCTGTATGTGAGCTTTTATAAGTAATACTCTTTTGTGTAATAAAAAAGCCAGCAGAGTTTAAAGATTGTTATTTATTTACTGTTCCTTTTTTTAAAAGATAGATCTATACTAGGCAAATAGGCTGACTCCGGCAGCGTTCAAGTAATTTCCCACACATAAAATGTAAAATGATACATATCTTATAGTTTTCCTTTTCATTGCGGCCTTGACTTATATACTCCAGTGAATCTGAGCATAAAGTATGGTTTAAATAGACACACGTTGCCAAGACTTAGTGAAACCTAGGATAGCCTTCCCTGGAAACATTCCCATATACGTCTCATCTCCTGGGTTCCAGTACTGCTTTTTGCTGGGAATTTATAGCATGTCATACTGGATATTGTTGGTACAGCAGCTTCATCCTTTTTAGTTGTGGTATCAATCTATTCTTGAGAAGCTGTTTACTTATGAAATGCATTGCAATGTGGATGAGTAGAGAAAAATCATCATTGCATGGCATTACGTGTATCTAATGAAAAGTGGGAGAAGAAATGCACTTCCATCATGTTTGGGATCAATATTTTGATGAATTTTATGACAAATGAGGGCTTCCATAAAGGAAGCTGGTCTTAATCCTCTTTACCTTTTGGTCTGCAGTATCTTGCAGCAAACACAGGGTGCTTTTTACATTTCTACACATTCCCTTGTGGAAATACAGCCCAAATATAATGCAGATGTAGCTTCTGCTACCTCTGAATGGAATCCGCTGCTCTGCTGCTTTACACAGCAGATATGTAACCAGTTTTGCTATGTTAGGCTTTATCCACATGTACACGTACAGCACACATATGTGGAGATGAGGCACCAACTTGCATGGAGTGGGAATCACTAATTGCCAGGAAAGCAGTGAGCATTGCGAGATACCTTTTGCTAATATCCGCATAGACTAAAAATTAATCTTGTCAAAGGGTTTCTGAATATAAATGAACACTATCCCCATGGGAGTACTCCAAAGGCAGGTAATTTTTTGGGTAAGAGAAGTTTGACTGTAGCCTCTGACACCATGAGGTGAATGGAGAGTTGTTTTTCCTGATTTTACTGTTCCTTTGGTTTTCTCTGCTTGTTACTTTTAAAAATAATCCTAGCAGTATATGTTTACTTTACATACTAAGAACGAAGGTAATTTTTTGCTTGTCACAGTGTCATTCATTCTAAAATGATTACTTTCTGCTTATTTGCCCTTTTTTTCCTAACTTTTGTTTTCTCAGCTGTTTGCTTAGTCACAGACAGCCGTTTGCTCTCCTAGTAGCCCATCTGACCCAGCAGTCCTCTAAATATTCGACACATTGATTTTATTCAACATTATTTCCTTTCACCTCTCTTAATTATGGTGCTTCAGTGATTTAATTCCTGTTTAAAAATAAAAATGCCTTTTTATACTAGTCCAAGTGATCTCTGCTGTTTTTGTGGCCTAGAGTCTTGCAATTTAATTTGAGCTTTTCCCACTACTCTGTCTTAGACCTTTGCTTCTATTTTCAGTCCTGATACTGAGTGAAAATGGAAAACATACTCCAAATGTTCCACCTTTGGTCTGTGCATTCGGAAGTATGAAGATGATGCATCCTGCTCTTAGTATGGTTTTGGATAAACTTTTCATAAATCATTTGTCTTCCATGATTATTCCTTGCCCCCATAAATACAAACTGTTAATTTTCAGCAGAATGGAAATCACTAACTCCAAAAAGGAGTTTTTAAGGAATCAGCTTTTTGTTATCCTTCAACAGGCACCTAAATGGGGGAGGGGGAATTTACTCTTGCACGTATTCAGGCTTTAACACTGATGGCTTGGTTAAGATTCTCAAAGAGGCAAAAGCAAAAATTAAAAAACAGGTGATTCCAGCTATTTTAAATAACACTGTTTCTGAGGCACTGAGTGTCAGCAGATCTGCAGCCAGGCATACCAGCAGAGGAGCCCTTCCCTGGTGCCATGCTGAGGAGCATGAAATGAGCAGGAACCTTCCTTTCTCTGTTAAAACTCTGACCCAGACTCGAATGTTTGTTTGAAAAGTGCAGACAGCTGCAGAAACATGATGTTCCTACACTCAGCTCAAGAGGAGAGAGTTGTAGATGAGCTTCCTGACATTCATTAGCCAGTCTGCATCAAAACTGCTCTTTGAAGAGTAGCCGGATCTTCAGAAATGCTTGCTGTGAGGTCTCTGTTGAGACATCTCCTGAAGGTTGTTTATTATCCGCAGGTTTGTCTGCGGATGGTGGTGTCTGTTTGAAAGGAGGTGTCTGTTTGAAAGGTAGTGGACTGCGTCCACTGGCTCCCTGAATGGCCTCCAGCATGACAGCAAATTCAGGTTATTTCTGCCTCAGCTTCTCAGAAAAGACCTAATATCTCAGCAAAGAAATCTCATTAAAATAGTCCTAATAGCTTTCATAGAAAGTCTTTAAAATATATAAGAAAAGGTTGGGTTTTTTTCTTGTCTAAAATTATGATTTTATAAATGTATTCCTACAAATGTCTCATACATAGAGGAATCACCCATGGGCTGAAGCAGTCCAAAAATCCTGGTGGTAGCTGATATGGCCCTGTAGGCTCTCCAGTGCCCTCCTTAGTGCTACCAGTCTTCACAGGAACAGGCTGAGAAACATCTCGGAATGCTTTGGCAATGGTATGCAGCCTGCTTCATAACCCATGAGGTTACAAAGGCTTTCTGGGATGTGGTCAGTATTGGGAGTTGAAGGCATAACACCTTCTGCTTTAAGTGCTCACAATAGCAAAACCCGACCTCTTAGCATTGTATGGTGCAACCCATGAAGGACTTACGATCTGAGCTTGTAGGTGCTGTGTTAACGGTAGCAATGGATAACCCACAGAAACAGTCAGCAGCAGCACCAGGAGGAGAGCTTCTTGTGTTGCACCAGTGAAGTAGTGTTGAGGGCTTTTAGGGAACTGGCCAAATGAGCTGAACTTGCTTGTCATTACAGGAGGCAGAGGAGAGATGCCGAACACATGCTGCCTGCTATCAGCAGCCCTGTGGTTGCCAAGAATTGCAGCTACACCATAACGTGAACCGTCACACGGTACACATTGTGCAGACAGACTTCTTGTTTGTGTGTGAATGGATCTGCGTAGGTATGTGGGGAAGTTCACACATTTTAACAGGTTCAAGATTTAAATTTAGTACCAAAAGTTAGGCTCTTTTATAGCCTGAAGTCGTCACCGACAGACAGTATTCACTTCTTTTTTGAAATGGTGGAAGAGAAATGGAGACGCATGCAGCATGATACAGCAAGTTTATCCAGTTAGAGAAGGTGCAAGCACATTTTGCCTTTTTGACAGGTTCTGTCTTAACAAGGTCAAAGAGCAGCTCTGCTTCTCCTGCCACACTAGCAGGCATTTCACTTATTTAACCCTTAGAAAACTGACTGGCTCCCAGCAAAATAACAATACATTATTCTAAACTGTACTAAGTTCTGTGAGTGTGATTATTTAATTCAAAGTAAAGAAATCAGTCTAAAGAACTTAAAATAAAATATGTTGTGTTTTTTGTAAAAAAGGGGGTCTATTTCTAGCTCATTAAGCAAGAAGAACGCTTGACACTCAGCTTTTTGACTGCACTCCTTCAGTTCAGCCGAATCAACTCAGATTTTCTCAATCTAGAAACAGAGAGAAATGGAACAGTAAGTAGATTGGTCATCTCTGCTCAGCTTTTCACACTGCTGTGCTGTTTTTTTCTGTTATGACATGCTGACAACAATAAGCCATCTGAAAACTCTGGATCTGATTTTAACAGATACATTATTTTCAAGATAATGGAATATTCTGTTATAAAACTAAACTTTCTCAGACTCTTTTGTATGTATCTCTCTATATATTCAGACCTAACTTGACATTCTGTTCAAAATTTGTTAGGTAAAAAAAGGGGCTTCATTATTTGGTTAAAAGAAAGGGAAAGCTCCCCCAGCATCAAGCCATCCTGGTATGCAGAGAAACAGCCTGGCACATAGTAATCAGCACAGATGACTAAAACACCTGCTTGCAGTCATGCCACAATATTTATTTCAGGAGCAGTTATCTATTATTTGAGATAAAGTACATGCTCCTACAGGCTGGGGGGTAGATTAAAATATTTCATTGTTATGGCTAGTCTGCTGCATGTCTTTTTCAATAATGCGAAGCAGTACTAAGGTGGCTGGACTCCCAGAGCAGGCAGGATGGATGAAATACGTTACCCCATGTCTTTATGGCAATGGATGGATTTTCTTTGTTGCAGGCAAAGTGCAATTTCTGCATGGCTGGGGACTGTGGTAGGTTTTTTTAATTAACATTCAAATCTATTATTTATGAATGCATTCCCTGATGTCTAAATCCAAGGGCAAGCCCTGCCGTGCTTGACTAGGTCTCTCAGGAGAAGGCTCGAAAAGATCTGCAAGTGAAGAGAGATGAGACTTTCTGCTTGACTGCTCCTGCCTGTCAGGCAAGGACGAGCATTCAGGGGCCAAAGGTTTGTCTATTCTTAATGTTCTCACCTCAGACATCATTTGCTAAGGAACTCCATGTGCTAGCTCAGTGCTCTGGAGTGACTGTCGTTATCCCAAATCTGCAGATATTAAGACAAGACCTTGTTGTTAAGGCAGACCCTTTTGATACCACATGCAGCCTAAGGCTGTGATTTTCCAACAGGCTGCTCAGCCAGCGCATCATGCTTAAGGCGACAGGCACGTTCAGCTGAGGACTGTGAAAACCACTCTGGAGTAGTTTGCCTTCATCTAACAGACCCACCAGCAGCATCAGCGCTCCTGACTTCATGCTGCTGATACAGCTTGAAAGCCTTTTGCTGCAATCAGCCACAAGACAGCTCTTGCTGCACCCAGCTTTCCACCTACACAGCCAAAGAAGGAAGAAATTACTGCTCTCTGGACCCTATTTTTTTTATCCTGAATGAGAATCAGGCATATATTAAACATGTCAAATGGTCTACATTTAAAAATGTACAACTCAGAATAAGTATTTTGTGTGCTGAACATTAAAAAATGTTTTTAAAGAAGCATAGCCAATGTCACCGAGTTTATATTTAAAAAAGACTCCCTCTGATCTATTTGCATTTCCTTTCTCTTGTCTTGTTTAGTACAGCAGGAGGTAGTTGCGTCTCTACACATCTGAGATACTCCTGTGTTTTACCATCACTGCACGAAAATGGTAACATCTGGCTTGTAGGCACAGAAGTAAAAAAAACTTGAAATCACTATGTGGGAGACTAAAAATTTTTAACAACAAATGTGACTAATATGTAGCAGTGAACTATGGAAATGATGTAGCAGTTTTGCACAGCCAAAGGAAAGGTCAAAGAGCTTGCAACAATACTTATTACTCTACCTTATTCTTTGAGTGGTTCCATTAAATTGAATATAAACATAAAAAGGGAAAGAATTGTTTAACATGAACAAACTCCAATAGCTGAGTAGTAACCTTTCTTTGGTAGGAAATACAATGCTTTCTTCCGGACCTTAAGAATTAGATGCAGCGTTTTCAATAAACAGTTACTTTGCACAGTAGGCAGCATAATCTGCACACTGCATTTTGTTATAGACAAGCAGGCTGGCACTGGATGTTCTGAAGTAAATGCGTGTTGGCATTCAAGGTCATTTGGACTTTTTCTATTCAAATTTTAGAAATTTAAAAAAAGAACTGCAGTTTTCCATGGGCTTTCCATGTTGACATGAGTGAGCAAATATATTGGCGTTCTTGAAGCAACTTCTGAAAAAGACTCTTCACCCATCAACTGTGCTCTTTCTTCATGGTTTGCAACCAATCTTGATATCTTTTTGGACATCTAAAAGCCCATTTTTATCAATTTATGAATGCTGATCCAAGGTAATTTGGAATAACTGTTTTGTTGGTGGGTAAGGTGAGTTGAAGAGGAATAAGCCTGCTTCCTTCACATTAAGTAAACTTAGCTTTGGGGTTTTTTTTTACATAAAAAATAGAAGCTATCAAAAAAAAGATCTGATGTTCACAAAAGCTTGTCTGAGCACTCTTTTCCAAGTTACAGATGTGGTTATAATTATTCCATTGATAATTGAGGGAAGTTGATTTCACATAATCATTGCATATGTGATTTTGACTACTAGGTTAATAACCAGCGTTTTGGTCTTCATGTGTTTTTTATTGTGTTGCGCGGTAAAATACACCTACGATCATAAAATAAATTCACTTCTCTCAAAAGCAATTATTGCTTCTGTCATCCTGTAGGCTATCAAGACTGCTGAAGAGAAGTAAAAAGGGAAGGGAAGTAAGCGGTTATGGAGATAAAAAAAGAGCTGTTCAGAGAGGCAACATTTGTAAGTCACAAAGGTTGTCATTCCATATCCAAATAGCTGATTTCCAGTAGTTCTTTCCTTAGGGTCAACTCCTCTATTTAGAATCACCCTTGCTGATAAATCATCTTACAAATTCTTAATTCAGGAAATAGGTTTTGTTGTTTCCTAGTGACTGTCTTTTTGATCAGCTTTAGTGACCCTGAAATTAAAGGGCTCAGAGACTATTTACACTTGTATTCAGCTACAGGGCACTGTATTACCCTCCACAATTCTTCAAAATTCAGCTCAGTTTTCAGTCGCACATAAAACATAGTATCCAGGCCATGTCCATCCAGGTACCAGGATGTAGCTTTATTCATGTATTGTTTTTAATATCAAGTACTTCTAAATGTCAAAGCTGCTCAGATAAATATAAGAATACTTGCAATTACTCCCATCCAAGGTCAACTAGATCTACAATGTTAGGTACTTTTCGTAACTAAAAGAGGGTGTTTAGTGGTGTTTATTATTTTCTTTCTTGCTCCACCAGTTCAGTTACTTTTCAGTCCTAGGGGAGATGTGATGGTATGAAGATAAAGCTGAAATGTTTCACATGACAACTGTTGGACTATTAGCAGGAATCAAACCATCACATCTGAATCTGGTTTCTCCTGGCCCATACTTGGAAAGATTTGCACTGTAGCAATCCAGAGGTAAATTTGCCTTATGCTGATCAGGCGCCTCTCATGCCTCCTGTCCTCTTCAGCGTCCTTTGTCCTTGTAGTAGGCTCAATCTTGTCACCTAAATCCAGAATAACGCACAACAACTGGTGATAATATTTAATTTACACCACTTTCAAGACAGTTTGTCAAGAATATTTGCATAGCAAAAGATGTTATTGCTGCCTTCAAAACCTTAAGTGATTATGGTCATAAGCAATTTTAAATGACTAGTGGATAGCTATTTTGAGAGCTTCTGTCTCCTAGAATTTTATTAAACTAGAGCAGAAACTTACATTACTCGAACAAGTCTGAACTAATCAAATCTGAACAAGCTTTCAGAAAGCTTGTTTAAAATAAATACTTTTTATTAATAAAATATCAAACAAATAGAATGCAATTCTGTCGCCTTTGCCCACTGACTGCCTTTTGCAGTCCTGAGAACAATGATATACTTAATTAAATACAGTGCTCCCTAGTGTCATAGAGGTTGCCTATTTGCTAAATGCAAACACATTTAGAGAGGACGTAGTTTTTTTAAAATATTGCGACCATGGTGTCAGTAGTGTTTTACAGCTAGGTAAAAGTGTCACATCCTTGAACAAAAGCTTAACAAATAAATGAAATAGGAAGAATACTTCAAAAGCCTCTGATTATTTTATTAACAAATATGGTTTATTTAACATGTTATGGCATAAGATTAAACTCAAAATTAATAAAGTAAAATATATGCTTTTGCAGATATAGTAAGATCAAAAAATACTACTTTGGAAGTACCCCAACCCCCTCAACAAGTCGTTGTATCCTCTGTGCTTTCATCATTATTCTTTCAAACATGGTACTTATTTACTGCATTTCAACTGTAAAGCTGCTGCTTTTCACCTCCAACTCACTTAAGAGTTATTATTAATTTCTTTAAAACATGCAAAAATATGACTTCCAAGAACATAGCCATAGAGCTACAGAGCTCACTGCAAGAATACCAATAAATAAAACATCAACTAATTACAGTTTAAGGCTAGATCCTTGGCTGGTGGGAATGAACAGACACTGACTACAGCAGAACCCAGATGCATCTGTTGGCTGCCAGCTTCCAAGTTCCAAGTCCTGGCAAGCTGCTTTGTCTCTCCGTAAAGCAGAGTATTTTATATCTCAATGATATTTCATTACAACTTTTACACACCTCTAGGAAAGTCACATTTTCAAAGGCTGTATGTTGATTTTGAGTCTACCCCAATATATACATTTGAAAGTAGGTTTCTCTGAACAGTTAAAGGAAACCTTGAGTCAAATTCTTGCATTACATGACAGGAAAATCACAAAAGTGCATATACAAAGGTACGTATACATGCAGAAGGAAGCCACATTGCAGTTTGCAGCACCGCCAGCTGCAGCTTTATGCCATCTACTGCTATAGACACGGGCCTGTGTTGAGTCAGAGAGTACATGTACATGAATGTAAACTTTATCCCTTGGCTTGAGAGACTCAGTTAAGGCAGATCTTCCTGTTAGGGGAAGGAGTAAGGCCACAGATTGTGTGGAAGTGGAGTTTTATTTCAGGCACCTGTATGTGGACCTGGACCTGCCCCACCAAAGCTGCAGAATCAAAGCTTTATTGCAAAAAGAACAGACTATTTTACACCAAACTGGTAACTAAGATAGTATATCAACTTTATGGACTTTTGTAGAGCAGATATAAAATGATTTTTTTCATTTTCTACCCAGTAAATCTGGTAGAAACAGATTTCCCATTAGCTTCTATAGTTTTGAAGTGGCCAAGCTTAAAATGGCAACTGAACACACCGAAAGGCATCAGCATTGGGAGTAAAATGCTCACTCCTAGCTCCTTGAAATAGCTCTCAATGACATTTCTTCAGCAGATGAAGAGTTATATTTTTAACTGCAAGCATGGTCTCTGTGCAGGTTGGTTTGATCAGTGTCTCAGGAAGTAAAAATCCAAAATGGCCAGTGTCCCGCAGCTCGAATGCAAACGCGTAGGGGATGCCGTTTTTATAGGCCCAGTCCATAGAGCTACCAGAACTCACATCTGAAAGAGGGAATCCAGAGAAAATTTTAGAACCGGTCATGCTAAAAGCACCAGAGGGTTCTTGTGGCATTTTGTGTTCAGGGCTCAGTGAATATACTTGCATCTCCAGCTGTTGCTTGCCTTGAGCCTGAACAACCTTCAAAGAAGGCCATGGCCACTCAGCATAACACAGGATTAGACTCTTGATTTTCACAAGAAAAAAAATAATAACTACTTTTTTGTGTAAAGTGAAACTTTAATAAAAGAGAACATTCAGAATAAAGCCTCAAACTGTTCTTGTCTGCAGGCAAGAGCAGTCTAAAGCTTTGCTTCCACAAAGATCTCCCAGCTGGATTGAAGCTCTGCATGTTCCTGGGTTTAACTTGGGGTTTCTAGGCAATTCTTTTGCAAGGAAAAGGGAAAAAGCTGATAAAGTAATCTACAAATTTCTTTTCAAACTCCTTTTAAAATTCCTTTATCTTTATTTCTGTTTTGTTTTCTCACTATTTCCTTACAGCATGAGGGTGTTTGCCTAGGTGGTGTCTAATATTAACAAAACTTCCCAAGGAAGTGTGCGTCTTTTGCTTTCGTTATCTCCACATGCTGATTACCCAAGACACTTATAATTATATAAAGCCCCATCTCTCATGTGCCCTGCTGTCTTTTGTGCGATTCTGGCATTAATTTATACTGTTTTTCCTTTGACATAGTGACTGACTGCACCGTAATGAGAACAAGTTGATGACCGTGCTGTGAGATGGAGATCCACAATAAAGTGAAGCTCTAGCCAAAACACAGCAACACAGCAGAAGAGAGGCAGAAGGTTACTTGTGAAAAATCTTGCAATTTATTAAGCTTCTCACTTTTTCAATGTCTGTTACCATTACTGAGAGCTCTCAGTCTTCATAGTCTCAGTTTTAAAAACAGTGTCTTGTTGAAACCTATTGAATTTCTCTTACCTGCCTACATGGAGAGCTTGCCTGACAAATGTTGTCACATATTTAAAAGGCATACATTAAAAGATATTTTATTATAGGGAAAAATCTGAAATCATTCTCTGAAAAATGGAAGATGTCCAAATAATGTATTAATTTATTAACATTTAGACACAAAGACATTTGAAACATAACATTTAAAGACATCACCCTAAATTTCAGAATGAGCTCTATGAATAGCTGAATTTATCACAATTGCACAGAAGGAGAGACAAAAGGATGGTGAAAAATGAAACCTACTTTGAATTATTTCCATCCAAATATTTTATAACTTAGTGGTCCATTTAGGCTCTGTGATAAAGATATGCTTTTTAAGATTTTATCTTTCTTTTTTTTTTAATATGTTCCTGGCTTTCACATCTTAAATGCATTGCATTTTAATCTCTTTTATTGCATCAATTGAGTTAATCTTACTGCCATCCACCGACTGAATCCCTTACAAAACATAATTTTCTGCTTTCCACACCATCCACAACTGGAACAAAGTGCATTTCAAACACTGTTTGCTTTCTTTGTTGTAATAAAGGTAATCTCCTGCTTATTATAGGTAGGTCAAAGTCACAAACCTGTGCCAGAGGAAAACTTACACAAAGTGCTAGATGCAGGACCGTATCTGTATCTTATACCATAGGCTGACTCAAGGGCATTAACAGCATTATAGGCTGCTGATTCCTGTGAGGGGGAGAAAAACAAATATATAAATTAGACTTTGAATTAAATCCTGTAATAAGATTGCAACCTGAGCTATGGATGATTGTCTTCCGGCAAAATGCTGTGTTCTGTAAGTCCATGGCAGCTAATCTAAAATTATTTTAAAGGATAAATTCATTATTTATTTTTACTGACACCAATTCTCTAATTCCCTGAAAAACTTGATTTTCACAGCATAAAAACCTCACTGCACCATGAATGATCAACCATTAATATTTGTAATTATAGGTATATATACCAATTTAGTGAAACAACAAATTTAGGCAACATGTGAGACCATGAGATGAAATAATCTCTTTTTTTTAATGCAGTTTAAAAGCCATGCATGCATTTTGTGCCAGTATCTGCGGACCCACTTCCCAGTCCACTAAACCTCATCCTTGCAGAGTTTGTGAAGGAGAATTGATCTCATGGTGCTTTCTCTGGGGCCAGATGATGTGGGATTGGAGAACTATTTCCACTATGGCAGAAACGTGATTTCAGTACTGTATGGGGAAAATCAGCACCTACATTTCAACAGCCATATGGATGCAGTCTTTTAAGGATACTCATGGCATCCTGTGAAACTGGGTGCAGAAGGCCTGTCCCATGTCGAATTCAGAGGGTCACACATGGATAGAGCATCCAAACACAAGGAAAGGATGCATTTATTCAAAAGAAAAAGGAATATTATGATCCCAAAGATCCTGGAGAATGTATAGTGAAGGCTGGAATATCTTGGAAAGCACAGAGACATCTCACAATATAGAGCAGGAAATGAACATCTTTGGAGCTAGAAACTCCTGGACTTTGAACCGCTGGATAAAGCTGAAATTGTTGTTTTAGTTATTTTATTTCCTTGAACTGAAGAGCTGTAGGTTACAAAGTCTTCAGTCCTCATGAACTTGATCACTACATTGTTATTCATCAGGCACTAGACGAACGCACTGGGGAAGAATTTCTCTATTTGCTGTCATCAGGAACCAGGATTCTGGCTTAGTCCTTGGACAGACCCGTGCAGGCATTCCTGCTGTGGGTCTTCACCTGCCCAAGCAGAGAATCCAGAGAACACTGCTTTAAAACATCATTCCAGAAAAAAAAAACAAATTCATTTTCACTTACTGGCCCAGCAAGTAGGACCTTGGAGACTTTAGGTTACACTGAGTACTGCTCTTAACAAATGGAAGAGCACTTTTTTACTCCATTATAAAAATTCATTAGGCATAACTAGATTTTTTGTTTGTTTCTCAGCACAGGCATGACAGTGCCACTGATTCTGATCTTCAGCTTGCCCCTCCTCTTCCTCTTGCCACTTCCACAAAAGTGTGTGTGGAGGCTCCACTGAAGTCAATGCGGCTGGGCTGGGATGTGGCCACCAGCCCATCTGAGGGGTAACATCTGACTCACCCCAGCACCAAAGATGAGGAGGTGGGAGGATGCCTGAGGGAGAGGGCAGCATGGTCACTTGGGACTCTTCCTCCTTTCACAAATGCCTCAACTTCTGTGAGTCATGAAGCACAAGACCCATGACAGGGTTGGAGGTGTTGGACCCACGAGTGCGGTGAGGTGGCAGTGGAGCCTCGCAGGGTTCTGGGGGTGGGGGTGCTCCAGCTGCAGCCTGGGGCTGTTGTCTGAGAGGCACCAGAAAACACTGCAGCCCCAAGCACCACGGCCAGCTGTTCAACAGAAATCTGGCAAGCAGCTGTGCCCAGCAATTACCACCCCAGGGCTGCGGTGTGGACCTGAGATGGCCTGGCAACAGGCCTGACACCAAGGAAGCGGGAGGCAGGGCTCAGCTGAGTGAGCTGAGATAGGTGGAGAGCAACGTCTCGGTAAATGTGCCATGGAAAGGAGAACACAGCCACAAAGGAGAAGACTCCCAGTGCATGAGTTACTCCTTGTACCGCAATACGACAACAGAAGCAAGCCCTGTTGAAATATTCCTGAAGAAATGGTTTGGCAATGCCTGTTTAAAAACAGTGCAACACCACTGGCTTCTGTGCAGAGTCAGCAACTGTCTGAAGGCCAGGCTGGGAGTGACCCGGTGCTTAATGCTCTCAGTCTTGAGGGGTGATGCTTGCCTCCGCTGTTGGAGTTACGTGCCCAAAGAAGGAGACAGTTTTCAACTGCATCATACCCTGCAAGCTGGATCCTGACTATATCCAGGCAAGCCGTCTTTGAACTTCCTCAAGGAGAAAGCTTCACAAGAAATTACCAGATTTTTACAAAGACATACACAAACTCAGTAAGTTCACTGCAATCACTAAAGTAAAAGACAGTACAGGAAGAAAAGGGATGAAAAGCCAGTGAAATTTAAAACTATTAAGGTGGATGTATGTTTCTGCTGTTTTTTTCAATCTAAAGGGGCGCTTTCATTTTAAGTAACTTAAAAGAACAGATTTCAGGAGATGGTTAATAAGAGAGCTGTGCCTAAATTAGAACGGAATATGCATATTGTGATCTGTACACAGCTCTCCAGTTTCAAAGCAACTCTGAATAATTGAACACTTTAATCGAAATGGTGACTGACAGCTCACTAGAATGATATGACCCAGGAAGAAACATCCTTTCTTCTGCCCAGAATTAATTGTGGCCCCCTGTTAGCACTAATTTTTATTTATCTGCTACGCACATGGGGTCTTAGAGTTGTTCAATGTACACAGTTCGTGTAGACCAACAAAGCTCATTCCATATGCAGCAGGAAATAGAGACCTGATGCCTTGTAGCTCACTGTAATTCTCCAAGAGAACTGGAGAATTTGAAACCTCACCCTATGTCACCATTTTAGACACCTCAAATATTAAAGACTATTCATTTCAGAGCCACGAAGTGATGGAGTCCTTGCCTGTAGGCAAATATTAAAAAACACAAATAAATAAGCAACAGTATTCCATTCATTTTTACTATGATTCCCATTATGAGCTTTCTAAATAACAGGAAATTACTTCAGTTTCTTATTCCAGCCTCCCTGTTCTTTTTGAACCACTGCAACAGAAAGATGTACAAAGTCCAAATACTGGCAAAATATTTGTCCAGGGCTGTTTTCACAACAGTGTCTGTCTCTTTAGGTCTGTGCTCCACTCCCTCTGATGAGAAGCCTGATCCAAGACCTCACAGGCCTGGGGAACACCTACTGCTCATCCAAACCTGGGTTCATTTGGTCTAAAAGCTGTGAATGGGAAGGTAGAGTGTGTCTGCTGAGGGGCAGCTACTCCCTGTCTCAGGACAGAAATAGCCCTTGAGCAACAAGAACAATATATACTAAAAACTAACTGGTATGTGTGAGAACTCTAAGAGGCTCCTTTTCCTTACAATTAATTTCCTGCTATTGCCTTAGGTTCTCTGGGTATTTTCATCAAGATAACCAACAGGCATCTTCTTGCAGAGCTGATGCTCATTCTTCCTAACACCATGTCTTTAACTTTTGCTGTCTTGTCTGTTCTTAAAAAAACTATGCTTGCACCTGCTGGTCTTCAAAGGAACGAGATCCTGTGGTTTTAAATTCCCAGTCTGTGTGTTTCAGTAGGTTACAGCCACCAATTCACTCTGAGAGCTCTTCTTTCTCTTTCCCATGACCCAAAAGAGAGAGGTGAAGATAAAATAAAAAAAAAGCCCAATAGATTTGTTCACATTAAATGCAAGGTTGAGTGACCAGTCCCCATAAGTCTCATATTTTTGGTTCCTCTAGCCGCTTAGTTAATGTCTAATTTGCTCTGTTTCCCAAGAATGACATCAGACAGAAGAATTTTTTAGTAGCTGCTGAAATTAAGTGTCTTAACAGAAATAAACCCACAAAGAGAGTTCAGTTTGTGGAGTGCTGGCTGCTCTGCCTCCTGAGAGGGGAGTTGAGTCAAACTTCAGCGAAACTCCAGGGACTAATAACATGATTCATTCTGCACAGAATAAATCTAAGGTGCAGTTAAGCTCCTTTTGGAGTAAACTAGATTAAACTAGTAAGTTAAATGTCACTGCAACCTTCAAGGCCAAAATGGTAGATATATAGACAATGTAATTTTACAGGGGACTGAAGATGAAAGAAAGAAGCTTGCTAGGGGTTGGCACAATGTGTGTCTGTGAGCAGGAGCAAACAGAAAGTCAAGTTAAGCCACAGTTAAGCCATAGGGAGGCTTTTATGTACAGAAGGCTGGGTAAAAACAGACCTCACACTGTGAGCAGAGGGAACAGCTCTACATTTGGATGAGCATGGTATACACGAAATGGAAATATTTGTAAATCAATAGACTTGCATCAAAAACTTTATTCTTATTAATTCATTCTTCTAATAGACAAATACTCCAAAACACCTGATAGGCCGCACCTTGAATACTGTGTTCAGTTCTGGGCCCCTCACCACAAGAAGGATGTTGAGGCTCTGGTGCGAGTCCAGAGAAGAGCAACAAAGCTGGTGAGGGGGCTGGAGAACAAGTCTTACGAGGAACGACTAAGAGAGCTGGGGTTGTTTAGCCTGGAGAAGAGGAGGCTGAGGGGAGACCTCATTGCTCTCTACAACTAACTGAAGGGAGGTTGTGGAGAGGAGGGAGCTGGCCTCTTCTCCCAAGTGATGGGGGACAGGACAAGAGGGAATGGCCTCAAACTCCACCAGGGGAGGTTCAGGCTCGACATAAGGAAAAAATTTTTCGCTTAAAGGATCATTAGGCAATGCAACGGTCTGCCCAGGGATGTGGTTGACTCGCCTTCCCTGGAGGTGTTTAAGGTGCGGGTGGATGAGGTACTGAGGGGCATGGTTTAGAGATTGGTGGGAATGGTTGGACTCGATGATCCGGTGGGTCTCTTCCAACCTGGTGATTACATGATTCTATGTTACTTAACTGCTTGTCTTAAAGGGATGAAACCACTGTGTATGAACAGGACGATACATACAGCAATAGAAGCTTTACTTTTGGTGAATTCTATGAGATTTCTCCTCTAACTGATAAATATAAACCACTTCAACTTCACTTTGTACATAAAATGGAAGATGATCTTCTCTGTACTTCTAGTGTTAAAGTTCTAAGCATGAAACAACAGCATTTCAGCTAGATGCCCAAGGACTTAACTACATAATTCCCATTAGAGTTAATTAAATAAAATTATAATAACTTTAATTAAAACCCAGGGATTTATCCTACAAAGTAATTTAAAGGGACTGACGGGTGGAAGGCACTAGACCATTTTAATCAAATTACTGCTGACTCACTTTGAGTGAAGGTTATATAACCAGAAATGAGATTACAAGCAGATCCAGAATAAATACTGCTCAATATTAAATACGTGCAAAGTACTGAAGAAACAAGCCTCCTCTCAAAACAAAACCTACCAAAAAACTATTATATAGAGAAGCATACTCTCCCAAGTTTTAATGTACTTACCACACAGCTGAAGTTTGGAATAGTTGCATATTTGTAAGAGTAAGGGTACAGCAGCATCTGTGCATATGCATGGAAGGACAAATAAGCTTTGATTTGCTTCCGATGCTTACGAAGAAAATGAGCAACAGCCTTTACTTCAGGCTCAGACTCTGGAAAAGGACCACAGTAGGTGTCATCACATGGATGAAATGAAGCACCTTCATCTAGAAATTGAAAGAGAAATTTGATGGTTAGTGATGACGGAGAATTTCTAAGAATCAATTTCTGGCTCAGTCTGCGTGGGCCTGTGTGCAGAAGTTTGAAAACCAATACAAAAATTGCTTTCTTGTGGCTGATAGGCAAGAGCCACTGGGACCTCAGTACAGCAATCTGCTTGATCATGTAGGAGACACACTGAGTTGCCAATCGGCCAGTTACATGCAGTTCTTCCCAGAGGACATATTTTTAACCTAACAGAAAAAGAAGAGCCTGACTTCATTGTATTTCCTTTCCTGGCTTTCCATGTAAGTGGCACATTTCATGACAGCATTCCAGTATTAAAGCTATTGAAAGGTCTCAGTTGGTCTGCTTGAAATAAGTG
Organism: Phaenicophaeus curvirostris; assembly: GCF_032191515.1. NCBI lineage: Eukaryota > Metazoa > Chordata > Aves > Cuculiformes > Cuculidae > Phaenicophaeus > Phaenicophaeus curvirostris. The sequence goes on from NC_091394.1 coordinate 63,500,182, forward strand.
CTGTACTTTCCACTAGTCACTGCCTAGAGAAATCTAGCCTTTAAGAGCATTTTAACCTATTAGCTACTACAGTGATGGTTACAGTGGTAGGTAGTTAACCTCAACAGGCATTATCTTAGCGACTGGTTTAAAACATGAGAACTGTCCATGACTACTGCCTATTTTCACTCTTGCAAACCTCATGGGAAAAAACATGACAAGCTGCATTGGATGGTTGCTCAGTTAGCTAGAATAGAAATCATCTCTCTTCGCACACGGCTTATTTTAACCTCAAGTTTGGGGCAGAGGTTCAGTTGTGAGGATTCCTTTCACCACGTCAACCTGCTTAGGTGGCAGTAAACTACAGAAGTATAGGCTGCATGCAATATCCCATGAGGTACTGAAAGATGAAACTCAGAAAAGGAGATGTGGCAGTGGCTCCTTTATCATTCAGCAATTCTGGATCTAAGCCATGGTCTCATTTACAGCTTAGGGCCTGGGACTAAAAGAACAATATTTATGCAAACTCATGCTGCTCTTTTATCCACCGTGATTTTAAAATGCCATATGTTTTACACTGACCCACAGAATAAAATAGTTTGTTTGCCACATTCCGTGGTGTCATCAGGGACTTAGAAAAGCAGTGTTTTATTAGCTTTCCTTTGTATAGTAGGTACTGCCACCTTCAAACGATAAGAAAAGAGCAGTGTGTGAGAAGGCATAATAATACAACCTAAAACAAGGTTATGCAATCAACCTAATGCCAAGATTTCATGCTGCAGCTTCATTTGTAACATGAAAACTGAAGCTACCATGCAATGGCCACAGGTGGGGATTTCAAAAAGTATTAGTGCTTAGATTGCAGTGGATATGGAAGAGTTATACGTAGGGCAGATGGTCTCCTCCTTGCAGAACAGATGGCCACCAAGTCATCCAGATCCCAAGAGCACTCTGCCTCGATGTCTTCTTAGATAATATAGCTAAAGGGCAGCTATTTAACAGAGCCTCTGGAGCCTGTGCTTTTTTTTTATGGATACTTCATCTCCTGTAACAGTGCTGTACACTGAATCACGAAAGTAGACATCGCTGTTAATAAACATCAGACTCCTACAAGCTAACAGTAAAATGACCCAGTAGTAAAGCAAGACTCAGTTTAGTGACTTTTAGTGAAGAGAAGACTCTCTAAACTGTCCAGCTTACTGTTGTGAGCCACTTGCTGTAGTTAATGCTTTTCCTTAACTGAAGCTGGTTGGTAGTAAAAAGAAACTTTCCACAGTGGCCTTGGATAATCATAGGATCATAGAATAACCAGGTTGGAAGAGACCCACCGGATCATCGAGTCCAACCATTCCTATCAAACACTAAACCATGCCCCTTAGCACCTCGTCCACCCGTGCCTTAAACACCTCCAGGGAAGGTGAATCAACCACCTCCCTGGGCAGCCTGTTCCAGTGCCCAGTGACCCTTTCTGTGAAGAAGTTTTTCCTAATGTCCAGCCTAAATCTTCCCTGGCAGAGCTTGAGGCCATTCCCTCTTGTCCTGTCCCCTGTCACTTGGGAGAAGAGGCCAGCACCCTCCTCTCTATAACCTCCTTTCAGGTAGTTGTAGAGAGCAATGAGGTCTCCCCTCAGCCTCCTCTTCTCCAGGCTAAATACCCCCAGCTCTCTCAGCCGCTCCTCGTAAGGCCTGTTCTCCAGCCCTTTCACCAGCTTTGTTGCTCTTCTCTGGGCTCGCTCCAGAGCCTCAACATCACAGAATCACAGAATAACCAGGTTGGAAGAGACCCACCGGATCATCCTTCTTGTGGTGAGGGGCCCAGAACTAAACACAAGATTCGAGGAGCGGTCTCACCAGTGTCGAGTGCAGAGGGAGAATAACCTCCCTGGACCTGCTGGTCACACCGTTTCTGATACAAGCCAAGATGCCATTGGCCTTCTTGGTCACCTGGGCACACTGCTGGCTCATATTTAGTCGGCTGTCAACCAACACACCCAGGTCCCTCTCCTCCAGGCAGCTTTCTAGACAGACTTCTCCTAGTCTGTAACACTGCATAGGGTTGTTGTGCCCCAAGTGCAGGACCCGGCATTTGGCCTTGTTAAACCTCATGCCACTGGACTCTGCCCAGCAGTCCAACCTGTTCAGATCCCTTTGCAGAGCCTCCCGACCCTCCAGCAGATCCACACTTCCACCCAGTTTAGTGTCATCTGCAAACTTGCTAAGGTCATTGACAAAGACATTGAACAGGGCTGGACCCAGCACTGAGCCCTGGGGAACCCCACTTGTCACTGGCCTCCAGCTGGATTTCACACCATTTCCCACCACTCTCTGGGCCCGGCCATCCAACCACTTTTCCACCCAGGAGAGTGTGCGCCTGTCCAGCCCAGAGGCTGACAGTTTCCGAAGCAGAATGCTGTGAGAAACTGTGTCAAAGGCTTTACTGAAGTCCAGGAAGACCACATCCACAGCCTTTCCCTCATCCAGCAGCCGAGTCACTTGGTCATAGAAGGCGATCAAGTTAGTTTGGCAAGACCTGCCTTTCATGAACCTGTGTTGACTGGGCCTGATCACCTGTTTCTCTTGCATGTGCTTCATGATAGCACTCAAGATCACCTGCTCCATGACTTTCCCTGGCACTGAGGTCAGACTGACAGGCCTGTAGTTCCCTGGGTCCTCTCTGCGACCCTTCTTGTTGATGGGCACAACATCAGCCAGCCTCCAGTCCAGTGGAACTTCCCCAGTCTTCCAGGACTGTTGGAAGATGATGGAAAGGGGTTTTGCCATCACATCTGCCAGCTCCTTCAATATCCTTGGATGAATCCCATCTGGCCCCATAGACTTGTGGGTGTCTAGTCGGGCTAGCAACGCTGTGATCAACTACTCTTGGATCAAGGGAGCCTCATTTTGCTCCTCTAGCTCCTGGGTTTGTATACAGATGGAACAACTTTCTTTACAATTAAAGACTGAGGCAAAGAAGGCATTAAGTACCTCAGCCTTTTCCTCGTCCCCTGTCACTGTTGTTCCTTCTGCGTCCAATAGGGACTGTATGGTCTCCCTAGTCCTCCTTTTATTATTTATATATTTATAGAAAGATTTTGTGTTGTCTTTCACAGGCTTTGCCAATCTGATTTCTAGTTGAGCCTTAGCCCTTCTGATTTTTTCTCTACACAATCTCACTTCCCTCCTGTAGTCCACCCAAGAGGCCTGTCCCTTTTTCCAGAGCCCATAAACATTTCTCTTCTTCTTGATATCACTCAAGATCTCTCTGTTCAACCAAGCTGTTTTATCCCCTGCCGGCTTTTTTTCTGGAACATGGGGATGGCTTTCTCCTGAGCTGCTAGGATTTCCTTTTTGAAGAGCTCCCAGCCCTCATGGGCTCCCTTGCCCTTAAGTACTGTCTCCCATGAGACTTTGCCAACCAGCCTTCTGAAGAGTTCAAAGTCTGCCCTCTGGAAATTTAATGCTACTGTCCTGCTAACCACCCTCTTCACTTCACCTAGAACAGAAAACCCTATCATCTCATGATCACTTTGTCCTAGGCATCCTCCTACTGCCACATCCCCCACAAGGCCTTCTCTGTTCACAAACAGCAGGTCTAGGAGGGCACACTTCCTTGTTGGTTCATTCACCAGCTGTGCAAGGAAGTTGTCTTCCATGCACTCCAGGAGCCTCCTAGACTGCTTCCTTTCTGCTCTATTGTACTTCCAGCAGATATCAGGAAGATTGAAGTCTCCCACAAGAACAAGAGGCATTGATCTAGAGATTAACCCCAGCTGTTTATAGAAGAGCTCATCAGCTGCTTCTCCTTGGCTGGGTGGTCTGTAACAGACTCCCATCACAAAATCTACCTTCTTGTGGACTCCTCTGATTTTAACTCACAGGCACTCAATCTCCTCATCACCACAATCCATCTCAATGGTGTCCAAGTCCTCCCTTACAAAGAGGGATACCCTGCCTCCTCTCCTACCTTTCCTATCCCGCCTGAAGAGTTTGTACCCCACCATAGCTGCACTCCAGTTATATGAGTCATCCCACCACCTTTCCGTGATGGCAACAACATCATAGGCTCCTTGCCCTACGACAGCTTCCAGCTTTTCCTTCTTATTCCCCATGCTGCGTGCATTGGTGTAAATGCACTTCAGCTGAGCTGCCGAGCCTTCAGCCCTCTTAGAGGGAACAGAGTTCATTCCCAATTGCCTGGTAACTGAAGTAGCTAGCTCCAGAGTGCCCATATCTCCCTTAGCACCCCCAGGTGTGTTCTCCTCCACTTTTTGTGTGGTGATGTACTGGTGGTCCTCACCAGCATACCCTCTCCCAATCACCATTGCCGCACGTCCAGGCTCGTTCCTGTCTAGCCTGGTCTCAACCCCCTCCCCCTTCACATCTAGTTTAAAGCTCGATTTATGAGCTTAGCTAGGTTTTTAGCAAGGGCTTTATCCCCCCTAGGAGACACACGTGTCCCATCCTTAGCAAGAAAGCCTGGGGGTGCGTGAGCCACCCCATGATCAAAGAAGCCAAAGCCCCTCTCCTCGCACTAGGCTCAGAGCCAGGCATTAATCGAATTCTTCTTCCTGACTTCCAGCTCCTCTCTATTTAGCCTTGGGATGGAGCAGAATACTACTTGTGCCCCAGAGCCCTCCATCATTCTCCCAATGGCTCTGAAGCCATTCTTGATGGTTTTGGCCTTTTTGTTTGCTAGGCCGTCGTTGCCAGTTTGGACTACTATCAGAGGATAGTAGTCTGTCTCGTGGACCAGGGGAGGAAGTTTTCTAGCTACCTCCTTCACTGATGCCCCCGGTAAGCAGCAGACCTCTCTGTGGAGCGGGTCCGGTCTGCAAATGGGTCCCTCCATTCCTTTTAGGAGGGAGTCCCCTACAACAATCACCCTCCTCTTCTTCTTAATGGAGGAGGTTTTATCTTTTTCTGAGGATGGTGTAGCCTAGGGAAGGATTCTAGGCTGTGGGAGCCATCATCCTCATCCTCAGGGTTGGATTCCACCTGCAGCACCTGGTAATTGCTCACCAGGGGGATCTGGGGTTTGGTTGTCTGGGTGAGGGGAGCAGGTTTCCTTCGTCTGGCAGGAACTTGCTGCCATTCCCCATCTCTTGTTCACCCAACCTTGCAGTCTGCAGGTGGATGGTGTTTGGACACACCAGCTCCAGCAGGCTGCTGAGTTAGTGAGAGGGCACTACTCCACTGGTCTATCTCCCTCTCACACTCCCTCATGGTCCTCAGCCTCTTTACCTCCTCCCTTAACTCCTCCATCAATGTAAGGGTATCCTCAATTTTGATACTAAAAGTTCTTTAAAAGTAACACAGGAAGGAAAAAAAATGGTAGAGTAAGTATACACTCCTGTGAAATTTCTGAGTTACAGTCATGAGAAGAAAATGGAATTGCATAAAATGTTACCATGCTGCCCTATTTATGTACCTGGTAGCATAGCAGGGAAGGACAAGTATCCTCCAATATCCATCACAAAATCAAATGCATAAAGGAAATGTGTGCAGGAACTGATAAAACTAATGCTTTGGTATAGAAGCAAGATATGGAGAATGGATGAACTGGAGCACAATTCTCAAAGTTCCTTGCAGCCACTTCTTCTGCCAGTATGGGGTACTGTTGTCAGTAAGCAACAGGATGCACTGGAAATTGGAATGCATTGGAAATTTCAACACCCATTGCTGCCGTCTTGTGGGCTTCAAATCCAACCCTTTTAACAGCTTTTGTCCTATGACATGATTTAGTTATAAGGAAGCACCTCATTATTGGCTTTAACATTGTTATTTATTTTGTGAACATTAAACCATTATGCTAGTTATTGCACAGAAATATATATTTCAAGGAGCACAGAAATATATGTTGCAAGGAGCATTTCTACCCAGAGATCTTGCAGTCAGTATTCGCCTGGATCCATGTGCAATTTCTGAGCACTATTTTAGAAACAGGGTGCTGCAAAGTGAAATCTGCCACAATTGGTGATACGGCCCTTTTCTCTGTCTCTGGATAATACAGATGCAACATCATAAAGCTACTTCAAAGTTCTACATTGAAAGCGAAGAGGAAAGCAGGAGGGATGTGGTGTTATCTTTACCAACTATCTCACTGCAGTGGCTTTGCTGGGGCTGGATTCTGCCACAACACACCTGCCTGGAAGCCCCGCAGTGAAGTTCAAGCCTTGTCTACAACGTGTAAGCATGACTGGCCTGAATTAAAAGGTTTTCACAAGCATATGCAGTATTAAATGTTAAACACACCATGATTATACAAGCCTAAAAGTGTGATATGGTCCAGATCCTTCTTTGCCTCATTTAATGTTAGATTAATGAGAACATGGGGTGCTGGGTGAAGATCTTCTGAGCTCCAGTCAGCCCAGTTAATGAAAGAGCTCTTTATTCTCTGGCAAAATAGAGAATCAGATGGAGTTTGGGGTCTGATGTGGGAAGCAGAACATGTGCTTGGTGGGATGACGAGTTAGCCTTCAATTCATTTTTAGTTTCTGAACTCGAGGTGGGGACCTGTCTTTAATGTTCAGTGCAGGGGAGAAATGCCATGAGTAATGGATTACAACACACAATGCTGTGTGTGTATTGCTATCATTTCAATCATTCTAGTAAAAAGTTTTTTAACTGAAAACTAAGGAAACATTTTCAGGACTGGGTAAAATAAGTGTCCTTTAATACAGAGGCTGGGGAGTAAGAAGACAGAGGAGCAAAGCAATTTGAACCCAAGAAACAATAATTAGGACTAGAAAGAAAATGCACTGTATGAATATTAATATTGCACTGATAGGTAACTTTAACGTGGCTCTGAATACTTTTCAAGAGAACTGTTCATTCCAACTGTGTTGGTGGCTATCTTCTGAACAGTAAATTCCTGTCCCCACAATATCTGCATTCAGAATCATAGAATCATAGAATAACCAGGTTGGAAGAGACCCACCGGATCATCGAGTCCAACCATTCCTATCAAACACTAAACCATGACCCTTAGCACCTCGTCCACCCGTGCCTTAAACACCTCCAGGGAAGGTGACTCAACCACCTCCCTGGGCAGCCTGTTCCAGTGCCCAACGACCCTTTCTGTGAAGAATTTTTTCCTAATGTCCAGCCTAAATCTCCCCTGGTGGAGCTTGAGGCCATTCCCTCTTGTCCTGTCCCCTGTCACTTGGGAGAAGAGGCCAGCACCCTCCTCTCTACAACCTCCTTTCAGGTAGTTGTAGAGAGCAATGAGGTCTCCCCTCAGCCTCATCTTCTCCAGGCTAAACAACCCCAGCTCTCTTAGCTCGTAAGACTTATTCTCCAGCCCCCTCACCAGCTTTGTTGCTCTTCTCTGGACTCACTCCAGAGCCTCAACATCCTTCTTGTGGTGAGGGGCCCAGGACTGAACACAGGATTCAAGGAGCGGTCTCACCAGTGCCGAGTACAGAGGGAGAATAACCTCCCTGGACCTGCTGGTCTCACCATTTCTGATATAAGCCAAGATGCCATTGGCCTTCTTGGCCACCTGGGCACACTGCTGGCTCATGTTCAGTCGGCTGTCAAACAACACCCCCAGGTCCCTCTCCTCCAGGCAGCTTTCTAGACAGACATTTGTGACTGAAACACTTGAGGAAAAGATGGTAGCAGTGATGAACTTTAGTTCATTCTTGCATTACTTTTGCAGTATAAAATTGCCTTAAAGGTCACAACAGCAGTCCTGGGACTAGGTTCTGCAGTGAAGGGATTCTCAGCTAACACAGGGTCTCTGCAACTGCTTTTGTGTCAGTTCTCTCCTTACTGTGAGCAGAGAAGAAAAAAATTGGAAGCATACTCTGAAAGTCCACACTGTATTGAATGTATGTTGCTGTTCACTCTCACCTCATTTGCAATCGCTTTAGGCAGGTTACTTACACTCAGTTTTATCTGTACAGTTCTCAAAAATGTACTTAAAGATTCCAGTTGCTACAAGCCAGACTGTACAGTGCTTACTCCTTCAGCAAGCAATTGGAGTACTGGTGAAACATACAGACTTCCAGTGGAAGAGGGATGGGCTGAAGGGTGAGCTGTTGCATTAGTGCTATGCAAACATGATTTCTGTCTGTACAAGTTTCTAATGTAAATAAGGAAGGTGGACAAATACTGGAAGAGAAAATAGCTGCACAGAGAGATGAAGAAAGTTGCTCAAGATGGCAGAGCAGGTCAGCAGAAGGTATTTTCACAACAAAGTTCTATTACTTTCTGCTGCACCAGTAGTGCTTACTCCTGTGTGAGCTGTGCTGTCTTCCTCTAAGATGTAATAAAATACCATTTTTTCTTCAGTGGATGCATTCCAAATCTTCAGCTAGTATTTCATTACTGCTGCACTCTCTATGCAAAATTTAGGTCAATTTTTATGAAAGTATTTACAGAGGTGCTGGGAGTTTAAAATTGGATCTCCATGCATTTAGAAGAACCTTCTTTCTTTATTAAATCACTAATAATAATGGACTTAAAATATTCTCAGACATTTCTCTGTGAGGCAGACAAAGCAAGTTCGGCATTTCCAAAGTTAAAGCCATTTCACAGAAACGATGAATTAAATAAAATGAAGTTTGAAATGTTTCCTAGAGCTCTAAGCAGGTAAATACTGAAATCTGATGGGCCAGGCTCAATGCTGTGCTTCAAATTATTTACACGACTGCAGAAACACAGAACAGCTGAATATGCCTTTTTTTTTCACTTTTGCCACACTTGTCATGGAAACTTTTTACTTATGATATGTCTTTTCAAAGTTCAGGACTTTTGTTTTTTTATAAGCTAGAAGGAAGATTTGAGCCCTGGCTTGTGGCTTTATGGGAAAGTAGCTTCAACTTTAACTATGGAAACAAGAACACTTCACAATGGATGCGACCTAACCTACTTACTCTCTTGGATAATTAAATACAGAGTAATCTGAACTAGCGGACCAAATTATCTCCAGACTTACCACACCATTTCACTTTCCAGTTGCGATTAGCATCAACACCATGACACCGGAACCTTGTATTCTTTGATCTTGTTTTTCTCCAAAATCGATCCTAGCATAAGTTATAAAATAGTTAGATACCAATATCACTAAATTTGGCAAAAATCTATTTGTACACACAACAAACCAACCTCAGTATTATATTCTAACTGGAGTAGTTTCCTTCCATTTTGCATGCTGTGAAGTGATGGACCACATTATACTGAAAGTTGCCTTTGAATGATGTAACAATTATTCAATCTTTCCTGTCTGAGCAATTTTTTGAGTAATACTGCTGATACTTACATTTGTCCAGCTAAAATGATATCCATCCACATTAAACACAGGCATGATATAGAAATACAGCTGAGTTAGCATCTTCCTCATGGCAGGGTCGGTTTGGTGTGTCTGAAGAGCCTAAACCAGAAAAGCCAGAGAAAGTAGTTTCCATAACAAAAATAGCTTTCTGATTAAGTATTGTGACAAGCTAAGACAGTCACATGGCCTTTGGAACCACTGACACTTGTACTTGAAAGGTTGATGTCTTCCTGTAAATCTGATTAAGGACAGCATCTCAACATGTGATAAAGTTGTTCAGAAGACCCTATTTTCTATTCTCTCTGCTTCTCAGTGAGTTTTGCTAGGCAAGAAAATTCAGCTCCCATTACAGGGGAAGCAAATGCATACAAAGTGTTTTTCGATGAAGGACCTGAGAGTCAGTGGAATAGATTCTTATTTGAAGAAAAAAAGTTTTGCTCCTGTGAGACAACAGAGTGCTGTTTTCTTCCACCAGGTGATGATTTGGTGAAGTCAGAGCATGTCTTAAAGCTTTTGTGGTAAATCACTATATGCACAATCATCAATACAGGCAGCTTATTCCTTTATGATTTAGAAAGCCCTCTGCTTTTTAAGAAGCTCAAGTATAAAGGTTAGTAGAGGAAATCTAGGTAGGGAAAGTATTTATTTTCCATTCTGCACCTTAGAAAAATGCAGAAAGCCAGAGGGTCCTCAGCAGTTCAATCTGCCAGTACCAGACGGGCAGACTCCTTTACCAGTTTCAGGAAGCTTGGACTCCAAGTACTGTAGCAAAAATTGCCCCTTGTCATAGCTGGGCATCAAACTTTCATCCTTCAAAGTTTAAGTCCTAATGCTGTAAGGCAAAGAATCAAGTGCTTCACCTGGCAGGCGGAAAGCATGTCACACTGATGCTGGGTTCAGAGAGATGCCTGAGGCTGGTTCCTCTCCTTCTGGTGCTGTGATTACAGCCTTCTACTCTGCAGTATTCCTGCCCTCCAGATTCAGGAGGTAACATGTTAGGAGGGGACAAAGGGAAACATTGCCTCTGAAATAAACTAAGCTAAAAGATTTTGCAATCGACAAATGACTGGAAACAGCAAGATGTAATCCGATATTTCTGGGCTCCTAACCATGTAGCTGTTTGCATTATTGAAGCTACCACAGGAACCAATGGATACTTTCTGTGGAATACCTGTAAGAAATACTCATATGACTGGACATGTTGGGGGCTGAAATTTACTCATGTAGGAGTCTGAACATTGTTTTTTTCTTTGTTGAGGACTTAGTGAAATTTCTAAGTGCTTTTTCTAAGCTGTTCATTTACCACCGCTCTGCCATGCAGTGCTTTCTCCTCACCCTCAGCTTCCCTCCCAGCAGTGCCCTGTACTTGCAGGTCCTTCAGCCTCACTTGTGGATCCAAAGCAGCACAAGTGATATCATATTAATTCTTTCCGCTGAAAGTATTTTGTCCTTCATACCATTTTTATCTGGTCACTTTATTTGATAGTACGTAATCAGGCAGATTACACAGACTGTATAATCTCACCTCTCTTAACAGGGAGGTCTTTGGCACATGCCTCACCTAAAGTGTGTCATTACTAGAGCATAGCCCACAACTTGCCTGTTGGGATGTGACTTGTATCCTCTGAATAACAATCATGAAAAACCCTCCCCTCCACATGGCAGTGTTGAAACATTTTCTCTTCACTATGACACAAGCAAGACAAATAGAAATCATTAGTGAATTAACTGCATTGTAGTTTGCACAGAGCTCGCAGATTACAAAGCAATGTGACTTTATATGGCTTGATTATGCTTCCTCATCATGTAATCAATTGCAGCTTTGCTGCTGAATGTGCAGAGAGCCAGACTGGCCCAATAAATGCTGAATAGCATTATTAGTGAATGAACAGATGATACAGGAACCCTGTCAACACCATGTAAGCAATCTGCCTGGGGGATGGGGAATAGGAGCAATGATTAATAGGAGGGAGTTCGATCAGCTGGATCACCAGAGTGGTGGTTGTTGATAGAGCTTCACCAGCTTAAGCTGGCTGAGGATCTGGTCCATAGGAAATTTAATTTGGGGAATGAAGTGAACAAAAGAGCTTTATTGGAAACTACCAAGGCAATAAAAGGCAGAAGTTTAAAATGGATTTAGGATGCAGTGGGGCTTTTTATAAAATAAGGGGATTGGCTGAGAAAGACAAAGCAAGTAGACAGGATTGACAGAAACTCTTACATTGCAGTTGAGTTTAACAACCATTTACTTACCCACAATTAAATATTATCAAATTTAAGGTAACAATCAGCTTTTGTTGCTTCTGTTTTTGAATTAAATGATCACACTGAATTAAATAGTTACTATTTTTGCAGGGAATGAACTCTACTGCTGTTCTTACAGAAATCACTTAAAACTGCTTCCAACAAAACAGGACTAACTCTTCCATGTAATTATTAAGATATCAGTTAAAGCACCCTTTCTGATGGTAACAGAACATGTATAGCTACACTTCAGCAGGATGACACTATGATCTGCCATGCAGGCCTTCACTGCTACTGAATCAGTTGTCAAGCTACTAGTTAGCTGTGCCCCTGTACTTGGAAGCAATACGTATTTTTATCTTCATTTTCCCTTTTACTGCTAGTGTCCTTCTTTGAAACTCTAATCACAATCAGAATGGTAAGCCCATTCTTAAAGCTGAGATACAACTGAGTATCTAAAAACAAATGGCTTAAGACAGAGTCAAATTTTCAAGGCCAAGCAAAATTTTCCTTCCTCTTTAGGATCCTTTCCCACAAAAGGAAGCCAGAAACAGTTGAGAACGATGACAGTGTGCTGCAACTATTCTGCAACACTCAGAGACCCCATAGAAAGAGTCTGAAAAGAAGGACCTGCAGAATCCCAAAGGCTTGCTTAAGCTGGTACTTAAGGATGCAAATGGAGAAGACGCTGAAGCAGAGAAGATGCAGAGGGATGGTGGCACGACTGACATATTAGAGACACAAACAGCAGTTCCAGGAAGCTTATGGAAGGCTGGGCCTACTCAAGCAAATGCAGGATCTGGTGGGGAAGAAGTTGGATAGAGTTACACAGATCTAAGTGGAAACAAAGAAACACAATTTCATGGTTCCACTGTGAGGCAGTACATAAAAGCACCCCACAAGTCCCAAATAAGCCAAGGCTGCCTAAAAGGGAAAAGAAAGGCCTGAGTTATTCTGAAACACTGTGAATACCCTGAAAGACACAACATGAATTTCTCTACTAGTAATTGTGTGAAAATAAAGCCCACCAAGCTGGTGGAGACCCCCTGAGATGTCTACCACAGAAAAATGTAATTCTTTAATTTTAGGTCCTAGTTATGTTGGTCCAGGGTAGTACCTATTGAGGGCAATACAACAGAACTTGCTTGAATACCCCATTTAATTAAATTTTTGGGACACAGTTAAATAATTATGATGCAAATAATTGCTTGTAATTCCATTTCTAGGATGACTAAATTGTCCGCACAGAATTTTCTTTCACAGTCCTTTCTCATGCTTAATGATGCTCCTGCGTATCAGTAATTTTACTGAGGCCCTAATTACTCAGCATCATCATCAGGAGTGAACCACTGCAATATAAACCAGAATGTCTTCCCTACGGCAAGTAATACATTGGAGCAACAATGTGAATTCTCTTCGTGACTTGAAGAAGAACATACTCAACAGCTTAAAAGCCTTCACAGGGTAGAATTTGAATGTCATGGTGATTAATACTTATATAGGAGTTTGCATAGCAAGTGTCATTGAAGAATTCCTACTACAGGCACAACACAGCTGCAGGGTTACCTTTGTTTTCTCAAGATGTATTCACATTGTGAAAAAGTAATAGCTGCATGCAAAATGGAAGCAATTTTTACCTTCTTAAAGGTCATACGTAAGCAGGAGGATGCAGCTGAGTAGTTGAAAGTGCACAAGAAAGTACTCATTTTGTTTTGGAAGAGAAAAACTGGAAACCATTTAAACTCTTTTTTCTCATGCTGAAAATGTTACAGCAAAGGAAAGCACCTTCTCTGAACTGTCTTACTATTGAACAGAACCTGTGAAAATCCACCATCGACCAAAAGAGAAATAAACGCTGCACAGTATAAAAATGGTCTGCCACAGCTGCTTTTAAAACAATGCATCACATGCCTCGTTGTGGTGATACCATGGTACTGCACTCCAGTCTTTTTTTGGCATTGGCTTAGATTTTATTTATTACAAAAAAAAAATCACCACAAGTCAGGGCCCATTTTGGAACACTCTTGTTGATAGTGTTCACTGCTACTTTATTTCCCTTCCCCTCAGAAATTAGGCATATTAGTAACCTCTGTTTTCAGTAGCAAGATTGTTCTGGAGAGATGCAGGCACTCGGAGTGAAGTGGCTGCCAAAATAACTGAACTTATTTGGAACAGAACCAGCTGTGGAGCAGAGGGTGGATGTCAAGCAGAAGCAGCAACCACATACAGTTAGGTGTGATTACCACACAGAAACTTCAAATGGCAGGAACACCATTTGGAGGACAAAAAATTTTATGAGGATAAAAACAGATTCTGTATTTGTGCCAGCGCCTCTTGCTGTTGAAAGGCTGATGAATGAAGTGCTGAGTGAAGAGGTGATCTCTCTGATGGAGAAAAAACAAATAGCATTTCAGGCAGAGGCTCCTGGCAGAGAAGAATGAGCTAGCTAAAGATAAGTAAGGCTGAGTGTTTCAAATATAGATGCTGCAGGATGAACAGATGGATTTTTCCTCCTGATAATGGATATATAGGGAGCACTCAGAGAAGTCAATTCTTTTCTGAGGTTAGGCAGCTAAAAAGACAGTTGGGGAGACTAGAGTCTGGCAAACAATAAAAATAAAGCTTCAATGATTGTATACCATCTACTGAAAGAACTGCAGAGTCTGTGGAGAGATCAGTCACCAGGTGACTAGTACTCCTAGGTGAAAAAAGCCCAGTCGTCATGGTGCTATAGTCCCTGGCAGCTGTGAAGGAGAGTGCAGGGGGCCAAGATGCAGCCCTGAGAAGCTTCTGGTCTTCCTAAAGAAAGGGTGAATTAAAGGCTGATGAACAGGAGGAAAATGTGGATAGAAAGATTTCATAGAGCAAGAAGATACAATGGTTTTAAGGGCAAAAATAAATTCAAGTCAAACCACCATCAGATGAATAGCTTTAGGTGAAGGGAACAAACCTTGGAAAGAAGGAACATATCCAGCTAAAGGGTGAAAAGAAAAAAATACAAGTACCATATTTGTTTTGGCCTTGCATTCTTCTGATTCACTTCAGAATATTTCAAATTATTTCAAAAGCTCTTCAGGTTTCTGAAAGCCAGCGCTCAAAGATATGTTAAGAGCAGTGGCATATCTGTCCCTGAGAAGAGGAGTGGCATAAATGTATGACTTACAGGGAGAGACCCTTGCTTTATTTCCTGTATGGCTCAAAGCTTCTGACTGGAGAACTCCAGAAAATGGAGATGTAAAGCATATCATATAATCATAGAATCATTTTGGTTAGAAAAGACTTTTAAGATAATCAAGCCCAATCCTTAACCTAACACTGCAAAGTACACCACTACCATGTCCCTATTTAACACATCCACACATCTTTTAAATACCTCGAGGGATGATGACTCCACCACTTCCCTGGACAGCCTGTTCAAATGCTTCAGCATGCTTGCAGTAAAGATATTTCTCCTAAAATCCAATCTAAACCTCCCCTGATGCAACTTGAGGCAATTTCCTCTCATCCTATCATCCTATCACTTGCTGCTTGGGAAAAGAGACCAGCACCCATTTGCTACAACTTCCTTTCAGGTAGTGGTAAAGAGCAATAACGTCTCCCTTCAGTCTTCTCTTCTCCAGGCTAAACAACTCCAGTTCTTTCAGCCACTCCTCATAAGACTTGTGCTCTAGACCCTTCACCAGCTTCGTTGCCCTTCTCTGGACTCGCTCCAGAGCCTCAACATCCTTCTTGCAGCGAGGGGCCCAGAACTGAACACAGGATTCAAGAAGCAGCCTCCTCAGTACCAAGTACAGGGGCACTATCGCTTCCCTACTCCTGCTGGCCACACTGTTTCCGAACCAAGTCAGGATGATCTTGGCCTTCTTGGCCACCTGGGCACACTGCTAGCTCATATTCAGCTGGCTGTTAATCAGCACGCCTAGGTCCTTTTCTGCTAGGCAGCTTTCCAGCCTTTCTTCCTCAAGTCTGTTTTGTTGCATGAGGTTATTGTGACTCAACTACAGGACCTGACATTGAGCCTTGTTGAACGTCACACAGTTGGCCTCAGCCCATTGATCCAGTATGTCTCATACTTTTCAAATGTTTAAATTTCGAGGATTTTCATCATGGGAGTGAGCTAACTACATTGTCTCAAAGTATAACTAAATACAAGTGTAATGAGCATCCTCTGAATTAACATTAGTCTCAAATCCTGGATTGTGGGAACCTGGCATTTCAGCCCTACCTGTTCAAAAGACTTAAGACTGCTGACAAGCGATAGGTCAAGTGTATAATTTTTGATGAATTTTAGTGCATTGCTTCACATAACTATCTTATACACTTCCAAGATCAGACTATTTCTGAAATGGGTGAAAAAATGGTATCTGAATTCATAGTCAGACAGTATTCGAGACTTCAGTAGTTACACAAAGCAAGGGTAAACACATTTCTTGACTCCCAAAGGAATATCAGTTTTGACGGAGCTCAGCAAAACCCAGAAATGATCCAGCATGTTAAGATGTTTTCCTGACAGTGTGGACTTCAGCACTGAAATGAATGACTGAGTGCTGCTCTGACCGTTGATGCAGCATATTGCAGATGCTTTGTCCATCAGGACACGGAGTATGGAATTTTGCAGAATGAATATAAGCATTATATGGGCTTTCAAAAGATCTTGAAGTAGGAATACTTACAGGTTATGGCCTTCTGACCACATGGACTGCACAGCACAGAAGAGCCAACCCTTCCTAACACTGACACTGTCTAGGTCTCCTGCTTGGACCTGCATTTGATCGCACAGTTGTCCTTATTCAGTTCTGTACACGTGTATGTGCTGTTATAATAAGTATCCTGTCTTTACAGTCAAGCACTTCATAAAAATTCCTGAGGAAGAATCTGAGGTCTTGAACCCTGTAAAATTCCTGGTAAAGAGTGATCTCTAGGGCCTGGTCCACAAGCCCAAAGATCAGCCAATTGGCAGCATGTGTCCCATATGCATCCCAAAAGGTGACTCATAAATCAGTCTCAAACTTAGAATGATGGAGGCAGATGTTGCCATTTTGCAACCTGGACATCTGTGAGTCTCTCTTAGCTCATTATTATGGACTGAAAGGATGGGATTCAAGCCTGGGTTTGGCAGCAATCTATACCAATGTCAGCACTAAAAAAACCAAACCAAACTAATAAAACCCTGCCCCCAGACTTTAGCCTCTTTTTCTGAGGTTGTCTGTCTGCTCCCTAGGTGCATGATGAAGCACAAATCCATCATCTTGGGTAGTCTTGAAACTCATATAATTGAGATCACAGGACACACATTTCAGAATTCGAACTTTAAGCCATGCATCTCACAAATGAAACTATACAGAGCATATTGATACTCTTTTCAG
Source organism: Phaenicophaeus curvirostris (assembly GCF_032191515.1). Taxonomy (NCBI): domain Eukaryota; kingdom Metazoa; phylum Chordata; class Aves; order Cuculiformes; family Cuculidae; genus Phaenicophaeus; species Phaenicophaeus curvirostris. The sequence goes on from NC_091394.1 coordinate 63,517,048, forward strand.
TTTTGGGATTCTTCTGAGATGAGACAGCTTTTGTGGCTCATCTTTAAGGGATGACTGCAGTGCTGCAGGATGAGCGAGGCTTCAAAGGTGCAGATTTGGATGCCTCTACTATAAATCTCCTTCTTCCAGTCAGCCTATGGTTAGGGGTGAGGGAGCATTAATTGGAACTTAGCAAGTCACCTCCATCAAATCCAGAAAGCTCAGAAGCAGTTCTGAACATTTTTTCAGGAAATACCTGATACTGGCTAGATTCTGTCCCATAAGAGGCAGAAGGTAGCACTGCTCATCCAGAAAAAAACCCCACAACAGTCTTGCATTAAAGAAAAGTGGCTATGTGCAGTGCAGTGCAAACTGATCCACATTCGAAGACTAATAATATTATTTTGAGAAAAGTCATCAAAATTAAGCATTTGAAAAATAGAAGAGCCTACGGAGTCTATAGAAAGGCCTGCTACAGTTCACATTTGAGATTAAAAATGCCTACTTTTGAGGACGGAAGACGTTGTTGGAGGTTACTGCACTTCCAAAGTGTGAAGCTCTTTGCACCTCCATTTGAGGCACCAATGAAGCCACTCCCTTAGTGGGATGCGCTTGATCTCAATGAGTGTTGGGTGTTTCTCTTAACGTTGCCATTGAATACCTAAAATATTTCCTCAGAAGAAGTACAGTCAGTGCTTGCTTCTTGAAAGTTTTTAACTACATTTTCTGAATTTTCTAATTTTGAGGTTTAAAAAAAAATTTCCTTCATCAACAACAAAGAACAGTGCATCATAAAGTCACACCTCTTGTGCACTCTTTTCTGAAAATGTTGAATGAACGACATTTCAGTTATACACCATTGACATGGATCAAATGGCAGCATTTATTAAAAGGAGGAAAGTCAAAGCAGATGTAATGGGAATCCTCATCTGCTTTCACTAAAACTGAAACAGAATCTAGTTTTGATGTTAATTTGAATAGCAGCCTGTGAATCATATTTCAGGTTTTTAAAACAATGGTAAAATCCACTGGTCTGGATAATTTGATATCTGAATTCTGCTTCTCTTCTCACAATTGCACCTCCAGTGAAGAGGAGTTAAGTGTTCTTAGTTAATGGATATATATAATTGTACTTTGCAAAAAGTCTATAGGTTTTGCTCCTTTGTTTCTATGAGTGTTATTTAATTCAGGATAAATATTTGTTATGTCTGACAAACAAATTTTGATCTGAAGTCTATTGCTTCCTACAAAGTAGTTGCACCAAATAGAGTCCATTTCTTTCCACTCTGTAATATTATTTAACCCATTTTAATACATGATTAGATCCCATGCAGTCTTTTTAAAAATTTAGGCTAAAAAACCTTTTTTGTTTCTCTCCCTAAAGCTTTTGCCGTGGACACAAATTCTGGGTTGCATTAGATTCACTCATTTTTGTGGGTTGCCTTCAAAGCAGTCCACCTGTAATCAGTTCAATTTCCTTTGCCAGTTCCTCTTGCTTCCCTACTCCACCACAGGTCTCATAATATTTCCACTGTCAGGGTCTTTTTTCTGCTCTTTTCCAGCCTGAAGGTGGTGGAACTCCACTGTAACCTAACTGGTATTCCACTACAATATAGGCACAGATGCTTCTCTATTCTAGATGGTACCAAAATCTCAGATCCTGTGTACACGAGGTGTCCCCTTTCTTGACTTTAAATTCAATGACTACGAGGTAGGGTTTGTCAGGAGGCGACCAGTATTGCTAAACCCTGCAGAACATCTGATTATCTTTAGCTGAGAGACTACAGGTGTTCAAGAATGCCTTCTATAGTAACAAACTGTGATGCTGTTATTAACACCAGGCCTATGGAATACAGAGCTAAGGCTAGAGCTCATGCTGGAGTAGATTATAACTAAACAACACAAAAAAGCCCCCCGTACCAGAAAGCAACCCTCAAAACCAAATAGCTTTTGCTCTCTTTTTGTTTGTTTCAAAATTTGAGTAGGCTGGTTTTGTACTTTCAATTATATTATCACAAGATGCAAAACTCTTTCCTGTGCATTCTCTTTCTCTTTTTAATCTTTAACCTCTACTTCTATATTTTTCTCCATTTTCCCCTAGTTCATCTGGTTTTTTTATCTATTGTATTTGCCCAAATACAGAACTAGCCTGCATAGAAGGCAGCCTCTTGACTTAACACACTTTAACCGTCGCATCCTCACTTCCCAAGACAGATTTATCTTTGTCTGCTTTGCATTTCCAGATAGATGGGAGCTGGATCCTATCTGGCTGAACAACTGCAGATGCTTTGTAGAAAGTGCATAGCTGCTGCCCATTCCCTGGCAAACCACAGTAGCAGCCAGCTGCTTAGTGGCACCTCCACCCTTCAGGAGGCATTGTCCCACCCTTGCAGAAAATTCACTGGCACCCAGAAGCTGCAGCTTCCACAGGTGCAAGCAAGATACTGAGGGAATCTAAAATAGATGGGAATATCTGGTCAAGTTTGCAGCACTCAGCTTTGAGCTTGAATGTAAAGTGAAACGAATACATATGGTTGCTTTTTAAGCTAAATCTCTTGAAAAGCCTAGCTGTACATGGTATTGATACTTCAATAAAAACAGGTGATAGAGACCACAGGGTAAAGTGGAAGTTCAATAAACATTTCAGACTGCCTGCGCAGTAAAAGAAAGCACATATGCTGCTCCTGCTAAAAAAGAAGCCAACATCACATAAATCCAATGTTTCCTTTTGCTTGCCTTAAATCAGTGGGCTTGTGGTGCTATTCCTTAGAGTCAACAAACATGCCAGGAAAAACCTGTTTCCAAGCTGACTGCCCTGTCTGAGAACTGCCCATAAGCACCAGAGAGGATGGAAAGTGGGCTGCCGAGCTGCAGAGGTGCTTAAGTGAGGATTTTGCCCGCAAAAGAGAATTTTTGAGTTTGAAGCACAGAGAGACCTTCAGTTTTCCCAGAGTTATTACCAAAAATGTCTAATTCATTTAGTGAGAAAAGCAATATCCTAAACCATACGATCTAATCATCTTGTGTCTCCTGGCCTACCAGCCATTTTTAATATAGTGACGGAGACTGTGAGAATAATGAATTCTTATCCTGATGCTTTTTGCTTTAAGGTTGGATTGAAATATTCCTCTAAGGAAAGAAGAAAATCTATGGCATCTGTGAACAAAAGCAACACACAAACAAGACTGGCAGACAAAGGTGGTACATTCTTGTAGTCTCAAGGAATGCTCCAGAAACTTTCTTTAATCTAGGAAAATGCTTTTACATTTACTGTGAAACACTCTTGCTAGCAAGGTACTCTCCAAGGATTTCAAATAACAGCCAGAAGGCTTTTACATGCACATATACAGCTTATAATCTGTCATGGGCTCTACAGTGAATCTACCTAGTGATTTCTACCTTACTGCCACATAGTAGTGCTTTATGGTAAAGCCTTGGTAAGGAAGATGTGCTTGAACAATTAGCTTTCCCAGTAATGCCCATCTCTCCCAAATATCTCCCTTCCTGTTCTGTCGGGTAGGAAAGCTACTCAGAACTAGCTGCAAGTTCGTTTATCTTTACACTGACAAAAGTCCTAATAAGAACACACACCATCTTTGCACAGTGAACTTGGGTGATCAGCTCCTTAATCTGTTTAGCCTATCCATCTATCAGCAGCCATGCCCACATGCTCACTCAAACTGTAGTGGGCTCATTACTTTTGTACTTGCCCTATATGCTGCTGGGACTTCAGAGAAAAGTCCACACATGGTTGTATGATCCTCTCAGCTAACACATTAGAGTGTTGATGATGTAGAGCTTTACTCTCATGAAGTGACCTAAAGGGCCGTGATCTTTCTGCTGAGTGGAGAGATTCCAGAAAACCAACGGCAGAACCTTTAAATCAGAAAAGGTATTAGTACGTTGTAGAATTCCACAGTGATAGAGTAGGAGAGAATTGTGGTTGTAAGACCTTGCAAACAAAGGTTTTGCATCACTTATTTTGAGCAGAAAAAAAAATGTATGCAAAATACTCAAAACACATCTGTTGGTTTTTCTGAAGCCTTCTTTGACTTCTGTAAATTGCATTGCAAAATGGTCTCTACTGTGCAGCTAATATCCTGTCTTGAACAAAAGTTTCTTGGTGAAGGGGAAATGTGAAAATCCAGCAAACATATCAAGAATGTGAAGTATACCCCAAATTAGAAAAGATTAAGTGCTGATACATATTTTAAAAAATCCTAAACCAGATGTAGTGGAAATTGGAAAACAAAATTCCAATTCCATTTGATTCACTGATCATTTGAAAAATGGCAAAAGGATAAATATGAAAGCTTGACTCCAGGTATCAAAGATAAAGGGAGCATGAATCTAATAAGACAGGATCAAAGAAACATTGGAGGAACTACTTGATATTCAGAAAATACGAAACCTATAATTTGGGTGAAGTCTGTCTAGGATTTTGGTTTCCTATTCCTATGGAATTATGCAGAAAAGAAATGTTTTTCTTAATCCTTAAAGCAAAGATATTGCTGAACTGATCTGAAGCAGTACACACTGGCACTGATTTACCTGGATCATTACCAGAATTATAATCTCCACAATTTTAGGTCTTGGAATAAATTCCTACCTCATATCTCTGCCAATATGTGTCTGGCATATTTTTTGCCCTGTGCCTAGCTGTGTCTGGCTGTCGCTATCAGTTTTGTTTATCAAGTGCTTAAGTGTTCTGCAAGTAAATAAAAAAACCTGTTATGATAGCTAGTTGCTGTTCTTATTAATAATACACTAGATTTGTTATAGAAAATATACAATGTTTATTGAACTGAAGGAGCTGCATGGCTGTAAATCGTTAAACACTTACCTCTTTCACGAACCACTGGCAAAAGGCAGGGCCAATCCACTCTCTTGCATGAATTCCACAGTCTATCCAGACAGCTTTCTTGTAAGGCCGTGATCTTTTACCTAACTTGAAGTGTGATTATTCATAGAAATATCAATAGGTCCCACGACATTAGTGTGACACAATAATGAGAAAATAACAGAATATTAGAAGCAGTAAAGCCTTTTAAAATTCCTCATATAAAGCAACACAAATGTATTGTTTCCAAATGTATGGCCAAGATAATGAGGACAATCTATGGAAAAAGAAATTACAGGAAAAGTGAGATATGTCAACTCTTTGAGAAAGAATGAAAATCTGAAATATCACATGGAGCAGGGTGAGGAAAAAGAACACCACAGAAATAGACTAATGCAAAAGTAAATTTTCAGAACTCTGCAGCAGCAGATGAAATGCAAAAATTTTTTTTTTATCTGCTGGCACCCTCTAATTTCTTGTCCTAATAATGTGTGTTGAGAGCACACAGCCCTGAAATTTTGTCAATACCTAGGAGAAAGCTTATGTGGCATCTGCTGAGCAGGGCTTCAGAGTCTTTTGGGGTCCTGCTCCAGCATTACTGCTTTCCAAGTTGTCTATAAAAACAAAACTTCTGATGTCCTTTAAATCCAAATCCTGATAATCAAACTTGTCCTGCAATCTATCTCCATCCATATCCAATCCAAGCAAGTAGGATTTGGCTTTTAATTTGCCAGGTTTTATTGTTTTATTCATTAAAGATGACATTCAGAGAAGTATTAAGATCTTGGCAATGTATCCTTAGGAAACACAGATAACTTGCGTCTCCACTGTTCAAGCTATCACATGAGTAATAGTGTCTGTCACTGATTCTAGACTTTAGTCTGATTAATGACTACTTAATCTTTACCTTGAGTACAAACAGTGGTCTACCTTCATAGGACTTTCCAACAGAGAACATGTGAACAAGATCTGAATGAGTGTTATTCAGGTGATGCATCCAATCCTGGATCTGCAAATACAGAAATAAAACATTTGCTTCAATCTTTGCATTTCATAGCAAGCAACTGTAACATATTTATTAATCTCAGCTCTCTGTCCTCTGTATTTTTTGGATTTTCCTGTAGTTTTTGCTAGAGGTTGAATGCAGAATTCAGTTACATGGGATTTTTTTTTCCATTTTACTAATGGAATGCATTAGCTGTTCACCAAAAATCTGGGAATGGGGCTAATCCACCACTCCCACTAGACATTATTGGAATAAAGAAAGGAGGTTTGTAGCAGGGAGGTTGGAACTAGATCATCTTTGGGGTCCCTTCCAACCTACACTACACTAATGATTCTATGACTGCCTGACAAGACACAGAATGGCAAAATAGATTGACCAGATCTTGTTGAGATGTAGCACCCTCCATGCTCAGCCTAGGGACTTTGTTTTGGTGCAAACTGAAACTGTGTATGTAAGCACACTGAAACCAAGAGAAATCATTTACCCAGCTGTCTTCCAGGATAGTATCCTTCATACATGAATCTGTATCTAAGTGTTTTTAAGTAATTTGGCCTCTTGTGCAAACAGAATATAATGGAACAGAACAGAGTTAAATAGAATACAGTAGAGTAGACTAGGGCAGAGTAGAATCATAGAACTGCTAGGTTGGAAAAGGCACTTGAGATCAAGTTCAACTGTACCTGTCCACTACTAAATCATACCCCTAAGCACTTCATCTACCCATCCTTTAAATATCTCCAGGGACAGTGAACACCTCCCTGGGCAGCCTCTTCCAGTGGCTGATAACCCTTCTGGTGAAGAAATTTTTCCTAATGCCCAATCTGAACCTCCCCTGGCACAGCTTGAGGCCATTTCCTCTTGTCCTATCACCTGTCACTTGGGAGAAGAGACCAACACCCACCTCGCTACAACCTCCTTACAGATAGTTGTAGAGAGCAATAAAGTCTCCCCTCAGCCTCCTCTGCCTCCTCTTCTCCAGGCTAAACAACCCCAGTTCCCTCAGCCACTCCTCGTAAGACTTGTTCTCCAGCCCCTTCACCAGCTTCATTGTTCTTCTCTGGACACACTTCAGGACCTCAACGTCTTTCTTGTAATGAGGTGCCCAAAACTGAACACAGTGTTCAAGTGGAATGGAATGGAATGGAATGGAATGGAATGGAATGGAATGGACCTTAAAGATCATCCAGTTCCAACCCCTCTGCCATGGGCAGGGACACCTCCCACTAGACCATGATGCTTAAAGCCTCACCCAGCCTGGCCTTCAACACTTCCAGAGATGGGGCACACACAACTTCTCTGGGCAACCTGCTCCAGTGCCTCACCACCCTCATAGTGAAAAATGTCTTCCTTATATCTAATCTAGATTTCCCCTCTTCAGTTTAAAGCCATTATTCCTTCAACTAGTTAAAACATATGCTCATATTGCTTACTTAAATGACTTATTGAGACTAACTATTCATTGAAATATCTTATTCCATCAAAGACCTACTTTAAAAACAAAACTCAGAAACCATCACAGACTGTTAGATGTAAAGATAAGCCTTAAATACAAAAATGAAAAATTTAAGTATTTTTAAGGTGTCCATTTCTGAAGAAGTAACATTTTTAATACTTCTGAAGATGAACAGGCAACCATAACTTAGAAAGAGAGTGAGATCTTTGCCTCATTAAAGACACTGGTGTAGCAGATTAGAAGAAGAATACGAATTCCTACATACTTCTTCCAGGGAGTGATACACTTCATAGTTATACTCAGAGATGGATCGTCGATTCCTGTGTGACCTCAATCCAGTTTGGTTTTCTACTGCTTTCTGTAGGTCTGATATGAGAATCCTAGGTAAAAAAGACAGCAGTATTACTGAAAAACTAGCAGAACACACAGGCTAAAGCAGAACAACAATCACATTTTGAAGAAATATAGTTAAACCATCCTGATGTTACTCGAGCTGTTACATTTTGAAAAGAGTGCTTCAAGCTTATTTGAATGTATGCTTCCAAATAAATAACCTAGCTGCTTTGAAATGCAACAGTGCCTTCAAAAACCACAATGAGCTTGTAAGCAAATAAAACAGAATGGTATAAATAATGTAGCCAATGTGAAGAACAAGCCACCTTTATTTGTTTATGGTGGAGCATTTGTTTTCTTCTTATGCAATACTATGTGATCATGAAACTCCAAATATTGATTTCAAAACCTTAAGAAATATCTTTAGGCTTAGGAAAACAGGCACCTATTTTGTCTTAGGCACGGAACATTACATATACCTACAAGTTGTAGGGGGACAATAAAAAAGTTAAGAACTTGGTGGCATTACCATTCTGTCTGAAACAACAAACAATGAAGAAAAAATCTTGAGTGTGGTTTGTTGTTCACAATTACCTACTTTGCAGTAGTGGTTGCCACTTTGACTCAGGCAAAATATGAAACAACACCAAGTGTAACTGATATATGCTTGCATAAAAAGTGAAAAGTTCTTTAAGAGCAAAACACAAGAATAATGGTTCCAGCTGAAAAATTTCCTGGTTTATGGCAAATACAAATAATGGTGCAAATATAAAAAGATAGTAAAGAAAACATCTAAGGGGTTGGACTGTCTATCCCTTTCATCACACAGTGGTAGGAGCCAGGAATAATGTCACTGATGTCAGTAACAACATCACTATAGAACTGAGGGCCACCCTTGTACACCGCCTTCTTCTGAAGCATGGCAATGGGTAATCACTATACCACTCATGACCTGTGAAATGATGGTCACATTCAACCTTTTGAAGTCTTACAGTCATTAGCTGCAATGACTGGAAAGAGATGGAAATAAACTGCATTCAGTCCCATCCTGACTCGATTGTGCAGCAGATACCTCACGGATAATAGCTCTATCTACATATATGTATCAAAACAAATGTTAGACACATTCTTCAAACGTATTAGGGAAGTACCTGCATAGGGGAATTACATTGCTCTATATCAGCAACTGGAAAGATGCCTGGTGGAAAAGCACCTGGCAGTGGTGGTTGACAGCTGGCTGAATATGAGCCAGCAGTGTCCAGGTGGCCAAGAAGGTCAAGAGCACCCTGGCTCGTATCAGGAACAGTCTGGCCCGCAGGACCAGGGAAGTGATCACCACTCTGTACTTGGCATCAGTGAGGCCACACCTCGAATACTGCGTTCAGTTTTGGGCCCCTCACTACAAGACAGACACTGAGGTGCTGGAGTGTGTGCAAAGAAAACCAACAAAATTGGTGAAGGGTCCGGAGAACAAGTCTTAAGGAGAGCGGCCAAGAGAACTGGGGTTGTTTAGTCTGGAGTAGAGAAGGCTGAGGGGAGACTGTATAGCTTTCTATAACTATCTGAAAGGAGGTTGTAAAGGGGTGGGTGTTAATCTCCGAAGGAACAAGTGAAATGGCCTCAGGTTACATCAAGGGAGGTTTAGGCTGGATATCAGGAAAAATTTCTATACTCATTGAGAGGCTAAGCATTGGAACAGGCTGCCCAGAGAACTGGTGGTGTCCCTACCCCTGGAGGTGTTAAAAAAGTACGTAGATGTGGCATTTGGGACATAGTTTAGTAGGCATAGTGGTGTTGGGCTGATGGTTGGACTTAAAGATCATAGAGGCTTTTTCCATCTTTAATGATTCTAAGATTCTATGAATTTTTATTAAGCAAACTAACTGCTTATAGTCTTGCAAAGTGCTACACATTCTATGGCCAGTACTGTAAATTATTTAGCTTACAGTTAGACTAAAACAGTGATTTTATTCATCATTAAGACATCTAATATATTAAAAAAATATTACACTTGCCTGCTCTGCTGAATTCAGGTAAGTGCCTACCAGGATCATGCTCTGTTTGTTAGCTTTTACAATAATAGATTTAATTCCACAACTCCTGATTGTTTGTGTCTCCATACCCCAAACGAGATTTGATAATCTTCCTGTACTTTCAAATGACTGGGCACTGGGTTCTTGTAACACAGAGGCTCTCAAGGCCCTCAGGTTTGAAAATAATCTAAGTGGCTTCATTGTCAGAGAACTTAGAACTGAGGCAACTTGGGGCAGTAACAGCTTATCTGATGCCTGGCTGGTTTTCATGACAGTTTTCTTGTCAGAAAGTCAAACACTGCAACAGCTAGACCTGTCTTACAGGCAAGGGCTGATCGTCTTGTCCATTACTGAAGTTGCTTAACGCTTCCTGCCTTTAGAAATTTGTCATAATTCAGGCAAGCGTCACTTAGAATCACAGAATCATAGAATAACCAGGTTGGAAGAGACCCACCAGATCATCGAGTCCAACCATTCCTATAAAACACTAAACCATTCTCCTTAGCACCTCATCCACCCGTGCCTTAAACACCTCCAGGGAAGGTGACTCAACCACCTCCCTGGGCAGCCTGTTCCAGTGCCCAATGACCCTTTCTGTGAAGAATTTTTTCCTGATGTCCAGCCTAAACCTCCCCTGGTGGAGCTTGAGGCCATTCCCTCTTGTCCTGTCCCCTGTCACTTGGGAGAAGAGGCCAGCACCCTCCTCTCTACAACCTCCTTTCAGGAAGTTGTAGAGAGTAATGAGGTCTCCCCTCAGCCTCATCTTCTCCAGGCTAAACAACCCCAGCTCTCTCAGCCGCTCCTCATAAGGCCTGTTCTCCAGCCCCTTCACCAGCTTTGTTGCTCTTCTCTGGACTCGTTCCAGAGCCTCAACATCCTTCTTGTGGTGAGGGGCCCAGAACTGAACACAGGATTTGCGGAGCGGTCTCACCAGTGCTGAGTACAGGGCGAGAATAACCTCCCTGGACCTGCTGGTCACGCCGTTTCTGATACAAGCCAAGATGCCATTGGCCTTCTTGGCCACCTGGGCACACTGCTGGATCACGTTCAGTCGGCTGTCAACCAACACCCCCAGGTCCCTCTCCTCCAGGCAGCTTTCTAGACAGACTTCTCCTAGTCTGTAGCACTGCACAGGGTTGTTGTGCCCCAAGTGCAGGACCCGGCATTTGGCCTTGTTAAACCTCATGCCATTGGACTCTGCTCAGCGGTCCAGCCGGTTCAGATCCCTTTGCGGAGCCTCCTGACCCTCCAGCAGATCGACACTTCCACCCAGCTTAGTGTCGTCCACAAACTTGCTTAGGGTGCACTCGATGCCTTCATCCAGGTCATTGACAAAGACATTGAACAGGGCTGGACCCAGCACTGAGCCCTGGGGAACCCCACTTGTCACTGGCCTCCAGCTGGATTTCACACCATTTCCCACCACTCTCTGGGCCCGGCCAGCCAACCAGTTTTCCACCCAGGAGAGTGTGTGCCTGTCCAGGCCAGAGGCTGACAGTTTCCGAAGCAGAATGCTGTGAGAAACTGTGTCAAAGGCTTTACTGAAGTCCAGGAAGACCACATCCACAGCCTTTCCCTCATCCAGCAGCTGAAGTTTTACATGGTATTTGCCTCAGATTTTCCAGTTCCAAAAGGGTTGTGGCAATTGGGCTCTTTTGCAAACAGTGTGTCAAAAATAAAGTAGAACAAAATATTGTGAAAAACAGCCATGACAAGAGGAGCTGTATGAAACCCTGCCCGGCACCCTCAGCCCATTGGCTGTGGGGCTGCACTTCAGCTCAGGGCTTAGATTCTCAACACAGCTGTGCAGTGGGCAGGGCTGTGCCTGCTACCCCGGCAGCCCCACTCCTGCCACTCCCTGGCTGTTATCTGTCCCTGCTCCCATCCTGCTGGCTCTCAGGGAGTTACAGATCTCACGGGGCTTGTCAGGGGCTTTGTAGGTTTTTGCTTCTGATGGCTGGGACCCAGCGGGAAAGGAGTCCAAAACAAGCAGCCCGGAGATGAAAAGGAGAGCAAAGAAAACAGTCTGGACCTGGCAAAATGTTGCCTGGCTTTCTTCTAAGTGCGCACATCTTGTGCACCAAATGTCCCAGGAAATTTTCCCATGGAAAATGACTGTAGTGTTGTCCTAGTATTTGTAGCACATTGTTTTCAGGTAAACTGAAAAGACTATTTGCTCTAGCAGTTCTTGCCCTCGCATGCTCTGCTCTGCAACCTAAGTAAAGGTCCTCAAGGACAGGGCGTGTTTATAACACATACAAAATGGCCTTCTGTCATTTCATTAAAGGTGATTACTGTGAGCAATAACAGCAGCAGACATGAACACAACTGCCAGGGCACAGTAACTAGGGGACACTTTTTGTATACGACTGGAAAACAATTGCAGACATCCTGATTTCATTTTTAAACACAAACAAAACTAAAGTAATGTTGAATCCACATGAAAGTCATCCCGCATTTCAGCTACTGGGCCTGTGAAATTAATTTCCTCATGTTTTTGTATTTTTAGAGCAACAAATAAATAAGAAACCATTCTTATAACAAGAATGGAATTTTGCTAAGTGTATATATAATATATAATGATTTGTGCCGTATTTTTCTCACTGAGAAACAAGTATAAATAGCCTCATGTAGGGCTTTATTCAGCAAATGTTTCAAATAACTCATCAGCTGATTACTCAGATGCTTAGGCATCTCACTGAAAAGGCTTTAATGATGAGAGCATGACTTTTGTCTAGTATATCATATTGATAAATAGAAAACGATAAGTATACTCCAAAACTGTCTTGAATGCTTTTAAGAAATGCTATAAAGATTATGTGATCCTCAGTGTGTATTTGTTCTGTATGACTTGTACTGGGTCAGGAGGAATGGAAAGTTATAAACCAGAACCAGTATAGTCCTTTATAATTCATGAAGAAGGCTTGCCTCCATGTTTGCCCTTGTAAACAAACCTTACTCCTGCTAAATACCAAGAGAGGAAAAGCAGGCTGTAGAATTAGTAATTACCATCCCTCTCTTAACAGATGTGATTTCATATACATTGAAAACAATTCAGCTTGACTCCAAAGGAGGACATTTAATTAAAACTGTCTGCCTGTAGGAGATTCTCTGTTCTCCCAGTAAAGTGGCTGTTTTCCTGGCAATGTCTAGCTGTCTGCCAGTATAATTCCTACAATGTGGAATGTATTTTCAGGCACACTTGGCCAGGTAGGCACAGCCCTGGCTTGCAAAATTAGATCTCTGGAACAAGTCATAAAACATAAAGCACAGGCTTACGTGTACTGGATGTTTGCTTGCTGGAGGTAGGGCAGCAGACTTCGGGATGTGTTCTGTGGTACTCGCACGTCGGTGACCGTACCTTTGATGATGTGGAAGGTGCTGCTGGGCTGCCACAGGTCCACCTGTAGTGCAGGAACCAACCTGTAATTCATATGCATTCAGTGTAGGTGGGGAAATCCAGGAGATGGCACGCTTGAAGCTATATAGGCAAACACTCTAGGCACAGTATAGACAATAAAAAGTCTACTGGCTGGTCCAGCTCAACACATGTGTTATGGAGTGTATTTTGAGGAATGATTGCATCCAGCTTACCACAACTCTTGTGGGAGATTTGCCAACAGGAAGAGAGAACAATTTCAGGAACGTGCCTCTTCAAATGGCTTGAAAGAAAAGCCACCTCCAACTTCATGTGCCTCCTCAGACTACTATGCATCTCCTACATACTAGCTCCTATGGAGTTCATGAATCTTTTATTTCACAAGGTATTTTCTGTATTCCCCAAACCAGTAAATCAAATGAACGCTAAAGAGAGGTAGGAAAGCATAGCATATACTAAGACTGTTTGCAAAGTGTACCCAAGTTTCACTCTTCATGATAAGCAGATCAGAGGTTAGTAACAGAAGGTTTCCAGTACTGCCAAGGAAGTTGAGATCTACCCAATAATTTTATATGAAATGCCAAAGTAACAGGATTAAGATAATAAAATTATTACAATCTTGTAAAAAATGGTAGCTACAAATGATACCACAATTATCAATGTCCTATCTACACCTGAGCATACCTAAGGGAAGATTCTTGGCCATTTTTTACTTTCTTTTGTTGCCAAATCTGAAACACAGTTCTAAACTTTAGCCCAGAACACAAATTTTCAAGAAATCAAGAAAGTTTGCAAGAAGGGGATTTGAAACTCAGTGTTCTGCACCCAGTAGCAAAAAGGTGTCATACCACTCAGAAGTACTGGATGTGCAGATTCCTTAACGGAGGTGAGACCAGTTCCTCCTCAGCCAATGTAGACCAGCGGCTGGAACACAAGTTACAAACTTCTTCCCAGAGATGCTAAGTAGTCACAGGAGACTACAGAAGAGTGTTGGCAACAGCTGCTGTGTCAATGTGACAAATATGTCACATTGTCACATGTCAAGATCCAGAAGTCTTAAAAATATCTAAGCTTCTGAGGTGAATACAAAGAAGGGAATTGATAAGGACTACCATGCCCCCACATTTCTTAAAGAGAATTTCAAAGGAATAAATACTTGATAAATATCTTTTGAAGTTTATTGCTATCAGGTGTGCTAGGCAGCATCAATGAAAGTCATGGATACAGCTCATAAGTACCTTGCCTTACTTGCTTTCCAAGTTTCTACGAAAGCTTTTATAACCGAGATTTTAAAAGCTCCTGACTTCTATGCCATACAAGCTATTTTGGAAATATCTAATACATTTCACCTGGTCTTGCTGTGAACCTCATTTGAGAAAAGAGTATAATCTGGCAACAGGGGTTTAGTTTCTACCGTTTCTCAAATGGCCCTCTGTAAGAATATTCTGATTACCAAGAAATCATCTGAGGCTGAACCTGATGCTACTTCTTCAAGCAGCACTGACTTTAGTTCAGCTAATCCAATTAAATGCCTGCTACTTTGGAAGGAGGAAAACTAAAACACAGGGGCAGCATCTTCTATTCTTGCCAAATCCACTCTTTGTTTCATGCTGCCACAATATGGTCTATGGATCTGTGTGATAGTGCTGGGTAGGCACAGCATCTTTTGAAGTCTAACACCAGGACTGGCAAAGTTCATGAGGTTTGTGAAGCTGACAGCAGCTATGACAGATGGTCAGTAGAAACCAAACTCATGAATTAAATGGTGCTAAATGCTGCTTGTAAATAAAGATCCTATCACTGTGCTAACACTTTATGTTTGTTAGTTTATCTATCATTTGTATTTTTTTTAATTATAGGCATCCAATGAAATTTCCCCCTAAGTAAACATGTCTGACTCCACACAGGGTTATTTAGAAATGTGTATTTGACTTTTAAAATTTATCACAGAAGGTAAATTTGTGGCTCTTGGAGTAACAGCTTATCAATCAGCTCAGCTTGAGCCATCTTTATGAAAATAACAAAATGTCACACACAAGATGATATGTCTCCTGTCCAACTGCAATATCTAAGCACACAAAACTGAAAATAGAAGTTACAAAAATGAAATAAAAAAAAAATCACAGTTGGGATACACCTGAAACTTGTCTTTGTTGTTGACAGTTACACATGATTAATTGTGGGGAATTTCTGCATCATTGTGGAGGGCATAAACCAACCAATAATCATGCTGTTGGTTACACCAGCAAGCTCTTTGATTTCTGAGGTATTCTAATTGTCCTTCACATTACTGGCTGCAAAGGCATATCAAAAGCAGAAACAATCTTCAGTGGCATATTGCACACCACTTCACTCTCTTGGTGAAAAAGCAAGATTTCACTCCTGGCACTGCCCTGGAAGTGAGACAGAAAAAATCCCATTTTTAGAATGCAAATCACTCCTCTACAACTCAGTTCCTTATTTGGGTAGTTTGGTTTCATTTGACTCCCACTTCTGATCCTTTGCAATGTAAACAAAGCATTCAGTGCTCATCTGGGAGATGTTACCTGTGCTGTCCAGAGCACCACTTCAGCTGCTAGACTTGATTTTGCTTTATAAAGCATATAACAAGAAACACATTTCTCTAATAGACATCTTATTTATATTGCAGCTTTCAGCTTGTCCTTGGCATGATACAAAGACAGCACATGAAAACTGAGAAACGGAAGATGGATTTCAGAGCAGGCATGTTTGCACTGAGCAAGCCCAGTCATTCTTTACTCACTGTCAACTTTAAAAGACTTCATCTTCGCATCTCCCATGGATACCGAAGGCTCTGTCAGAGTCATCACTCTTCTTTCAGCATCATTCCTCTGGCAAGCATGCCAAGGATTTCCACACCGGGCTCTGCTGGCTAGCAATTGGTAGTGGTATTAATTGCTTTCCTATTCTCTTTGCTGTCTGCGATGGGATGTTGTTATCGCTGCACATTACACATTAGCTATTATATAGTATTATGGACCATTTAACAGTCAGTGTCAAAAGACATTTATTTGCAGGATGGGTGGTGGTGCTGTGTGGGTGGTGGGATTTTCTAGGTCAAGGGGGAGGATTCTCCAGCTACCATAAAGAGCAGATGCAGAAATCCTACAGAACACCCTGAATACACCACCAAATATTTGAACCTCAAAATTCACCTGGAATCTTGAGGCTAGAGGAAAGGAAATGTGTGCTAGGGGATGTCTGGAAACCTAAATATTCTCATCTCCTTTGACTGGATCTCGCAGAACAGTCTCCTTTTGATGTCCTCTCCTATCTGTCAGGCAGCAGGTTGCCTTTAGAGAGTCATGGAGTGTTTTAAGCCTCTGGACAATAAGCAGATCCCAGGCAGGATTCTTCTGTAGGCTCAGACTTGGGACCTGGAGACCAATTTTGTGGCACCTGCTGCTGCACTAAAGTCTGACTCTGGGTACCTGTTCTTGGGGACATCAGTGGGTCTGCTGACGCACAGCAAATTGTCTTTCCCAGAATCTCCCTGGAGGCACAAGCATCCAGACTTGCTTTCTATGAGAAGAAATAGCATGTAAAAGCATACAGACAGCTCCCTTTTCCCAGAGGATTTAAACACATCATTGCTTTATTTAACAAGAAGAGTATAAGAGATTATTAATTATGACTCCACAGTAAATACTCTTTTTTAACTGCACATTCTTGTTTCAACTTCTCTTGTCCCATCAAAGTTGCTGGAACACAATTTGTGCTTAAGAAAGCCAACACTCTTGGTTTCCTTGTAGGTGGTTACTCTTTAAATGGAGGTGTTCAAGTCAGCTGAAGAATCTAAAGGTATCAGCTTTTGACTGGATATCTTCCAAGCTACAGCAACTCTGAACTCATTAGTCATCTCTCTAGGTTTTGGTGGGATGGTGATGAAAAGTCAGCAAAAGCAAAGGGAAAAGTACTTTTAAAATATATGGAATTCTGTGCTAAAAGAATTCAGGATTTCTTCCAAAATTAAAAATTATGCAAATAATTTTCCAAGAAGACAAACATTTCCTTGGTATAATACTACATATCACAAATGGTGTACGCAAAGCTCTGTTGCCATGCCAAGACAGAAAGCAGAGCAGGGAGTTATTTCTTCACTAGTTGCAGGCTTTCCTCTAGCTCGTTCTGTGCCTGTGGCAAGCAGCCTGAGAGAAAAGGGGTCTCCTTACTTTTCTCCAGAAATACACTCACAACTGCACAAATCCCATGTTTCTTTCTTTCCTTCAAGTCATTAAAAGAAATCCTCAGCTTCTTTAGACCAGAGGGCTTAGCCCACTCATGCTTTGCAATTAAAGCCATTATCTCAGGCAGTAGCCTCCAATTGTTCCTCACTATCCTTTCATAAACAGGTGTTTAATTTTTTCTTCTATTTAGCTGGAAAGGAAGATGCTTAGCACTCTCATCAGGTCTGCAATCATGTGTCTGTCATTGAAAATAACTAGAATAACTCTGCCATAACTTACATTTAGTATCTGGGCAAAACTGTTTATATGATTTATCTGAGTTATGCCCCATGAAGACAGTAATTTTGTTATGCTTAAGTACCTAGCAACTCCAATTTTTATACTTAATGAATTGTATACAGCAATACATGTGTCAAAACTGGCCTTATCATTAACATCACCATGAACAGATTTCTTTGAAAAGTGTCATCAACTGTTAAGTTCAGAATACAATTATTGTTATGATGCCGTCAGTTGAAACATGGCTTGATATTTCTGAGCCTTTTTGTAAAAGGGAATGTGCAGTCAGTAATGAACAGTGCTGAAACTCATTAGATATGTTTTCCATTAAAAGTCTGGTAGGAAAAGACAGAGAACAGAAATAGACACTGCTCTGGTCTCACTAATGCTGTAATAAGTCTGGTTCATCACACAACAGATGAGGAACAGTTGCATACATGTATATACACGAACACCCCTAACTTATATAGTGTGCATCCAAATAACATTTTTAGGCTTCTTTTTGTACATTTGCAAAGAATGAACAAAGAAAGACTCCTGTTTGATGCTGACACTGGTGGATAATTATAGCTGTGCTGTAGTTCACCTGGAAAGAGGAAAACTGCTCCTGTCTAATGTCCTCACCCTTGCAAATATTTTCAGGATCAGGACAGACAGCATCCTCACTTGGTCCTGCCAATTAATTGACAGTCCTGATTGCAAATCTCCTTCAGCTGCCCTTTACATGGAGCAAAATGTTCCAGTGGCAATTAAACATGGGATTACCTATGCTTTCTGGACTTACAAGATAGTTCGAGTTGCTGGTGAAAAGTAATTTTAGTTTCTAATCAAGCACACTAGGCATTTAACTGTCTCTAACTTTTCAGTACTATTTGCTTTTAGTTGGTAAGAATAATTATGCCAATAAATCAGGATTTATTCACAGGATTGTAGCAGCCATAACACTGGCAGGAACAGAATGCGAACAATGCACAGCTTGAAGTTTTGAGTTTTGCAGATCATTGTGGAACTATAACACAGTAATGGTCTTGCAACTCCACTTATAATTTTGATATAATTTTACACGGTAGAAAAGAACTCGCATGCTATTCCTCCAGAAAGTCACTGAGGAAAAACTCATACACAATTATATGGTAATTGAATACCTGTTCTTACAAGTACATATGCCATTGGGCTAAGTATATTTGAAAGACGTGAAAGAGTCTATAACAGACTCATTGAAAAACCCCAACCAAACCCCTATTTTGTTTCTTCTTAAACTATTTATGGCCTGGTTCATTTTGTAGTTGTTGCTGTGCTGCATGAGAAATGGAATAGTAAGCCCTGGGTCTGAGCCTCCTCTCATTGAAGCAATGGAGATAAGCTGATGACTTTGCTGAGCTTGGAGTTGGGCTTCCTCACCAGTGAAAAAGGAAGCAGATTCCTCCCATCTCAGAAAGACCAGGCTTTTCTGCATTTTACGAGAACAATACACTCACTACCTGGGCTCTCCTGTTCTATTTTGCATCTTCCTGTTCAAGTTTTCCTGGAACAACACTATCTTTTTGAGCCTGGCAAGTGGTTTACAGACACGTATTCTGATACATCAATGAATAACCTCTGTTGTCACTTGATGCTTGTTCTCTGTGTATCTGAAATATTCTGTGTATATCTGACTGAAACCCTAATTATGAGTTAGAGTAAAATCCAGACTGATGACTAAAGCACCTGACTATATAGATATATTTGCTGTATGTGCGAAGTAAAATGCACAGCCTGGGCTACTGAGCTAATTCTTTCCTTCTGCAAAGTAGCAATAACTCCATTTGGGCTGACAGGCTTTCTTACTGCATTTTCTGATGGGCTTTTGTTCTCTGAAGCCTTTTTCACCATTTGCCTATGGAGCTGTAAACCATCAGATTTATAGCCAAGTGATCCTTTTCCCCTATGAGATATTTTTCTGATTCCCTGAACTGCAATGACAGGATCAATTCAGGGATTACAATGGATAAGCAGCTGCTGTTGGGGCTAGAAAACAAACAAAAGGGAATGGAGTTGTGGCTTCAAGGCCTGCTAGGCTGGCTCCTCCTGAAGTTAAAGAACTGCCTGGCTGTGCACAGGAATTTCTTTTGTAAAAGCTACCAAAGAATGAGCAGTCTAACTTTATTATGCCAGGAATGTTCACAGAGTGGTAGCTTCTTTGCTATCTATACAAATAGTCGGGGCTTGTAGAACACCGATTGAGTAGAACTTATCAGTAAAGGCTCAAATGAAGTAGTGCTTCAAGAATGACGCTTAAAAAGGAAAATTCCACAGCAGAAAAATAGGATCTGCTGGGTCTGAGGACCCAAGCAAATCTTAGTTTCTTTGCAAAGCACTTAAGCATGTGACATTTGCTTCTGTCAGTCAAGTCCAACAGAATTAAAAACATGAAAAGGCTCATAAATCAGCAACAGGCTCCTCAAATCTCCTAAACATGAAAGAGCAGCAGACAATACTCAAACATTGGAGAAGTGTATGAGGGAGAGAGGAAACAGATAGACAAGAGGAGCCCTGGGGGACAGCGAGTAGCAGCTTTGCAATTCTCAGGTCACTGTGGTACTACCATCCTGAATAATTATCTTTCATCTAGTGATTACTGTAACGATTTGCTAATGATTAGTGGGAAAACAGTGAACCTGCAAAAAGGTATTTCTGGTCCTAAACATTGGCCTAGGAATAAACATTTGTACCATATCTATAAAAAGAGAGTATTTATAAGAGCAAACGGCTGCAGCAGAACATCTAAGCTCAGCGCCTGTGATTGCGTTAGGGCAGCAGCCAATCCAGAAATTGTGACAGTGATCTACAGCTAGAAAAATAAAGAACGCCATGAGTTTGTACTTGATTTGTTAAAGAATTTGCTGCATTGTAGTCTGTCACAATAAAATGAAAAATTCCTTAATGCTGCTATGCAACATATTTGTCATCTTATATGACAGTTTGAGGAGAAGATCCATTATCATTTACTCCCGTCACACTCACCATCATAACTGCTCCAGTGGCCTGTGGCACAGGGACTGTGAAAAAGGTGTTCAAGGGTGTGGGCTGATGCTGCTGGTGGGAAGAAGTTACCAGGCTTTTATTTTTATTCCCCAGAGAAATTGAAAGAAACTTGAAGTAGGAGCATGCAAGAGACGAGATACATACTGCTTTATATTCACTGATGGCATTGCCAACCTGCCACTGTCTTTGTCATTTAGTGAAAACCAGAAACTGGCATCCCCTGCCATGAAAGAGAGCACGATACTCTGTTCCACACCTGCCTCATGTCTTATGCCCTAAGATATAGTTGCAGACATGGGCAGTACAGAATGCCTAAGAGCTTTCTGAGAACCTTCCTCTGGAGGGATGGTGGCACTGTGGTCTTAGGGGAGCTGGCAGAAGGAGCTCAGGGGACCCTGCTCTGCCAGGCTGAGACAAGAGCAGTCAGAGGCAGATGCTTTGCAGGCTGGGGTAGTAGCTGATCGGTTTCCTTTTTTCTTGGTTACTGTGGATGAGTTTGTTGGTTGCATATCTGCAAGTTTAAGCAACTTTATAGAACTTGTGGCAGACAAATTTTTATCTCTAAGGCTGGCTATTTTTACTGGCAGTGCAGGTCTACATGGTTCACCCCATCAAGGGAAAAAGCAATATTTTTTCACCTACAAGTTAAATGAACCAGCCAATGAAGGAATCAATTTATAATAATGATTAATAACAAAGAACTGCGGGCAATGGAGCTACAGACTGAAACTAATTTGTGGAAATTACTCAGCAAGTGATTATGACTAATGTGATTTGCCTTTGGGCCATTCATGAACTAAAAGTTAAATGTGTGGAATGAAACATTCATTATCCTTCATTCACTCAGTATAGGCAGTGGCATTTGTATTGTAGCAGAACCTATACACTTCAGGCAGGTTTCAGAGGTTTATTACACTAAGCATTATATGGATATTTTTTCTTTAAAAAAAAAGACAAATATCCCTCCTAAGGAGCTCCAGATGCTAACTTTAAAAAGCCTGACGGGATTACATCTTCTGTAAACTTGTATGAGTTAGCCTTACAGCTCAGGTATTGGTAGCAGAGCAGTCCTGTTTGAAATCAAAAGGTCTCCATATGGACTAAAGCCCCTGGGTATTCCTCCGACTTCTGCGAGTTTTGCTACTTACACTGTGGCTAGGCTGCCATTGCAGCCCAAGTTAATTACTGGGTGCATATTCTAAGATACTTCCAATATGGTAAGAGAGATAGCCAATTCCCAGATGAGCCTTGAAGGATATCTAAGTGTAGGTTTCTGTAAACACACAACCAAGAAAGGACTCCTTTTGTGTCTGATCTTCTTCCCGAAAGGGGTGGACCCCTTGAGCTGGAAGACAGAGCTGGAGAGTAGAATAAACCTGTTATGCCATCTGGACGCTCTACAGGGCCAGCTGGGATCCACCCCACGGTACCGAGGGAGCTGGTGGAGAAGCTTGCCAAGCGACTCTCCATCATTTATCAGCTGTCCTACCTAAGAGGGAGGGCACAGATGACTGGAGGCTTGCCAACATGACGTCCATCTATGAAAACAGCTCGAAGGAGGATCCAGGGAACTACAGGCCTGTCAGCCTGACCTTGGTATGGGGGAAGATTATGGAGAGGTTCATCTTGACACCTCACCAGGTATGTACAGGACAACCAGGGGATCAGGCCCAGACAGTATGGGTTCATGAAAGGCAGGTGCTGCTTGACCAACCTGATCTCCTTCTATGACCAGGTGACCTGCCTAATGGATGAGGGAAAGCCTGTGGAAGCTATCTACCTGACTTCAGTAAAGCCTTTGATACTGCCTCCCACAGCATCCTCCTGAAGAAGTTGGCTTGGCCAGGTATACTCTTTGCTACATAAAAAACTGGCTGGATGGCCAAGCCCAGAGAATTGTAGTGAATGGAGCTAAATCCAGTTGGTGGTCGGTCACAAGCAGTGTTCCCCAGGGCTCAGTTTTGGGTCCAGTCTTGTTAAATATTTTTATCAATGATCTGGATAAGGGGATTGAATGCTCCCTCAGTAAGTCTGCAGATGACACCAAATCGGGCTGGAGTGTTTATCTGCTCAAGGGCAGAAAGGCTTTGCAGAGCAATCTGGACAGGCTGGATTGATAAGCTGAGGTCAATTGTAAGAGATTTAACTAGGCCAGCTGCCAGGTCCTGCACTTCTGTCACAACTACCCCATGCAATGTTACAGGTTTGGGGAAGAGGTGCTGGAAAGCTGCTTGATGGAAAAGTACCTGGGGGTGCTAGTTGACAGCCAGCGGAATATGAGCAAGCAGTGTGTCCAGGTGGCCGAGAAGGTCAACAACATCCTGGCTTGGTTCAGAAACAGCGTGACCAGCAGGAGTAGGGAAGCGATTGACCCCCTGTACTGAGCAACGATGAGGCCACACCTTGAATATTGTGTTCAGTTTGGGGCCCCTCACTACAAGAAAGACATTGAGGTGCTGGAGCATGTCCAGAGAAGGGCAATGAAGCTGGTGAAGGGTCTAGAGCACAAGCCTTATGAGGAGCGGCTGAGGGAACTGAGGTTGTTTAGTCTGGAGGAGGCTGAGCAGAGACCTTATTGCTCTCTACAGCTACCTGAAAGGAGGTTGTGGTGAGGCGGGTGCTGGTCTCTTCTCCCAAGTGACTAGTGATAGGATGAGAGGAAATTGCCTCCAGTTGCATCAAGGGAGTTTTAGACTGGATATTAGGAAAAATTTCTTTACGGAAAGAGTGGTGAAGCATTGGAACAGGCTGTCCAGGGAAGTAGTGGAAGTCACCATCTCTAGAGGTATTTAAAAGACACACGGGTGTGGTGCAAAGGGACGCAGTTTAGTGATGGACTTGGCAGTGTTAGGTTAAGGGTTGGGCTTTGTGATCTCAGAGGTTTTTTCCAACCTTATTCTATCATTCTATGACCCGACAGCCTACTGATTTCTATGGCACTGGCTTCAGCATGGCAGAAGGCAAAGCTCTCCCCACTTCTTTCCCCATTGCCCTGCTGTTTCTTTTTTCCCCAAATCAGGTGAGCCAAACAAGAGTGTTTAATTCTAGAAGGATGTAGCAGATCGCACCCCACCGCTTCCCACATTGGACTTTTTAAAAATGTAAGTTGCCATAGGTTTTTCTTTAAGCAAATCTGTCAGCAGCAGACTTGCTTTGTATTATTACCAAGAAATACGGTGTCCCTGGATGTTGAGCAGGTATGTGTAGTTTACCAAGCCATGGAAAGACAGCAGGCAGAACAAGACTGTAAATGTCAAAATCTACTCAGGAAACATCAGTGATAATGGCAGTCATTAAGAAACAGGCATATAAACCAAAAGAAGTGAAAAGATACATTGCCAATCTTTTAAGTGCCTGTTTATTTTCTTCTGATTGTTTTCTCTTTGTCCAGTGGGTAATAAGAAGGGGTATCTTTGCATTTGCTTTATTCTCTGCCTGACACTGAAATACACTGTTTTATAATTAGACCACTAGGATAATTTTCTCAGACTCCCTCATTATAAAGGCCTTCTGATGGATATGATCATTTGAACTGTCAGAGATGAGTTTTCTTTTAATTCTTTGGATTATGAAAGATAGACTGGAGGCAAAGGCTAATTGTCTATGTGTTACAAGCGTAGGTTTTAAAGGCAGAAGTAAATGGCTGGAATAAACACAGGATGGCACGAGTTTACAGTGAAGCTCCCTGCACCAGTCACAGTGAGGAGGGAGCCTAAGATGGTAGGGATTATCTCCTCTTTCCCTTGCCAGCACAGGTGATCTGTCGTATGCAAGGAAATCCTGCAGTGACAATATAATCCATTTGTGCAGAATCTACTCTGTGTTTGCACTCTCCTAGAAATTTATTCAAAACAAATATTTAAGTTGTGCATGGATTATGCTGGGGGCAGACTGTAGTCCTCAAATTTGATTTTTGCACTATAATTTCTGTGTTTCTTTGGGTTGACTAATGGGGACTAATCCTGACATCACTAGACAGCATAACTTTTGGTACCTTTGAAACATACCTCATCTCTAATAGACAGCTTGACAGAGTAGAGAAACATACATCTGAATTTGAACCTAAGTGCACATCCTTCTCACTCCGGTAAGTGACAGAACTTTTATTTGCACAGGCTTTTCTTGTTCTTCTAATCCTGGCAGTGGTGGAGAATACTGTCAGACCACCTGAACTCAGGTTCAGTTGAAGTCTTGGAATAGCTTTAGATAGAACATTAACATTCTTCAACAGACAACTACTTGCAGTTAAACACAGAATATTTTATCTGAAAAAAAAAAATTGAAATTGGTGCTATTTAATGGTTATTTAGGTACAAAACTGTCGTGTCTTGAAAGGATCCTGGTTCCATTTTTATTTTTTCCCTTGAGGAACAGAACATGTGAGTAATATAACAGATTGGTATTAATTTACTGCTCAAACTAAAATGTGTTCAAAGGAGATGTGACTTCAACCATTTCTGGTTTTCTGATTCTAAAATATTAAAATCCAAAGCCCACTACTTGTAATTATAGCAATTTGTGTATCCCTTTTGATCCCTCTGTTCACATCTCTGTTGTTTGTCAGGTATACTGTGTCAAGACAGGACTATATCTGGGCTTTGTTTGTAGCTTCTTTTTTGCACTATTGGGTTTTTTGGGGGGTGCCATCTTCTGTTTTCTTCTCAGCACATTATCAGCATTGTGCTGGAAGACTCATGTTTGAAAAATTGAATATTAAGTCCACTGTTGGTTGAGTTTCCAACTCTGGAAGCTTGGGGAGAGGGGAAGGATAGGAAAGACTGACATTGAGACTTAAAGCTTGCACAATTCTAAATACATAGTTCTTCAGAGGGGCTGATGACTTGCAGCTGCTACTGACTTTGGCTGGTACTGTGAGTATTTGGCACTTCTGAGAAATGCCATTGTCGATCCACTTCACCATGACTGAATAACTTAAGATTTTATTTTTTTTTTTGCGCGTAGAGTGGGGGATATAACGATAAGTTAATGTTAAACACATCCATTACTTGTTAGCCTCCCAGGTGTCTCTTTCTGTCTGACCCCACGTAGATGGGCAGTGAAGCAGTTGCAGATGGGAGAGCCCCAAGACCTGAAAACCAGCCAAACCCAGCCTGTTTTCATGAAACTGGGTGTCAATGCTTTTTTTTTTTGAATCTTCCCTTCAAACTCCTCTGCTTACTACCTCATCAAAATCAATCACTTTCTAATTAACTAGTCAGATGCCAATGCAGTTTGCCAAAATTTTATTATTCTGGTCTCATAGTTACAGCATGCAATTATTTAAATTTCTGCTGCTCCCACTTTGATGGAACTGGGTGAAGGAATCTATGGGAGCCTAAGGGAGCTCTGTAATGAGAAACAGTTGCTGGAAGGTGAGTAACCCTTTTGCTTCTCAAGGTTTGCAATATGAGGAGAACGGAAAAAAACACATGTGCTCCCTTTTTATGTTCCAACATCCACGGGGAAGAAATTAATGCAAAAACCAGCTTCCACATGTTTTTCTCAGGTTTATGGTTAGATTTTTTTTCCTAGTTGGGGGTTAAACAATTATACTTTTGGGGGTATTACAGTAACATTCACAGCTGAAGGTCAGGTCTTTAGTAAGAACTACAGAAAGAAACACAAGACAATATTCTTTACGAGAGCTGGGCATTACAAAGTGCTATAATACACAGCATCGAGATACAGCCTCTGTTGAACAACGAAATTCCTCATGAAACATGCACACACATTGGATATCTTGAGAATGGGATTTACAAAAGATAACATCATGAGTGGAGAACTAAAGGATCATACAATTAAGAAACACAGAGGTGATGAAGGGTGCCTCATCCTTTCTACTTAAGACAGGAAGGCATCGAAGTCTTGACCGCCAGAGTATTCACAGCAGTAAACCTTCTCCTGGGCTGAAGTGCCTAAGGTAACTCTGTCCACTTTCTTAAAAATGGTAGCAAGAAAGCTTTGTCATAACTGAAATACTCAATGCTTTTCAGGAGGGTGTAAGAACTCTTCTAAGATTTTAAATATGTTTGATTTGGTATGCTGACTGAGATTTTATTTATATGTATCCCAGATGTTAACTACTGGACTAGAAAATGATATGGACCTTCATTTTTTGCCTCAGTGAGAACACAATCATTTACATGAGGTTTCAACAAAGGAGACAGAGGTACATCGCAGACTGCCTAATAGCTTGCTGGTGAGCAGCCCAGAGGTTTTGCACGTTCTCCCAATGTTTTGGTACCACTGGTGTTCTGCTGTGACCCAAAACTTTATGTCACAGGACTGTCTTTTTTTTTGTATATACCCATATAGCTCTTATCAGCCAGAGATAAACAGAGGCTTGAGTTCATGGTGCCAAAAGACTTTAGCTTGTGTTTGTGCTGCCTGTAAGGCTGTCCATTAAACTCCTTATAGGTACAGGGAGAAGTCAACTGTTGCCTGCCGGGGCTCAAGCAGAGAATGAGCTAACACAAGTGAAGAAGCAGAACCTGGGACTTGTGTTCAGCTCCTGAAACAAACTCAACATAGCAATCAAGTTCTTACCTCGCTGGTTCTTTGTTTAGGCTGTGTTTTGGAGAGTATTAATGTCAGATGTTGTCAGTCTCTACCCCAGTGCCTGAGATCAGTGCATGCGTGTGGTGCAGTCCTTTCTGTGCCAAAGGCCTGGCTTATGGGTATTCTCCTTTATCCTCTGAGATTATGGCCACACTGTTGTGGAACGATTGCCTGTGCCTTCGTTATCCATGCTAACAAAGTAACATGCTGCAGAGCACTCTGCTCTTCAATTATATCTGCAGGAAAAGGCTATCTGGCTTGCTAGTGAGTCTCACAGACACTCTCTCAACTGCCTCTAGAAAACTATTCTGCCACAGAGAGATTCTCAGACTGAAGCAGTTCCCTTTTCTTTTTCATCTGTGTGTTCACAGCTTGAATCAACTCCGTGTTTTAAATAAAACCATCAGCTAGATAATGAAGCATGCAACTATGTATGCTAGCAAGAATTGGAAGAGCAAATAAAGTAAATTAGCAAGTGTGGCACCTATATTATTATAAAGCAGTAAGTGTTTCCTGTTAAAATTTTCAGGCATGATGAATCTAATTCCTACATTATTTTATTGGGAAATAAGAAATTTAATGACAAAGGCTGCTTTCTAGGGTATAAGAGAACCTGAAGCAAAGGCATGTCAATTAACTCACTGGTCTCCAAAAAAGATCAGAAAAAGAAGATGAAAATAATCAAACTCACCTTGAGCCTGTTAAATGCAGCCTTCAAGATCCGCGTTTCCCTCTCACTCTCAGGAACAACTCGTATGACTTTATCCCTGCCAACAGCAGAACATCGAATTGACCATTTAAGGCTCTTTGCATCAGCACAATGCAACAGTAAAGAGGTTCAGACAGCTACTGTACTTTGTACTCTTTTTCAGCATCTTCAAAATGTCAGGTGAACTGGAGCTCTGCTTCTGAACTTGCTCTCTGGATGATACGCTTCCATAGAAGTTATTTCCTCTTTACAGATCAGGGTGTCAGCTTGACCCTTCATTTCTATGCATATGCTTTTGTTCATTACTTCTAATTTAAACCATTCAGGCTAACATCTTCCAAACCTCAGATCGAAACAACTTTTTTTCCAAAACAGATAATTTGTTTCTGAAGACAAGACTAGGTAAGGTACATTACTTTTATATGTTTAAACATTCAATGGGCTTTGAAGAGTGCAGTGTTCTCATGCATTAAAGGGCGGATTTGACTTTAGAAGAGAGGCTGCCTTCATATCAGGGCCATATCTTTTTCTTTATCCGATAAAGCTTGCAGAATTTTTCTGAAGCAAACAGCAATACAGGCTCAGAAAGTTCTAGATAACAGCAGTTCATTTTATGCACTTTCTTTAGCAGATCTCAACAAACATAACTTTGCAAAAAGGAAACAAGACACTGAATAGCTGTCCATTCAATGACCACCATCTGTGTCATGAACTACAGGAAACTGGAGACCACAGAAAATACAAGGGGTTATCATGCAGCTAAATCAACATCATCATCATGATCCTTACGCAAGACAGCTGATACAATTTACGTGGCTGGTGCTAATTCCGTAATTTTCCTGCATTTTGAATGTTTTATTTTGTACTTTTGGTAATCAGTACTTCTCCTCTTCCAAGAGCCCTTGGAGCATATCATTGGCTCATATGCATAGTAATGCATATCTTTATTTCTACAGCTCTGTCCACTAGCCAGAACCTCCTTTAAAAAAACTTCAATACCTCCATTTTCCTGATTATCTGGGAATTTTATGCAGTAGAACTTCCCTTCACATTGAGAGGAAGTTTGTTACTTCAATATATTGTGAACTCTGTAACCTTTCTGAAGCTTCTGAGTCTGCTCAGAAGACATGTGATTAACTAGAAGCAACACTGGTGAGCATGCCTTCACTGGGCTCACTGTTTTAGGAAAGCTCCCAAGCTTCTGTTTTCAGCAAGCAGGCAGTGGGTCTTGCCTTTGGCGTACTGCAGCTGCAGCTCTGGTAGGACTCATCTTTTTTGCAAGAATCCTTAATGGAAAGCATCAAATATCACAGAATCACAGAATCACTAGGTTGGAAAAGACCCACAGGATCATCGAGTCAAACCATTCCCATCAATCACTAAACCATGCCCCTCAGCACCTAATCCACCTGTCTTTTAAACACCTCCAGGGAAGGTGACTCAACCACCTCCCAGAGCAGCCTGTTCCAGTGCCCAATGACCTTTTCATATCATCACTATTGCATTGAGAATAATACACTGGTTGTTTGATTCCGTAATACTAATAAATACTGAATTCTGAAATGTTTCATTCCACCTCTTTCTGGCAATCCTTTTCCCTTCCCCCATTCTTCTTTAGTCTTTTCTTTCCAGTCAACATCTGCTCCCCTTTGTTAGCCTCTGATCCTTCTTTCTGTCTGAGCTCCCCAGTTTTGGTTCTCACCCCTGCTGAGCTTTCCCTGTAGACTAGTCCCAGCCCTGAAACTCAACCTTAAAGATTTTGGTCCAGTGAGACTCCAGGTTATGACTGCAATAACACTGATGTACCCAGACAAGTGGACCTCCGTCTGCTCTGCTCATCTACCACCTTACCTGAAAAATACTCTTTACCTAAGGAGGAAGATTTCTGAAGAACCTTTGTTATACTTTGGCAGATCTAAAATTTTAGAGGAAATGACTATACTTTTGAGCAAAGTTTAACCTCCTATATAGGAATTTACACAGAAAGGAACAAGCCTCTTGGAGTACTACAACTACTGCATCTTTTCAAGGAAAAGAGATGCTTTTAATTCATCACACATAGAACAGTAATATTTTTTCCTATTACTCATTTCTTTCAAAGTATTAAATTGCTGTTAAGAAGGAAATGGGTAAAAAGAAGTAATGATTTCCCAGGCCATGTGAAGTTGCAGTAACTAATGAACATTCACTGGATATTCCTGGAAGGATTGGGAAAACCAACATATAGAAACCAGACTGTAATGAAATAAGTAGCTAAGCATGTGCTACGCAGCTGTAATGGAATTTCAAAGGAATGGATATCACTTAGGTACAGTCTAAACTGTCTTGGATTAGCTCAGGAACTCTGTCATTTCCAACGTGATGAAAGACCTGCCTTAAAGAGGAAAATATTGGTGCTGTGACAGATTGATCACTTGACATATAGTTGGGAAATGCCTCAAGCTGTGGCTGGGTCTGATGCTAGGCAGCACAAAGCAAGCAGTTCAGCATATCTGGTAACACTACTAATTTACGAGAAGATGGTTAAGCCATTATGACAAGGAATTTTCATTTTTTCTGCATGCAGGAGGCAGGAATACACTGAATTCCTGAGACCTGTCTGCTAACATTCACTTCTGTAGGCTAGCCAGCCAGTGGATAATCATTCTACATTCTTCAAGAAAGCACAGGTATCAAATCCAGCTTTACTCCTGATATCTACCAGACAAAAACCATAGTCCTAAAGTTATTTTTTAGCTTTACAGCTTTTCTAATTACACTTGAAACTAAAAAAAAAAATAGAATTACTACCTTAAACACTATGCAATACCTAATGAATTTAAGGAAGAGATCCAACAGCATATCCAGTATCTAAAAGGCAGCAACAAAGGTCACAGACTAATGTGGCTGACAAATGGCAGCTGTACTCCAAACACTCAGAACCAACCCCTGGTGAGGTCCTCTGCCCTTCCTCATGTCTAATTGTTGAGGAGAAAGAAGTGAATGATGATACATCTAGGGAAAATTGATTCTCACTGTCTTACCTGCAGACACCTGTCAGCACTTGGCTGATTTATGAGGCAAGGTTATTTTTCTAAGCATAATGTCTCTAAACCCCTTTCTTTTTTAAAGTCTATTTTTAAAAATTTCTAAACAAACAGCAAGATGTGATATATTTTGTAGGAATTAATACAGAACTTTACATCAACCAGGACTAAATTTCAATTAGGATAGCCACTAAGCTAATGGAATTTAAAGCTAGGACTTAGTAAGATTATTTCAATTTTCTGTATATACAGTTGAAAGCTTTTGCAAAGAGCAATACACCAGCTTCATGAAATGAACTGACCAGATAAGACTGGTGAGCAAACAGTAGAAGCGAGACTACCAGCATCCCCAGGGACAGCTTTGTGTCTGAGCAAAATGAGTGACCAGCTGTTGGCTAGTACTGACACGCAATACTTTTTTCCTCCTTCATTACCCCCTTATATTTTCAAGAATAGTATAGAAGATTACACAGCTGCCTTTGAAACACAGAATATGCTACATGGGCCTGGGAAGGGTGATATTCCCTGCTGCCAATGGTAACTCAAATCTATTAGTTTATTTCTTTTAATTTACCTTTTTCCATTTACTTCATACTTCTACTTGTCTATGAACAGACCAGATGGATTCAATGAAACTGTTCTGTAGCACACATATGACTTCCTTACCTATGGAATTAGTGGTTCTCTCTCACGAAACTTTGCCACTGAAGTCACATGGGACAAAGTGCATTTATGGAAATTCCTCATTTCCTTGAGGAAAATCCATCTTATTGCTCTATTTTCCTGATTAATGTGAACCTTAATCACCTCTCTCCTCTCCCATGCAGTCCAGCAAAAGTATGTTTACAAAGGCTTTATGAGTATTTTAAACACAGTTTGAGGAATGATATGTTATAAATCAAATACCTACAGAAAAAAATCTGAAAGAAAATAAATCCCCACTTAGAAGCATGCATTGCTAATGGCAGAAGGAGGGATTATAGGTCTTGAGAACAAGTTGCCATAGCTGCTGCATTTAAGAGGTTCATTAATGTTTGGGAGCTAGTTACACACTGAAAGACACATCTGAGAAAAGCTACAGCATGGAAGTCTCTCATCAACTCCTGATATGCCATGAGGTATCATTTGTGATGAAAGATTGATTGCTTCATTCCCTTTTCTCTGTTAAATTCTTCTACTAATCAAATTTTAAGAAAAACTCAAACTTTTTTTTTTTTTACTTTTTATGAGCTATGTTTTACTTGATCTTTCATTCAAATACCTGCACATTTTCAGCTGTGTCACTGCTACTGAACGGGGTATGTAATTTATTTGCCTTAAAGAATTTTTCTCAAGGACTAATTAATAAGCCAGTCTTTGAAAAACAGAAAGGAAGAAATTTATACTTCTATATTCAAGACTCATGCTTTTCCCTTAAATTTGTATTAATTTATATATATATATATAATTTAAACAGAATCTTTATAGAAGGCCTGTGCAAAATTGTCAAATTCAGTACATGGTTTCCTTTAACAATAAAGAGGAAGACCTTAGGACAGCAGGTCTTCTCTAGTACTCTGTTCCTCTCGTTGTTTGTAATCCAATCCAAGATAATTCCCATCCTTGGAGAAGTAATTTCATAGTATCATAGAATCACTAGGTATGAAAAGAACTCTTGGATCATCGAGTCCAACCACTCCTCCCTGCCACTAAACCATGTCCCTGAGCACCTTGTCTACGTGTCATTTAAATACCTCCAGGGATGGTGAATAATCTTGGTTGATGGGATATCTGCAGATCATATCATCAGATACCCTTGTAACTCTTCTCTGTAGCTGTTCCTGGCTACCCTGCTTGTGAATATGGACCAAAAGCACTTTGTAAACTTTGCTATTCCTTTCAAAAATCTCCACTCCTACACACTCAATCATATGGTCCAATAACAAAGAGCTCACAGCCATCCTATAGCTTAATATTGCATTGTTATTTTTTCTTGCCCTTAATTCAACCCAAGAGAAATTCCTATACGTATGATCTTTACATTTCAACTATTAAATTTCATCTGCTTCCTTGATTAAATAGCTTACTACAATAATTTAGGGATAAAGAAAACCTTTTTGTACTTTTGTGGGTAATGATAACTCAAGGCATAGAATATGAAGGATAAAAGCATGAAGCAATTCCTGTTGCTGAATGGGACAAATTCTGGAAGTATTTGGCTATTCCTGATAGATTGAGCTCAAGAGATTGCCCAAGACCTAGATTCTCAAGCTCTCATGAATGTATAAAGGCATTCAGCATTAGCGAGAGGAAGTCTGTATTCGTTACTGTACTTGGCACAGAAACACAAATAACTGATAAGTGTGTGAGTTTGTAAGTGTATAAAACAGAGATCAGAGGAATTGCCTCATACATATTTTAAAAAGTAAATGTCAAGATGTTGAGCTTAGTTTTAATTTAGGACTTACCATTAGTGTTTTCTATGTATTTATTCATTTATGCAAGTTACAGCAAGAAGGATGAAAATATTTATGGAGTAAAAAAAAAATGTTATGGCATGAAACACTGTTGCATTGAAATGTCTGCAGCATGTTAAGTTTCCCCAAACTATTCTGCTATGCCTCGTTATCTAGTTTGCTTCCATAGAGTGATTTTGTATTTTAAGTCACGGAAAACACCTTTAGTGTCACTGTACAAATAAACGACAAGTAGGACAAGCGTCTCCATGGTCTTCCAGGAGGACAGGATCTATAGATTTCAAAGCTGGGAAATACATCAAATTTACAGAGTGTAGTAAGGAAAACGCTGGGTCTACTTCTCTTTCGTCAGTGTTACTGCAGTAGGCTGCTGTGCTTCCATGGATTTCAATGGAGTTATCTCTTCATTCTTGCTACGATAGGCAAGAAAAAAGCAGCAGGCTTTTTTTTCCATGACAGTACAATCAGTTATTCCTGTATTTCAGATAAGGATAACAGAGACTTGGGCACTGAACTGTTCATTAACTCACTATGTTATTTCAAAGAAGCAATTGTCAATCTGCACACATTAAACCCAGGAACAAGTATACATTATGTTAACCGCTAAATTGTACAACAGACGACAGAGATTCTCAAAGGGAGCCCTCTTATTTACCCCACAGGGAAATGAACAAGGTGACGATGCTGATGTGAGGCAGCAAAACTTTGTGCCCAGGCAGATGTCCCTGACACTGCAGACGAGGAGAGTCCTTCAGCAAGGGGACACCTTGCACATCTGCAAGGTGGATACTTGGTCAAGGTCAAGACTGAGATGAAACTGTATTTAAAAATTTGTCTCCAAACAATCTGTATGGCAGAATATCTTCCCATCAGCTGAAAATCACACTGCAGGAAAGGAGTGGATTAAGTATGTATATATAGCAAAAATGTAAAATACATTCTTTGAATTAGAAATGCCAGACTGTTGGTCTCCATGATTCTCGGTACAATGTCATTTTTGCTCTCTACCAGATGCCTTGAATAAAGAGACCAACGAGACAAACAAACCTAGCAACAAGTCAAACTGTCCACAAAAGCTACAGCTATACTTGGGAGTGTTTCTCAGTTTAACACACAACCTGGGTGTATTTCAAGTTTAGTCCCGAGTGACCACACCACACTGCATTCAACCATTGTTTCGCTCTGAAGAGATGCAAGGTGCATGTCCCTAATGTAGAAACAATACGTATAAATTCCACCAAATGCACTTTTCATTTAGCATTGTCGGGTTTTGTGCAATAAAATGTTTTGAAAAACTTGGAAATATTTTTGCGTTCTTAGTTATGCAATGGGTTTCCTTTAAGCCAATGTTCAAACATATTGTTTTGAAATAAATATGAAAATAAAACTGCTTAATTACATTTTTCATGAACATGGAAATCAAGCATGAGGCAGGAGGAGAGAGGAATAATTTTAATGAAAAATTATTGGCTTTTAATCAGTCACGTTGCAAAAATCTAGAGCTTTAGAGAATTACACATTGAAAAGTGGAGCTCTGATTCTGCACCACACATACATCAAATTGCAGTACATTTACTGAATCGTTTTTCCTTACTGAAATCAATCCAATTACCTGCAATGGAAAATTAGGGGTGCATGTGCCTGCAGTATGACATGTTATTTTACTAACTATAATAGATTTTTAATGTCATATTTTTATACTTTTCAACTGAAGATCAGGCATTTTGTTAACGTGAAATTTCAAAACAACATTTTGGAGCTAGATGTAGTATTACCAAGAGAAACCTTATCACTCACAGCATGTCATCTCTTGAGAACCACTTATCCATGGTGATGAATTTATAGATGAGGTTTAGAAACCTTCCATGGTGAAATATTTTTAGCACACAAACAAGAAAACACCTATCCAGCTGCTTCACACAGCAGCTTTCCAGCTTTATTGATGCATATAGTCTTTTTGTTTATGCATCCATTTAAACTAGTCTCGAGCTCACTAACTTGTTGCCTGAGCCTTTTTGTTTGGAAATACATGTTTTACATCCTTTTATACCTTATCCCATTTGCTTCTCATACCATAGGAATTACGTGATAATGTGCCCAATGGAAGGAACTGGCTCCCATGGAGAGTTGGTGCTGTGAGCCCGGATGCGTGCAGGCAGTCCTCCCCGTCACACTCACTGCTCACAGGCCAGCAGCTATAAAGTTTACTGCTTTCAGCACTTCTACCAAGATTTTGCCAGAAGCATAAATAAGAGAGAAGAATAAAGCTAGAAAATATATGCTGCTATTTAAGTGGAACCAAATCTAGGACGTGCACGTGAATATACATGTCACCTTATACTTCATTAAAATTAATAGTACACCTAATTGCTTGCAGGATCTGAACATTAGAAGCTATTTGTGTATATCAGTGAATTAAAACCCAACAACCAAGAAACGTGATCATCATAAATATTTTCTTCGTTATTCCTTTTATAGGCTGTGAAAATCAGCACAATGGCCACGTAGAAAAAGCACCTTTGGTTTGATAACGTCAACTTTTAAACACACTGGATTTTGGTTGGATGTTATTTTTTAGAGGAGGGGGAGAGTAGGGTGTCTGTTTATAAGGTAAAGCAATTTTACATATCAGTAAAGGCAATTCAGATGCATCCATGGAAAGCCTGAGGTCAGCAGTATTTAGAAGCTGTGTTGTGGAAGCCACCCAGCCTTGCTTTGCTGGATATGGAGCTCCTTTCATGAAGACTGTGCAAGACTCCCAATACCTTTGCATTTGTCTAGCCCATTGGGATACCACATTTTATCCTTCCTATGCACTTTTATAGCCATAAATTTAGGTTCCAACTTGGCACAATGGGCAGACTACCCATACGACATTGTGATAAGTAGCACTGACGCTTGTGCTGACCAGTTACCTGTTAAGATGGGCTGCTGTACCTTTTATTGTTCATTCAGCTGGATCCAAAAGGTTTTGGTTTTCAGCATCATAAGTAAAAGCTTAAAACCCCCCCCGAACCTGATAAGTGACACATATAAACAAAACAGCTATGCATAATTTGATGTGTCTAAATCTCTGAACTTAGTCTTGATATGCCTATACACAATCTGACTCTCCTTTGATCCTGATTATCTAAAACTAATACTTTTCTTCTTTGTCCTCATGGCACAAAACAGTCTTGAGTACCTTACACAAAACTGACCTGCTATCCTATGACTGAAAAATCCAGCGCTGAAAATAGAGCACTGAAGAAAACCAAGGCACATCAAATGCAGACTACTACTTAAAAATCCAAAATCAAACTGAAGGCTTGGGGAGGGTATTAAATATTTCAGTGGCAATGAAATTATTTATTCTCTGAAGACAGTTCCTGTAAGGCAGCTGCACCGGCCATTAAGGCAATTATATTTTGCCATTTTCATAAGCTGCTTAAGAAGTAATTTTTCTCCATTAGATTAATGTTGTGTCAGTTCTCTACAAAATCAGTTCTGACTAAAGAGAATATTGAAGATACATGTTGCATAATTATGGAAGTAAAATCTTGGGATTTAATTCTTTACTGCATTAATAATTGTTTGGGCAGGAAGGCTCAGCTAGAAATCACATAGGCCAAGTCTGTGAAAGATAACAAAAAATCTTTCTACAAATATATAAATAATAAAAGGAGGACTAGGGAGACCATACAGTCCCTATTGGACACAGAAGGAACAACAGTGACAGGGGATGAGGAAAAGGCTGAGGTACTTAATGCCTTCTTTGCCTCAGTCTTTAGTTGTAAGGAGGGTCATTTCGTCTGTGTAAAAACCCAGGAGCTAGAGGAGCAAAATGAGGCTCCCGTAATCTAAGAGGAGGTGGTCAGAGCCTTGCTAGCCCAACTAGACACCCACAAGTCTATGGGGCCGGACGGGATTCATCCAAGGGTATTGAAGGAGCTGGCGGATGTGCTGGCTAAACCCCTTTCCATCATCTTCCAACAGTCCTGGAAGACTAGGGAAGTCCCACTGGACTGGAGGCTGGCTGATGTTGTGCCCATCTACAAGAAGGGTCACAGGGAGGACCCAAGGAACTACAGGCCTGTCAGTCTGACCTCAGTGCCAGGGAAAGTCATGGAGCAGGTGATCTTGAGTGCTATCATGAAGCACATACAAGAGAACCGGGTGATCAGGCCCAGTCAACATGGGTTCACAAAAGGCAGGTCTTGCCAAACTAACCTGATCGCCTTCTATGACAAAGTGACTCGGCTGCTGGATGAGGGAAAGGCTGTGGATGTGGTCTTCCTGGACTTCAGTAAAGCCTTTCACACAGTCTCTCACAGCATTCTGCTTAGGAAACTGTCAGCCTCTGGCCTGAACAGGCGCACACTCTCCTGGGTGGAAAACTGGTTGGATGGCCGGGCCCAGAGAGTGGTGGGAAATGGTGTGAAATCCAGCTGGAGGCCAGTGACAAGTGGGGTTCCCCAGGGCTCAGTGCTGGGTCCAGCCCTGTTCAATGTCTTTATCAATGACCTGGGTGAAGGCATTGAGAGCACCCTTAGCAAGTTTGCGGATGACACTAAGCTGGGTGGAAGTGTGGATCTGCTGGAGGGCAGGGAGGCTCTGCAAAGGCATCTGAACAGGCTGGACCGCTGGGCAGAGTCCAATGGCATGAGGTTTAACAAGGCCAAATGCCGGGTCCTGCACTTGGGGCACAACAACCCTGTGCAGTGCTACAGACTAGGAGAAGTCTGGCTAGAAAGCTGCCTGGAGGAGAGGGACCTGGGGGTGTTGGTTGACAGCCGACTGAATATGAGCCAGCAGTGTGCCCAGGTGGCCAAGAAGGCCAATGGCATCTTGGCTTGTATCACAAATGGCGTGACCAGCAGGTCCAGGGAGGTTATTCTCCCTCTGTACTCGGCACTGGTGAGACCGCTCCTTGAATACTGTGGGCCCCTCACCACAAGAAGGATGTTGAGGCTCTGGAATGAGTCCAGAGAAGAGCAACAAAGCTGGTGAAGGGGCTGGAGAACAGGTCTTATGAGGAGCGGCTGAGAGAGCTGGGGTTGTTTAGCCTGGAGAAGAGGAGGCTGAGGGGAGACCTCATTGCTCTCTAACCACCTGAAAGGAGGTTGTAGAGAGGAGGATGCTGGCCTCTTCTCCCAAGTGACAGGGGACAGGACAAGAGGGAATGGCCTCAAGCTCCACCAGGGGAGGTTTAGGCTGGACATTAGGAAAAAATTCTTCACAGAAAGGGTCACTGGGCACTGGAACAGGCTGCCCAGGGAGGTGGTTGAGTCACCTTCCCTGGAGGTGTTTAAGGCACGGGTGGACGAGGTGCTAAGGGGCATGGTTTAGTGTTTGATAGGAATGGTTGGACTCGATGATCCGGTGGGTCTCTTCCAACCTGGTTATTCTATGATCCTATGATTCTATGACTTGGAATCCTAAAGAAACTTATGACCTTGGAAGATGCCATAGTATGATTACCCTAAGCAAAAAAGTGTGAAGTACGGCTGTGGTTAAGATAATAATGTTCAGATTAACTGCACCTCTCTAGCTTGTGGAAATGTCATCACAATTGAAAACGAGGCCAACTCTGCAG
This sequence comes from Phaenicophaeus curvirostris, assembly GCF_032191515.1. Taxonomy (NCBI): domain Eukaryota; kingdom Metazoa; phylum Chordata; class Aves; order Cuculiformes; family Cuculidae; genus Phaenicophaeus; species Phaenicophaeus curvirostris. The sequence goes on from NC_091394.1 coordinate 63,555,906, forward strand.
GTCTTCCCTGAGCAGTACTGTAACACTCCTGTGACTGCTAGCACAGTGCTGTGAGTAGACAGGATAATTTTGTTATATCATGATAGTCTGAAGATAAATGGGTCATGATGTTTCTAGATATCGAATAGAATGTCCCTTTCTTCCAAGATGAGTTCATAGACAGACCAGATGCAGAAACAAATTCTGAGTTGCTGATAGGAAGGACTTCAAGAATGACCTTAGGCAGGTGTCTTAGCAAAGTACCTCTTGAATAACTGTCTTATAGCTGCCTTACAGACCCAGGTCCATTCCACATCATGCTAGATCACCCAACCCTATATAGGCCATAATGGGAGATCGGCTTCTCAAAGACTATTCAGACTGCTGAAGATATGAATCACCCTCTGGAAGTCCTCTCTTCATCATCTACATAGTGACATATTTGTAGAAGAACCAATACAGTATAGAACACAATATATCAAAGCTATTTTATATTCTCCTCCTCTGATAGCTTACTTTAGGACCATCAGTTTTATTGCCTTTTTCCTCCCTTTAGGGAACCCAAACTCGCTCTTCTCTGACTCAAGAGTTATGATTGCTTTGAGCACTTTATTTTGGGCTTTACACGCTAACCTAACCACTCTGCACATTCTGACATGCTTCCTTGAATCAGTTGAGAATGACTTACATTCCTGTTTCTCATTAGCACAAGATAAAAGTATATTTTTAAAAGAAGTGTGACAAATAAGGATTACAGGCAATTAATCAATTAACAGGTCTTGGTGAGGCTATTTACTTAACCAAAGTCAGGTAAAATACTTTACCGAGGAATAAAAGCAGCCCATACATTATTGCTGTGTTGTAAGGCTGATATTTAACTTCTTGGCAGTCTATGTTTATAACTGTAAGGAGCAAGACTGATATTGCATACTTAAAATAAACTATTTCTTAAAATGTTTTCCAAAAGAACTTGGTGGTTTTATCTTTTTTTTGTTGGTGTTATTATACATTGTTTTATTTAAGTCAGTGGAGTTGAACTTGTTTGCATAAACTGAGAATCTGGTCCTGGGTTTTTGTATCTGCTGACACTTGTGATGTGCAGGCGTTAGGGCAAAATGTTTATTGCAGGACGTTTATTGCCCTGCAATTCCTAAAACCATTATTGGTACTCTTTTAAAAGATACCTACCTTACATGGGCAAATAAATCTTTCTGCCATACAGCTTTCATAGCAACATTTTCCATCCTGATGGCTTTACTTCTTTTTTTCCCCGATTAAAAATATCCTGATCATAGTATGAGTTATAAGTAATACCCAACAAAGCTGCTAACACTGAGGTTCTCCCAGTGATACCAGAAGGCTCACTGAGCTGATGCACATTGAAGTAATAGTTTACACCTGAAACATCATTTGGTAGTGATGAGAATTTCAGGTAAACAGGAAATGATGAGAAATTCCAGAAACTTCCCCATTCTGCATGGAAAGAAAATTAAAACTTTTCTATTTTAAATCAATAGAAAGACTTGGTAGCCCAGAACAGCATGGGTATAAATACAGCAGTGTGCAAAAACTGTTCAGGTGCTTGGTCTTAGTGACATAGTGAAGGGAATTACAGGAATAAGGTGTATTTTAAGGACTCTTTTTGCTTGTTTTTACTGTTCAGTGTTAGTTTGAAACTTCTCACAAGCTGCTGTCTTCCTCTGTGGCAGGAAGGGTGTCTAGGATTGGGAATCAGCCATTATAATGCAGTCTGCATGAAATAAGGATTAACAGAATTCTGACCTCATAAACGAGGGAGTAGGAGGGTTAGTGATGACTAATGATGATTAGGATCTACTATGAATGTTGAACTAATACAAATTGCTTTGTAGCCTGCTCCTAACAGATCCATATAGCTGTGCTTAACAGGGCAATCACGGATTTTATAGCATCTGTTAATAAAGGCATAAACTGTTTGTAGCAAGAGCTACAATAAAGCTCTTCAGATCTGCCCATTTGCCAGAGCAAAAAAAAAAGTCTGCTTTTAGACCTCTTTGTTCACATTTAGCTCATCTAGCACACTTAACATTCTGACTTTGTGCAAACGGTGAAAAGTCCAGCCTGACTTTTTTCAACCCTTTTCTGCTGAGGACAAACCTTTGCAAACTGTACAGGAAAATGAACCCCAGATAATCCGATTTTTACTTTCTTTGAATAGGAACAATAAAGATGGTGTTATTGAATCTTATTAATATTGTAAATAGCGCCAATACAAGTATTAACATTAATAAATATTAAAATGAAAAGATATTTTAGAAATATTTTTATAGTAGTAGATTCCTAAGCCACAAAGCAATGGAGATGAAAAATTTTGCCAGTTTGAATACATTCCTGGTATAGAGCAGTTATGACTTAAGTTTTAGGCAATACAAATCTTACGATAATGGGAAAATGATCTTCTGGAAAAGGAGCCAATGACTGAGTAAAGCTTTTAGAAAAAGAAGGGTGGATTGCTCTGGACAGAAGCTAGTCCCCATTACACCCACCAATTACAAAAACAACTAACCACAAATATAGCAATTTTGTACTCTCCTCTAAGAGACTTCAGACTCCCTATCAATGACAATCATTTGAGACTAGGAAGAAACCTTTGCTACAGACATGCTATTTAACAGCTGCAGTGTTTCAGACACCTTACCCTTCAGGGCTTAGTGTTGGAAAGACAGAAGCTACGCAAGCATTTTAATTCAGATCAGAAGCGTACCTCCAAAGTGAATGTGAGCATCCCTTCTTGCCAACACGTGGTTCACACTACAAAACAACCATAGGGCACGTGTCACATAGTGGACCATGCACAGGGTGAATGAACTGGATTTAACACGAGCTGAGAGATGCACTTGGGGTGCACGTAATGTGACCCAATCATAAATGGGCTTTCAGCCCACAGGATCAGTTCTTCCAGTCCAATGCAAAACCCAACCAGATTCATACAGTGTGGAGAAAGTCTGGTCCTCAGCAACTGTGGATCCACTCCCATCAGCATGTCTACACAGCACTACTTGCTAACTTAGACATAACCTGATAGGATCGTTGTATTAACCCAATATGCCAAGACTTATAAGTAGATCTTTGCTTAGGTTTAAACTTAACCAAAAGTCACACTTTAAATTTACCAAAGGTAGTATAATTACTGGAGGGCATTTTTTCCTACAGAAAATGACTCTAAGAATATGGATGCATATCCTATACTACTGCTTGCAGAAAGCTTTTTTTCCCCACTCAAATCCTTGTCATTAACACATGAGCTACGAGTCATCCTGCCTTCTGGTGAGGGAATTTTCACCCTCAGACTTTTGTCATAATTGAGATAAATCCAGATTTGCCAATACAACTCAGGAGATTGATTTCTTTGCAGAGAAATAAGAAGAAGGAAGTCAATCTATTTATCATCCAGAAGATTTTTATTAAAACATATTTTAAATACCTCAGCTTCCTCTTCTTTGGTGACAGTGAAATAATGGAAATACTCACAGAAATTTCTATGCTGTTAAAGGCCAATTTCACCAAAACCCACCCAGAGTAAGTTTTGTTTTTACTAGCTCTACTTGACACATGTTTTCTGCCTACAGGGGCACTACATTACACAAATGTTGAGATCTGAATGTTATCAAAGTCAGTACACACTTAAACGTGTAAAATAAGCTTTCTCAATTCCACATTAGACTCTTACATTAACTATTACAGTTTTAAGCAAGTGCCAATGAAACCAAAGCACTCTTCTTCAAAACCTCTCCATTAAATATGTTAATGATCCAGCTACACATGAACATAGCTTTCTAAAGGTCTTTTGCAAAAACATAAATTCTCTGTTCTGTACAGAGTATTTTAGAATCTCATGTCATTAGGCTAACTTTTAAAATTAAGTGCTGTAAAAGTCTAACTGCTAATTCTGAAGCTACTAGATTTCTTCCTCTTTTCAGCCTTCATGTTTAGCTATTTCTGAGTAACATACAAATGTTAGCCTTAAATTCAGAAGTATTTTGTCTGAGCCAAGAGTGGTGGATTTTACAAAGTGATTTGGTAGATTTTAAAGGCTCTTTATACACTCCAAAGTTTGTGCTTCACATTTATTCCGAAGGTCAATTGCCAAGAGAATGAACTGTGTAACAAAGAGGCTATCAGTTCGGTAGATAAAGCAAACAGATGCCTAATTCCCAAGGTAAATGAGTATTTGGGTGTTATTTGTCCACAGGAAGCCTGGTAATCTGCTAGAGCTTGAGACAGTCTGCCACAGCATTAAGTGGCATCCTGGTGCAGTGTCATTACTGTTGTAAATGATGGTGCTATCACACATGACCAGGCAAATACAGTACAACACGGAAATGCACCAGACACACGCCTGCTTTAGGGAGTAAAGCAGAATGACTGCTAGCTTGCCATTTGCTGTCACTTTGAATGTGGAAGTGAAGAGATCCCTGATGCTGTAATTCTCCTTAATGCTCACACTTAATGAGCAACACTTACTTAAAACTTGCCTGTGGGCATCCACTAAAGAGCAGAGTAGCTGCTGACTTCCCTTGTCCCACTGTTGTTCACAATGAAAACAGAGGAAGAAGCAGCAGTTCTTTTATTTACACTCCCTTTGATACCAATATTACAAATGAAACTATTAGTTTAATAGCATGCTTAGTAACATCACACTACAATGGTTCTTATATCAGATTATCAATAAAGATTCATAATCCATTGTTGTGGCCCATCACTGGTCCAAGGTTTAAGGGCAGTAGTGATTTCTAAAATGAGCACTAAACTGGAAGAGAAGTGGGAGCATCTTTACAACAAGAACACAGAGGGCATTGAAGATGGAGGCAGTGAGGGGAAAGGCTTGGGGCAGGGCTCAGAAGGAACAGACATCAAGAAGTAGAAAACGGGAATCTGAACGTGAAGAGGTGGGCAGTTGGAGGGACTAGCATAAAGACAGAAGGTTTTGCAACCTTACAACAAATGCAATCAGAGAAGGTCTATCTATAGAGGTTAGAAGGCATCTATGAAAACATTTGACTGTCACTCAGCATAACATATTGTCATTTAATAAATTTCTGGGGAGCAAGAGAAGTCAGTGATGCCTGTGATAAATAACACATAGAGCCAGAGAAGAGTCCAAACTGCAGTGCGCTGGCCTCACGCTTCTCTGCTTCCCTGGTCAGTGCTGACTTTCAGTATTCTAACAGTTTGCAGACTCTAAGAGTAGTTTAAAAAATTAAGAGTACAGGAAAACAAAAGCATTAGGCTGTTTATCTGCTAGGTTTGAGTATATAGGGTCACAGCGGAGACTAATTTTCCATGACATTTCAGATTATTAGGTATTTTTGATTGCACCATCTGAGCAGAAAAGAAAACCAAGAGAAGTCATTCTTAAGATCAGTACAAATATAACTGGATCCATGGCTCCAGAAAGCCTGATGATAATGAAGGCCCTAGACCATGCAGCAGAGCAGGTATGTCTAGTATACAGACAGGATTGCCAGATGAGGAGAAAGAGTACTAGGATGCTGTAATCAATACACGAATGGAATAGAACAAGAATGAACTATCTTGATTCCTCTGTTTCCTAGATCACTTCACATGGAAACTACTGATACTCCTATGAAGCAATTTTATGCTTCTATTAGGGTTTAATATCCAAGAGATATTATCAGAATTCATTTTCTTCCTAACAGCAGCTTCCATCTATTTCCAAAAGCAGTAAAGGGCTTGCTTCTTTGCAGACTATCATGTATCAAGAGATACAGAAATGGAACTATTTACAATCTGTCTGAGCAGTCAATGGATGTATTAATGCGGTTGGGAAATCTTTTAATTGTTTCTTTTGAATGTCTGCAGGCATAGAATTTCAGGTGATGCACAGGAATATTCGTGATCGTAACTCTTATAATACTGTAAATTTGTCCCAGTCCATGGAAAATGCATATTTAGAGGATAAATGTTATAAGCCACAAATACTAGGGCTGAGTGCGAAGCTTAATCTATATGGAGATCCGAGGCGGGGGGAGGGCAGGGGGGAAATAAGCCTAAACATTAAATGTTAAAGCTGCTGCAACCAGGAACACATGGCAGTCCAGACAGCTCATCATCAGTTAAAGCATGTGGCAAATTCAAAGGCCCAATTTAAAGCTGGCAATATAAAGTCTGTGCAGGCTGCCAAACAACCAGATGTCACATGCCTGGAAGAGTCTTTCCTTCACTGACACTCTGCTTATGGGTCCTGTGATTGATATCCAAAAAGGACAGCACAAAACATTCATGATCCGATGTGAAGTACTGTGGCCAGTGGCACAACTAAGAGCTCTTGCCTTTTTGGTGGTTTTTTTTTTTTGGTTAAATAAAAGGTTGGAAATCTCTCTTACGTATTTAAAACAAGAAAAATGACCCTTGAAATAGTTTCTCTTACAATTTCTTCAGCTTCAGGACTTATTCAGGCTCAAAATCTGTTACCAATATGACTTAATTTATGGAGAAATGTTTGTAAGATGGAGTATGGTGGTTTTTATTTAGTTCAATAAAGTCAGTTTATGTCTAGATAATACAAATATTTGTGTAGAAACGTGAATTGAGATTAGGAAATTACAGCTGCAACATGAATTAAAATGCATTGTAGTTTCATTCACTTTGGAGAATTTTGTAACTTGTGGAGAAAACAGCTTGTTTACTATCAATTGTCAAAAATATGAACTTCCTGAGCCAATATGCCCAAGAATTACTCAGGGTTCCTGAATCGATGTCTGCATTTTTCCCCAGTAATTCAACAGGTAGATAAAGAATCAGAAAATAAAGAGCAGTGTTATTATTTTCATCTAAAGGAACAAAAAAACTAGAAGTGTGAAGGAAAAGTGTGACTTGAAAAACATTGTTTGAGCAGACAATTAATGCAGTAGGACCTGGGAGTCCCTTATGTTACTAAGTAAAGAAACGTAATCTACTTTTTAGGACATCTACTAAACAAAAAAAAGTCAGGGTTCTTATTAGATGGTAAGGTTTTCTGTTTCCACCCAGGTATAAAAAGACTTAATGCTCTGAACTGAGACTTGTGAAAATCTCACCTATTTGCCTGGTAATCACTTTTTCCTCAAATTAAGGAGCATTCATTTCTGTCTGGAATCTGAATTAATTGTTGTAAATCCATAAAAACCTCCTTGCCGTACATTGGCTGCCCTCCCAAAATTCTAAGTGGCAAAGCAGCAATTCTGTGTTTTTAAAATTCCAAATGTGGTTACAACAGAGTTATGATTTGGACTGTTCACGCCGAATGTGACATCATGAGTTTGGCTATTTTATTACAAGAATGTGTGGAAGATGGCAAAGAGGTTACTTTGAAAGACTCAGTCCACTCGCAAAACTCAGCAAATCCCATTAATCTGCCAAGTACCATTCGCAGCGCTGGAGCCCCGTGGTGCGCGGGGTAGCAAACAGACGTTATAGACACTGCTCTAACAATCTACAACTGATGTCCTGAGACAAGCCTTTACATTTGTTTCTGACTGGATTGTTAAAAAGCATTTACAGCGCCGGTTATTTGTTAAACATCAATGTGGAATCTAGTTTGCTAAACTAAGAAAAAACGTAAATGCAGAGATCTGTATTATGGTTTTGTCACTGTAATACAAAACTCTCCATTTTAGATTTTATGCCATTCATTTGCTTTAGATAATTCACTGCTGTGCTCTTAAGAAGAAAACGCCCCATGCAGCAAAAGTTGGACTTCTGAAACACAGTGCAAACATGTTCTGCCTAACAGCAGGCAGACAGCAGATGCCTAGGGCATTCTCTAATTGTCCTGGGAAAATGGCTTCTAAAACATCTCAGATTTATTACTGTAATTTTCATCAGATACCTGATACAGTCAATGTTCCTAAAGGTTTTATAGTTTTTATCTAAAAAAGACAGATTGTTTAGTCTATGTTACTGAATGACATCATGCTACTCATGCATCCTGTATGAAAGACAGTTACCTTTGTGTGTTGCTTTGATTTAACAGGTTTTGAGGTATAATGGATGCCTTTCCCATTTCAGAAATTCTGATATACACATTTGTGTGAATGTATAAAAGTACATGTAATTTTTAGTGGAAAAATACATACTCTCAGCTTTATTCAGGATGTTAGTTACCTTAGGCTGAAACAAACACTGTAGACATTGTCTCTTAGCGGCATTGTTTATGACTTTCTCTTTCATTAAGAAACAGTGCTTTGTCTGTTAGTACAAGATGGAATCTATCAATTTATTTCATAAATGCAACTTGGGTTCTTTCCTGCTTATAATTCACAAAAAAATATAATGAAATGCCAAAGAAAGCTGCCAGCTCCTTAAACAAATCATCTCCATACTTAAAAGCAATTTTGTATAGCATTTATTGCCTTCTGTCCAACTGAAAAAGAGAAATCCCTAAATTGAAAGCATTTAAATTAATATTAATAATAAAAAAAGATAAGTTGTTTTCACCAGTATAGATGGCTGTTTGTCATACTGGCTGGATCCACTGTCCAAAACAATAGTGTTAGAGCTGAAAGTACTATTAGGTGGTTATATGGCAGACACAAGAGAACAAAGACCTGGGGCTATCTGCTGATCCAGCAGGAGGTAAAATGCCAGTCCCTACCCAGAACGCTGCTGCAGGCTGTGGACCACGAGACACAAGGACAATGAAGTAGACATGGAGAGGGGTGTGTGTGTTAGAACTGAGAGGCAGGTACAAGGAAAAAGAGCAGGTTTTTACACAGTAGACTGTAATCTCAGCTCAGCACCTGCACAGCCAGCAAAAGGCAAGGTCCTTTGAAAAAGACAACTGAAAAACTACGTACCTAGGCCTTATGTATGAGAACTTTTGATGTCAAATGCTGTTCCCATCAGGGAGCTGCTGCTTGCCAAGATATGTCCCCCACGCAGTATTTTCACTTAAAATCTGCTCCTGCTGCTGTAGCACCCAGTGATTTTATCAGACACAGCCTCTAATGTACCTGCTCCATATCTAAAAGTGAAATACTGGAGCGAGGGAAAGGAAAGATCTGGTTGGTCTATTTAATTTCAATGAGTTTTTAGTAGATAAATAGGATGTAGTTCAATTTGAATGACATGGACTAGAAGAGTAAGACGAAATTTCACATGAATAAAAATATACTGTTTGTACTGTTTTATGCTATCAGGAGTGCACAAATTTTGAAATCTGTGATCATTATTGAACCTCAGTCTTGCTCTATATTTTGTCCTAGAAGAGGACAGCTGCTTTGATATGTTTGAAGGAATGGGATTTAGCAAAATTATAAATGGAAAGGAGTTTTTTTCTGGAAATTAGCAGCAACAGTAGATGTCCACTAAACACTAAAATCAGAACCTAGATACACAACTGTGTTTAATTTTGTTGTTAGGTAGCTTAAAAAAAAAATCACCTAAAATCATATTCTTTGCTTTTATATGAATATACACTTACAATTTAAACTCTCTTACATTGCACACTGAGAAATTAATAAAGCTAATTAATTTCCACTCTCAATTATTTCAGACTATAAAGCTGTGATGTGCAAAACATGCGCACACTGAGCTATACTTGATATGTGAATTAATACCACACAAATTTAGAGCTGTACAAAACCATTCAATTGCCAGCACTGCATTTCTGCAGCTTCTTTCTTGTTATACTTTTTGTGCCTAGATATCCTTACATGAAGTTTCATGGGAAATGGAGCTGGCATGCTATGTGGCTATGAATAACCTGCCAAAAACTTATACTGTGCAAGAAGCAGCACAACTTATGAGATGATTGTTCATGTTTGTATCAGAATTCTGTTTTTTCCATCTCAAATGAAAAATATATAATTTGTTGCACTTAATTTTTCTTTTCTAAAATAGAGTGGAGTGACCTAAGCCATACATCAAGAAAACGTGTGGCAAAAACAGGAAAAGCCTCTAGGCTTTGGCTGCCATGCTCATCCAAGAAGCAATGTTTCCTTCAGTTAATCCCTACCATAAGATAAAACAACTTTTTCTTCTCCCACCATAAACTCCAACTCCAAACCCTGCCTTCCCTGTTTCACATGAGTAATAATTAAGCTTAAAGAACCCCAAACCCCACAGGCAATGGTGGCACAAATCTTGAATGCAGTGAAATGTGTTTGGTGTTCTTGCACTGAAAGCAATCTTTCTTGTTTTATGAGCAAAACGTCGCTGCTAAAAGCAAGCATCTGCCTGTTCCTCACAGACAACAGATTCCAGTCTTTTTCTGACATTACTTCATTGTACAACATCTGGTGTTTTATAGTCATGTAGTTTAAAAATAAATACTTTACTTTAGAAAATTACCTTAAATTTGCCCATTTATTTATTCTTGTAAGCAGCAAAATCCTTTCTATAACAACTAATTTAAAATTTCCTTCTCTCTTTGCTTCAAGTTAGTGTTATTTTTTTCTCCTGAAAAAAAGTAATGTTTTTAAGTGAGGCCCAGGATTTGTTGGTTATAAATACACCCTAATAATTAGGTTTTCCACTGGCTGCTGTGAAACTGGTCCTCCCAGTGAGAGCCTTGCATTTTCCTCATGCACAAAGTCCTTTTCTTGTTCTGTTTTTCTGTTTTCACAGAATGATTATTTAGCATTTTTTATTGGCCAACTGTTAGCTACTCCATCACTAAGACTGCATTTCATTTCCATAACAAGATAACTGAAATCAGGTAGATCTATTACCCACGGGATAAACCTTTAAAATGTTGTGTCTTGCTTCCCTCAGTTGATGTCACTTGACAATTAAAGACACCTGAATCTTAGAAACTTCTTTCCTCAGACCTCCTAGTTTTCACAGACCTGTCCTCTTTAACCAGCTAGGAGAATGCTTTTTGTCTTTTGTTTGCTTTTTCCCCCAGTGTAACAGTGCAGTCTGCAGCCAGCGTGCCTTGCTGCAGGCTCCGTAAGCAAATACCTTCTAATTCAAAGACCACCCCTGGTGCATTTGCTATACATAAAAGCTCACGTGTGCTTTTTTCAGCAGAGATAATGGATGCTGGGTTAAAGAAAAACAATATAGAAAGATCAGATTTCACAGAGCACAGTGTGGATCCCTTGTTCTCTATAATTCTCTTGCCTGAATTGTTTCATGGCACTGTCTCGCCATCTGCAATTCGGTAGGACCAACCTGGTCTGACAAGGTAAAATCTGCAGGTTTGCTCCTCACTCTTATAGTTTCACCCATCAGAAGCAACAAATCACCTTTTCCTGGTCCCTAGACCCCTTCACCTACGTCCCTCATGCAGCTTTTAGAGCATTTGGAGAAGTTGACCCTCATAAAAAGGAGACATAAGGCTTAAGTCATCTTGAGCACAAGTCTATACTGACTCCTTACCATGTAGGAAACTGGCTTTACTTCACTTTTCTATCACCTCCCAATAGCATAAGCTAATGAATCTTTCTACAGTTTTGTGCTGTTTTCCCATCTGTTTGTGGATGATGTGGGCTAATCATTACATAGCATTCTCCAATTTAGTCAGGCAGGGGCAGCCTGTGCTGACTATCAGACTTCTTGGGTGCCTTTTCGTCCATCACTCATCATACAGACAAAAAATGCCAGTTGTCTTATGGAGAAAAGATGAGAGGTCCAAGGAAAAGTGGGTGGATGTAGTAAAAATAACACACCAGTGGGCTGCATGGTACCTACTGCCTAAGGAGGACCTGGATGCTAGGCTGAAAGACCTACATTTCTGTCTCCATCTTGACCCAGAACCATCTGAGCAAAGTAGACCAGCATCTTTGTCATGTGCTTGTCTGAGAGAGGTTGATGATGTCGACAAGGTGATGTTCCTTTGCCTGGGGCCTCCAAAAGGTACAATACACCAAACATGCTCAGACATCGCACTGCCCATGCCAAGCAGCCAGGGTTCCTCACAAGATGTGGTCTCCCTTCTGCTGAAGAGAAGAGCCCTGGGTTCCTGTGCTTCCTGCTCCTCACTGCTTTGAAAGGAGAATTGCCACTCCTTCAGGAAAACTGAGCGTTGAACAGGAACAGCTCTTGCAGCAGGGATCAAAACTTGCATCATTAAATATTCCACTGAAGTTACAATTCTAGATAGGCCTCATAAAATACATCAGGAATTCTTCCTATGCTGTTGGATAGTGAATGCAAAAGCTTTTACCCTTTATACATCAATGCTTTGATTTCCTCAGGAGCTTTTCTGAATAGGTGATGATTTTAATTATATCAAAACTAAGATAATTTTTGGTAAAAGCAAAACAAGAGAACCTCAAGTGAACAGCCTGAAGATGAAACTATATGATTTTTCACAAAGAAAGCAAATTACTTAGACTTTATGTCCTATTAACGATCTCCATATGTATTTTTTTAGTGTTGCCATTACCACAGGCAGACGGATCAGGGATGCAGCCTGTTGATTACAGTGTAGAAGAAAGACAGGACGTGCTACCTTTGTTGCTCAGGTTATGTTTACACCTTGTTCTACCAGCAAAGACACAAGCTTATTCCTCCAAGACACTCAGCTTACTAGCCCAGACTTGGCAGTGTGCTTACAGGGTGACTCTTGTTAGTTGGTATAAATTTTAGGCAAAGCATGTTCTTGGCTGCCTGTCCTACACAGTTCAAGCAAACCCAAGGTTTACTTCTCTGTTGAAACTGCACTGTGACAAAAAAGGCAGAGCTCTTAAATCTTCCTTATTTAAATGTCTTCCCTGTTTCCTTGACCAATACAACTATTGTTTGCTTACCATCAACCTATTTAATGAACATAATATCAACAAAAAATAACTTCTATTACATCATCCTTGTCTGTTAAGTAAAGAAAGACTTACAGCTCCTTCAGACATTAGGAATGATGAAGTCTCCTTTCTTCTAAAACCCACATGTGATGATGGCTAGTATTAAGGTTAACTTTTTACTTTGGTTTTGCACCTGTAGGAAGGTGATTATTTGAAAATACGCACCACTCTTATCGCTGTGAGCCTGAAACACTCATTGATATCAGTCTGGAGAGGAATCCGGCACTCAGGACTGATCAGGAAGTCAAATTCTGCCAAGGTAAAACCATTGTGTGTTCCTTGGAGCTCATGTGTAGAGCTAACTGATTTCAGACAACTGTATCCAGTGCATGTGCACAGGGAGACCCAGAGGCCTGAGGTACACAGGCAGGTACCAAAAAACAGCCTCTCCTGCCCCTTCCCTGTGCCAAAATTAACACCCAGAGGCTCTGCAGCAGTCAAATTACAGCTTGATAAGGTGAAAATTAGTTCAGGGGAAAAAAAAAAAAGCGGGAAAGTCCTTTTTTTTTGCTCTTTGCTGATGGAATTGGCTCATTGTAGGCAGAAGAGTGACAGTCCCTGAGCACGGCTGCACATCTGGAGCTGTGGGAGCACAGCTACCTGCCCTGGCAGAGCCAGATATTAGCAGGGGCTAGTGGGGTTTGGCTGTTGCACTGCATGGCAGCTTTACAGTAGCATCTACTGGTAATCATGTAGGAGTACGATGCAGTAAATCAAAGTGCACCAGTTTTGCATCAAGTGTGCGAAAGCAATTTCTCACATCTGTCTTCAGGCACTGACTTTCTTTCAGGGCCCTGTCCCACACTGATATCACACAGAATCACAGAATCACAGAATAACCCGTTTGGAAGAGACCCACCGGATCATCGAGTCCAACCATTCCTATCAAACACTAAACCATATCCCTCAGCACCTCGTCCACCCGTGCCTTAAACACCTCCAGGGAAGGGGACTCAACCACCTCCTTGGGCAGCCTGTTCCAGTGCCCAATGACCCTGGATTAATCTGTTAATTTCTTTCAACTAAGTTAACACCTTCAGCGCTCTGGGAGGGGGAAAAAAAAAAGAAAATGGCCAAAACATTCCCATTTAAAATCCATCAACAGACTACAGTGATATCATGTATGCTACCTGTCCCTCAAAAAAAAAAAAGTCTTCTAGTCTTCTGGCCCAACAAGCTGCTGTTTTGTATTTAAGATGTACCACCCTTTATGCTGCTTACCTGAGGCTTTCAGACCTGTAGGATACTGTTATTATCCAAATGAAACACAAAAATATAAATAAAATCTAAAGAGAGCCTCTTTTTCTCCTCTGAGTCAACCACAAGATGCTGCACGCAAGATGCATCATTACTCTTCTGAAGGTACTTGAAATATGGTATGATATAACAAACAGTAAGTTTTCCTTAAAATAAACTTATTGTAAAAAATCTCATACAGACTACACTTTCAAGGTCCTGCTTTGGTAGCCTCCCCCCGTATAGAAGCCTTAGCTGAGCTGCAGAACAGGAAGAAAAGAAAAAATGTTTTGATTTGATAAGATACTTCTGTGGGTTTTTTTCATGGCTGTACTTCAGCAGTCTAGAACATCTCACTAGCAAGTACTGTTCTGTGTATTGCTTTGTTTGGCAACTTTATATTGTGGCTTCTCTTTAAACAAGCACACTTGCAAGTCTCATCATTCCCCAAGGGAAGATGGGGCTTGGCAGAGCCTTGTTCTCTGGACCATGCAGCCCGCACAGAGTAGATGCAAGCAGAAAGAATGGGTTTGTGCTCCCTGTCTGCTGCTGTACATCAGCCTGTTTCAGCATTCACCCCCAAACCCAGGCATCCTTGCTCCGCCTGGGTGACACACAATGTCTGGCTTTCAGCTTCACAAGAAAGCAGTTAGGTCCTTGGCCTTCCTCCTCATCTGGCAACCTAAAAAGGGGCAAAATATTAGGAAGAATGGAATACATTGTCCCCATCCATTTGTTGGTCTGAATACCTTTTCAATTCAGAGAACGGTGAGACACCCAACCTCAGTTACCTTTCACAAAAGGCAGTTTTAGAGTTTTCTTTGCAGATGCTTTTCTTACAATCAGCGTCTGTTTAAGGTCTGATTATGATCTGATATACTGAGATGTAAATTAGTAGCAGGCTTAAAATTCATACACTTTCACTGTAACACCAGTATCAAATCAGAACTGCATCTTTGTACTCAAGCATGTGAACTAAGCCTTTAAATCTGAATGAAAATTTCCTATAAAAAATAGGATTTGGCTTAATTGTCTCCAGAAGTTTGCTGACTGTAAGTCTGTTCCTGAAAATCTGAAACCAGCAAAAGTCCTGGTAAGGTCTGTAAGGAGTTATGCCTGCAGCAGGTCTCAGAAAGATTTAATGTACAATTATAATTATCGGTCTCATTTTACACTAAACCTTCTTATCATTGTAAATAGAACAGAGTCCAGGATTCACTGAAAGCTGTCATCTGCATGAAAAACAATACCAGTAGCGTAAATAGGTAAGCTAGGTGGGCCAGCCACAGCAAAAATACAGTTTATTTTATTTTTTTTGTGTGTGTAGAGGCTCAAACCGCAGGAAAGTTCTCTTTGTCTTCTGCCTGGCAGCAAAACTAATCATACTGCTTGAATAGTAAAAATACTGAATGGTAAACTACACTGTCTGTTTTCAGTTTTTACTGCTATGTCTATACTCCCAACAGTTTTTGCTTACAGGACCACTGAACGGACACCCAAAATATGTTTAAAATATCTGCTTCTTTCTTGACTTTTGCATCACCATTATACACACAGTGCATTTGTTAAAAACTACCTTCTACAGCAGAAGGGGAGCGCAGTTTCTGTAATATATGCAGAGATAAAATTAAGGAGAAAAGATAAGTGACGGGAGTTCTGCAAAAGAGAGATGATAAGAGTTTACCTCTGGAGATAGTGAGAAAATATTAATGGGTAGAGCAACAGATATTTCCTGCTTCATTTTGAGCATGTAAGGCCATTTCAGATACATGGATGACATTTTTACAGATACTAGAATTTCAGGGCACTTTGGGATCCTGTTTATTGTGCAGTGTGGGATACAGTCCTAAGCAGTCTACAAAGCTAGAGTTGTCTACAAATTTTATTAGCAATGTAGTCAAGAAAACCAAATTTTTAGCTTGCCTTCTCCAGATTTGCTCCTTCCACAACTGTGATTTTCCTTCTGGACTACAAGGAAGTTCCACACGTCTTTCATGTGAGCTGCTCACATATCTTAAGATTACAATTATTTTAAATAAAAAAAAATAAAAATCAGTGTGTAGATTATTTATATAGTATGTGTCCCCTGCTAAGTGCTCCTGTACATAACATTCAGGGTGAAGAACATCACATGTAACTGAGAGAGTGCATTACCAGCAGTGGCAGCTGGAAGGGAGTGAGTATAATGTAGAAGCATTGGAGTCCACTGCATCTAGGTACTAGAAGCTCTGGGAAAAGCTGCATTTCTTGAACTGTTTATTTCCATGAGACAATGGAAACTGGTGGATTCAAAGTGGATGCTTTAGGCTGTGGATCTATATGTATTTGATGTGAATTATCTAATTTTTAAGTATCTTTGTCTACATACATGTTAAACATATCCTGTTTCTTTTTTCTGAATCCAATTGTTGAACTCAAACACAAGCCTCAACATGAATTTTCTTTAGATTTTTTTAATAATATACTTGATTCCTATTTGTGACATATACACTTATAAAAATGAAGAAACTGCAAATGTTTTCTGGAATTCATCTTACACTTCCCAAAGAATAATTCTTATTGGAAGACCATAAGCTGTATTTAATGTAGAAAATCTAGGAAATATTCACAGCTATGCAAGCTTAGGCCATATCTTGACATTTTAGGTCTTCCCTTACTCCTCATATTCTCAGCCCCTCTCTCCTACATGCAGAGGCCAGACCGGAACCACACCACCATCCAATGGGGTCCTAATTTGGACAAGTATGGGACCAGGCTCATATGGTGACATGAACCTGGAAATCAGTTTAGGCGCAGCCATAATGAACTGGAAGCCTTCTTGCCTGGCATTCACTTCACCTGGGCAATGTGGATGTGCACTGTTGTTCCAATTATTGAAAAAAAAGAAAGATTAAAAACAGGAAAGGAAAGAATGAGTAACTGAAACACTTCATATTTCTCCGTTATAATGAGTAGGGCAGAGAGGCTTTAAAAGGTAAATTTATCATTCCTGGACTTAGAGGAGGAGAAAAAGAATCAAACTTTGGCAGTAGGGTCTCTTTTACCTCCAGGAGAACATAAACGTTAATGTGCAGTGGGAATATCATGTGATGAGAAAGCACAAACTTAGACTTGCAATGTTGAGAAAAAGAATGGGTATGAAGGTCCCAGAGTTATGGATTTCACTGAGCTGTGCTCTCTTCAGTGGTGCTTTGATTACCAAATCATCAGCTACTTGAAGAGAGAATACTTAGAACTGTTTATGCAGAAAGCTCATAGATTTTCACCTTTCAGAAGCTCCCAGACACCATCCAGAGAAGCACCAAGCGTAGTTTCCATCTGAATGAATATGATTAACTTCCATCTAATGCTGTCGGTGTGCTTTCCAAATGCTTTTTTTAGCCAGCTGAGCAGCAGGGAGAAAGAACACTTTTACACAGCAAAGCAGGTCTTTTAGTCCCCAGTTAAAACATTTGGAAAAAATCTGTAGAAGGGAATAGCACAGAAGGAGTTCCATTCCGCTTCTCAATTCCCTCAGCAGCTCGTTTTAGTCACATTCCCATGCGTTTTTTCCATGAGACAGAACAATTGCCAACTATTGTGTGTAAGGTACTGTGGGATCAGAGGCACTTAGCTATGGTATGTAGGGATACTGATGGGCATTAAAATACCTGAAATTTGCTGAATGCTCTCAGATTTGCTATCTGTGCTTATCTACATGAATGGCTGGTTTATGCAATTTTATGTCCTGACAGTTGCAGCACATTGTAGCTTGGATTACAGAACATTAATTTACACTTTTCAGTTTCCTTGTTATTCACCTCAACATCGCTCCCAGATTATTTTATGTGGTTTTCTTACACAATAATGTAAGAATATATCATGGAATTACCTGACCAAGAGAAATTACCATTATCTGCTGCAGTGCAACCCACGGAAGAATAACATTTTGGATGAGTTAATACCTTGATCCAGTATTTTAAAAGACCCCGAAACCTCCAGCAAAAACTTAGAGAAGAACTGTCCAAGTTTTTTTCAGCCTTTACCTAAACGTAGTTATTTGAGGTGAGAGCAGAGATGAGAGCACTTCTGAAAAGGCTCTGGAAGAACAGAAAGTGAGATACAAAATCGAGAGGACATGGCCAACCTGTGTACAGGAGGAGGAAGACGAGCTGGAGTAAAAAGATCTTAGTACTGATTTTTTGAGAACAAACGAGAGAGATCCTTTTTGTCGTAAGAAATCTTGACCTGCTAATGGGAAACCATCTCCTTCTTCATAGGATTCCTAAGAGTAGGAAGACTACTGCATTTTGTCTAAAAAACCACAAAAGGTTCATCTGCTCCAGTACCCTAATCCAGAAAACATAAGACAACTACCCAACAAAGAATTATAACGAAGCAGAATTATATGGTACTACCACTAAGTACTCTTCCAACCTTCAGTTACTTTCAATGCAGTGACCTCCTGGGCTGGATACCAGTGGCATACCAAGGAACCTTCCTTTCCACAGACCAGTCAGCCCCACTTAAATCCTCGTGAACATTTCACATCCCTCAGCAAGGACTTCCACAGGTCTTGCACCTGTGGGATAAAGACGTTTCTTTTCAACCTGGTTCACACTAGATTTGTTTTGTGCCTCCTACTTCTTGGAAGTGGAAGAAACAGTGAACAACTGATCTCTATCAGTTAAAGCTTGTAGCCATCTGTTATGTCCTAAATTGTTTCTATTAGAGACCTGGCTTGCTTAGCTATTTCAGGCACTTAAATCATTCCATGCATTTGGTTATCCCTGTTGCCCATTTGAACCTCTGCTAATGGATTTTACTAGGAAGTAAAAAAACTTATTTTACTAGGAAGTAAAATCCTCTTGAATATACCACAGTTAATACTCTCCGAGGCCTGATCGGTGTCCCCCTTGCCTATCATCCCTGGAACCTTTGGAAAGGGAATGCAAATGGGAAAAGGAAGAATAAATGCATGTGTGGGACTGTATTTTTGAGTTTGGAGTGAGGCAGCTGATTATCAGTGTCTTTTAGAGGTGCAGGCAGTAGCTCCAAGCTCCTCTTGAGTGCCTGTGGGCACAGGAGCACAGAGGCAGGTTGAACCTTTGTGTTTTGTCTGAGGCAGCAGAAGGCAAATACACCTCTGCCTCACTCTTTGCAAGAACTCAGCTGGCATGAAAACTGCTGCCTCTTTGCTGAGACTTCCCAACTATTTGTGAACTTCCTAAAGGTACCTGGAAAGCATTTGCTTAAACGTGTGTCCTATATGGCATACCTGGCCTGCTCTGAACACAGGCTGGAGAAGTTTTTTTTGAGGAACACGTGCAATACTGATAAATTGTCTTAGGTCAGAGCTAAAGAGCTACAATTGCTCTGTGACTCCCAGTGCCAGCCTGACTTTAAGAGAAGTTTTCTATTGCGCTTTTTTTTTTCTTTCATCCTTTTGCCCCGATTACATTTATGCCTTTCTCCTGTGGTAAAGCTTCTGACACAACAGGAATTACTAGGATTGAATCACATTTCTTAGCACAAAATGAAGTCACATGGATGGAACACCCCTTTTAACGGTGAGCATTAGAAGATTATATTCACCTTCTGACTACCTTTCTCAAAAAAATCTACCGAAGTAATTTTCCCCATGGGTGATGACCAAGTTCAATTGCAACGGCAATGCCTGCTCAACTGTTTCTAATCAACTGTACACCCAGAGGAAATTAGACCTGCCCAAGACACTGGACTAATGACAGATGCCTCAGAAATACAACACACATTGATAATTCTGAAGAAGCCTTCATCCCACTTAGTACTAAATTTTCATCATCTTTTATTGACAGAAATAATGCAGATTCGTAGGCTGGGGAAAGAAATATCAGGTTGTTTTTCCAGTTTGCGTTACACACGTGGTACACATTCTGGTTTGTGTTACAAATGTGACCACATTTTCAGCAAGGCTTGTAAATGTATCTTGCCCCTCTACTATGACAGCCCATTGACCAAGAGTTTTTATAATGAGCTCTAGCCCTCTTTTGAGTAGTGATTTTTTTTTTTGCTTGCCCAAATTCTGGAAGATGATGAGAAGTCTCATTTTCCTGGACTAGATTCTATGCAAAAGCTTCTAGGACAGAGATCAACAAGGAGAGTTTGGGTGGGTCTTTCATGCACCACCCACAGCACATAAAATGCTGAACAAGAAAATGATTTTTGAAAGTTTAACAAAATTGGTGGATCATATAAAATGAGCAGAGGCACAGTTCTTGAATCTGCATGCATTTTTTTCTATTTTAACCAACTTGATTATAGACTGAACAATCTCACTTAAACCTAGAGGATATTAAAATAGGTATTTCAACATCTCGTACATTGATCAGTAGATAGCTCATGTAATCAATACTCAGAAAAAGTTACATACTAGCAGCGGGAATGCGTTATTCATCTTAACGTTATCTGTAATCAAATTGAGTATAATTTTGAGAGTAAAATTCAGGTCTTACAGACACTCTGACTGTACAACCAGTTCCAGAGAGAGAGAATAGCGCTACTGCACAAAACTTAAGACAGGACCCTGGCTTTAAAGAACAGTTTAGTTTTCTGCCCGGTTCCTTACTGCCACTGCCAGGAGGGCTCCTGACAGTGATGGCCAGTTTGGTTTCATAGTACAGGTCGATACTGGGACCCAGGGAACTGAATAGAGATGGTGAAACAGCTGTCAATTGTTTAAGTACTTTCTATCACTAACAGTGACCCGGGGTGAATGGCTTCATATCACATTACCGAAACCTTGAAGCTCAGGGAATGTTTTTTTTAAGCTTCATTTTAGTAGTGGAATTTCCATGCCTGACTTTGCTACTTTGATAAAATAAAAATAATACTACAGTTCCTACTTCCACAGGGAGGTGTGCTTATCCTGAGGAATTTGTCGAACGGTTTGAATGACTTTTATACTGTACGTGAAAAGATGCTACTGCCTTCTAATGCTCCTGTATTTGACTGTCTTTTCTTTTGCATCCCAAGTCTGTCCATTTTGTTAAATACTTGCCTGAAGACAAAGTATTTGAACTAGGCAAAAAGAACACAGACTTTGAAGGCAAAGCTGAGCACTAAATACCACACAATTGCTTTTTACTACTACTTGATTCAGTCTCTCCCTTTCTAACACAAATTTGAACTTCAAATGAAAAAAAAAAAGGGGGAGTGGGAGAAGTCTGGTTTAATATTTCAGGTAGAACTCTTCATTTGGCTTGCCTATGTACTTTTTCTTAGTATAATTTTGCTGGTCATAACTTGCATTGTGCAGAGGGAAAAATCATGGGTAAAATGTATATGTAAATAATTATATATGATAGCAGAATATCTTCCACATGCAATGTCATCTCTTGATCTAGATTTATGTTGAAGTTGGTTGTGCTAGTCAAAATCATAGATCCATAGGAATTTTACTGTGGCATCTGAGAGGAATTTTGCTCTTGTATCTAATATACAACTTTTTACAAGGTTGTTTTAACTACGTAAATATTTGATAGATTTTTCTGCTCCGTATAACTGCATGTTATACCAGAGGGAAGTGCATAACGTACATTCTGTATGTTATATATATGTCTGTATCATATACAGTTATAACACACAGTTATAACATACTGTATAACGAATTCACAATAACAATAATCACGAATACTGGATTTGCATATATAACGTACTGTATAACATAGTATAACTGTATAACATGTATAATATACTGTATAACATAGTTATACAGACGTATATATAACATACAGTTAGACATATATATACCATACAGGCTGTATGCATATATAACATGCAGTTATACAGATGTATATGTAACATACAGACTGTACGCATATATAACATGCAGTTATACAGATGTATATGTAACATACAGACTGTACGCATATATAACATGCAGTTATACAGATGTATATATAACATACAGGCTGTACGTATATATAACATGCAGTTATACAGATGTATATATAACATACAGGCTGTACGTATATATAACATGCAGTTATACAGATGTATATATAACATACAGGCTGTACGTATATATAACATGCCGTTATACAGATGTATATGTAACATACAGACTGTATGCATATATAACATGCAGTTATACAGATGTACATGTAACATACAGCCTGTACGCATATATAACATGCAGTTATACAGATGTATATGTAACATACAGCCTGTATGCTATACACGTCCCACTGGTCTAGTGAGACAGTAGTGGGACATGTCCCTGCCCATGGCAGGGGAGTTGGAACTAGATGATCTTTAAGCTCCCTTCCAACCCAAAATATTCTATGATTTGGTTAATCAAAGTTAATCAAGTTCCCTTACTGGTTAAGCTTTTTACGCATTCCATATGATTGCACACGGTTCAACTCTTTAAAGAAAAGAATTGAAAAGAATTCCATCGGAATTGCCCCCCAAAAGGAAAATACAAACCTTCATTCATTCCGGAGCACGGCGAAGCCTCTAAAACTTTTATTTCCCCCGCACAATCGCGGCACTAAACTTTCCCACCGCCCGGGGTAGCATCCCCCGCACCGCAGCCGGGGGCCGTGCGGGGTCTGCGGGAGGGGAGCGGCGGAGCAAGCGACCGGCTCGGCGGCCGGAGGGAGAGCCCGGAGGCGCCCGCACTTACCCTCGGTAGCGGGCGGGGAGCGGCAGCGCAGCCTGGAGGCAGAGCAGACAAAGGGGCAGGAGCCCGCGGGGCGGCATGGTGCGCGCCGGCCGGGGCCCGCAGCCTCCCCGGCAGGTGCCCGCGGCTCCGGGGCGGGAGAAGGCGCCGGGGGTTGCGCCGGCCGGGCTGAGGGGGAGAGTGCGGGGAGGGCAGAGAGGGCGCCCGCCTCAAGCATCGGCGGCGGGGAGAGCGCGGGGAGCCGCGGAGGGAGGAGAGAGCGGGGTTTGAAGTCGCCGGTGTTGGCGAGAGGCTGAGCGGAAGGGGAAGACGCTGAGAAAAGGGAAAGAAAGAGAAAGGGGAAGAAAAGGGAAAAGGGAAGGGAAAAGGGAAGGGGAAGGGGAAGGGGAAGGGAAAAGGGAAGGGGAAGGGGAAGGGGAAGGGGAAGGGGAAGGGGAAGGGAAGGGGAAGGGGAAGGGAAGGGGAAGGGAAGGGGAAGGGGAAGGGAAGGGAAGGGAAGGAAGGGAAGGGAAGGGAAGGGAAGGGAAGGGAAGGGAAGGGAAGGGAAGGGAAGGGAAGGGAAGGGAAGGGAAGGGAAGGGAAGGGAAGGGAAGGGAAGGGAAGGGAAGGGAAGGGAAGGGAAGGGAAGGGAAGGGAAGGAGGGGGAAAGGAGGGGGAAAGGAGGGGGAAAGGAGGGGGAAAGGAGGGGGAAAGGAGGGGGAAAGGAAAGGAAAGGAAAGGAAAGGAAAGGAAAGGAAAGGAAAGGAAAGGAAAGGAAAGGAAAGGAAAGGAAAGGAAAGGAAAGGAAAGGAAAGGAAAGGAAAGGAAAGGAAAGGAAAGGAAAGGAAAGGAAAGGAAAGGAAAGGAAAGGAAAGGAAAGGAAAGGAAAGGAAAGGAAAGGAAAGGAAAGGAAAGGAAAGGAAAGGAAAGGAAGAGAAAGGAAGGGAAGGGAGGAGGGAAGGGAAGGGAAGGGAAGGGAAGGGAAGGGAAGGGAAGGGAAGGGAAGGGAAGGGAAGGAAGGAGGAAGGGAAGGGAAGGGAAGGGAAGGGAAGGAAGGGAAGGGAAGGAAGGGAAGGGAAAAAGAAGGGGAAGGGAAGGGAAGGGAAGGGAAGGGAAAGGGAAGGGAAGGGAAGGGAAGGGAAGGGAAGGGAAGGGAAGGGAAGGGAAGGGAAGGAAGGGAAGGGAAGGAAGGGAAGGGAAGGAAGGAAGGGAAGGGAAGGGAAGGGAAGGAAGGGAAGGAAGGGAGGGAAGGAGGGAGGGAAGAGAAGGGGAGGGAAGGGAAGGAAGGGAAGGGAAGGGAAGGGAATGGAAAGAGAGGGAAAGGGAAGGGAGAGAAAGGCCGGATCTGGAAAAAGAAGGAAAGGGAAGGGAAGAGAAAGGGAAGGAGAAAGGAAATGAAAATCTTGGCTTTTTTTTTTTTTTTTTTCAAAAACTGGAGCTTTGTGCTCTCTTTCCCACACTGGATCGAGGAGTGAAGAGACCCACACCAACCTAAGTCGCCGGAGCACAGGGAATGGCAAAGAATGGAGAGAATATTGTATGCAAACTGTTGTAGTTTGTGGAAAACACATGGAGTGCTTGTTAAAGGTAAAAATATAACACCAATATGGGATAAATTGATAGCCCCTTTGATACTTTTATGTTGGCTTTCACAAAAAGTGCTTGAAAACCAACTGATTCTCAGCCTCTCTGAGAGCTTGAAAGAACGAGTGGGCTGTAGACAAATAAAACCAGCTGACATTTGAACATGTGTGAGAACTACTGTAAACCCCTGTTGTTGTTTCAGAGACACAGGGAGCTTTTTGAAAAAGGGACTGTATTAAAGCCACACACATTTCATATTCTATGCCTGAAAGGCAGCTGAACATTTTCCTTTGTCTCTTTTCCATGCTCGTAGCAAATCTGGTGCTAGTTGTGTGATAGAGTCTGGAGATGGAAAAGATTTGGCCCAGGGCGGGATTATTCCCTTCTGTTTGACTATCGGTGTCCTCTGCCTTGAGCTGCCTGTCCCTGCCCCTCACGGCCAACATACCCTGCGTAAAATCTTGAATTTACTTCTGATGAGGCTGTGCAGAGGTAAATTTGTGTGTGTGCTTATACATAGATGTGCATTCAGCATGAGACGTTGTACACGTCTTGTTAAAGACACTTTCCACGTTCTACAGGCAAAATCCCAAACCTTTTCTGCAAATCTTCAGTCTCGTCATAAATACTGCTTTAACTTTACCTACACCTATTTAATATAAGCTCTACTATGTGTCCAGAGGTGACTTCTAAAGGTAAAAAGTCAGCCATTGTGAAGCTGAGTAACTGACTTTTGGAGGGCATGACTGTGATATTGGAGCAAACCCCATTGCTTTATTTCACATGCTGTTTGTAGTTACTTGTCTTACTATGTATCCTGGCTGTACCTGAATTTGCATCAGGCAATACACCAATTTATTTGATAGCCCCTTTGATACTTTTGATGTTTACAAAATACAGTTTAGCTATTGTTCTGAAATATTTGCTTTCGGCATGAAAACCTAGCTCCATTTGAGTTAGGAAGAATTTTACTATTGATTTCTGTTTGCAAAATAGTTTGGCTATTATTCTAAAGTTTTTGCTTTCAAGAGGAAACCTTGGCTCCATTGGAGTTAGAGAGAATTTTATTATGGGCTTCTGTGGCTGTAGATTTCGGTTTTAAATCTTGCGCTTTTGTAACGTTCCTTGAAAGTAATATGCAAGATGGGAAAGAAAGGGAGTTCAAGCATCAAAACAAAACAGTAAAACCAAACAACAGAATGTTGAATAAACACTTAGAGAAAGGTATCAGTATCTTTGTTAACATGTACTACTTCTGCCTGTTTGAAATTAATTTAAAAATACACATTTATATTTCAAAAAATAGAAAATGCTTTGACAGAGGCAGGGGTAGCAAGAGGCATAAAGATCTCCTGATCTCTCTCTGGACCATCAGTTTAAATCATAGTAGGTAACTGGGCAGACTGGAGTGTGGGCTGGAACTCTGTCATGCTGGTAGCTAAGAAAGGATTAAAACACTGTAGTCAAGCCTGGAAGTTACGTCTGTGGTGAGCCTACTTTCTTGACAAGAAGGGGCTATACAACTTGCACACAGCTAAGCAACGAATTTGGGAGGAAGAAAGGAAGGGTTTCTTCTCCTCCATTTCTTGGAGTTGGGAACAGGAGTTGCCAACACCAGGGTTCTGTTGTGCAGCTTTGGCTTGGAGGTGATGGGAGCCTGTGAAGGAACAGGAGAGAGAAGACTGAGATATTGTTGCCCTGTCAATGAATCAATATGTGGAATTTGTGACAGCATCCCACACTTTACAAGGAACACAGGCTGCTGAAACAGAGGCAATTCTACATGGCATAAAAACAAGAAAAGCTTCATGTAAAGTGAGTGGGCAGGCAGCCTACATTTGGTACCTGAACTTAAGAACATGCCATTTATTGAGAAGCCTGTAATTGCACAGAAGAGCGAAAGAAGGGAAATAATTTCTTAAAGTATGTTTTATACCTCTGAGTTGTCCCAACTCTTACCTTCATGAGAAGGTTGCATTAGCTTGAATAAACAATCCTTGCTCTCTGTGATGTTTGTAAGAGACGTAATGGTTCAGAAACAGGAGTATAAAGAAGGTTTACATTGCTCTAGTTTAAATCATACTGGTTAATAATAAGTTGGAATAAATGTGTTTATGCTGGGATTTGCACTGCTGTAACTAGTTAAAAAAGACTGGCCTCCATTTCTTTTAACTCACACAGAGACCTCGAGGGATGAAGGACAGTGAAAGCAATTCTGTGCTAGGTTTTATTTAGGTGTAAAAGAACATGAAAGTGATATAATCCATGCATGAGTGCCATGGCTGTGTTAAAGCTAACTAATCACTTTGCATAGTCAGGAGCGTTACTGTAGCATTACCGTCCTTCTTCCTAGGTCTGCTGACAGCATAGCCCTTGGGAAGGTGCCACCATCACCCTGACCTCACTGTGGCCTAAGACATGGCAGCACAGGAGAGAATAAATGATCATCTAGTTTTGTAACAATGAACCAGTACTGAGCATTGCATTGGAGGGTATTCAGATGTAATTAGCTTTCTAAAATTAGTTACAAGTGTCTTTTAAAGGTATGAATTTTGCAGTTAAGAATCTCTCCACACACTGTCTTCAGCTTAATTGGGGATGCCATGTTACTATAACTATAATTTTATTTGGACTTTTGTCACTGGCACCGAACTGTTATAAAATGGTTCAGCTAACTGAAAGAATGGAACTCTTTCTCTTTAAGTATAATTATTTCCATCATCTGTTCTGCTATTATTTTGTTATTCTGCAGAAGGACAGGAATACAGGTTAAGTACTTTTCTGTTTTGTAGAAATTAAAAACATTTCAACCTGAGTATGCTGCAGAAGCAATTAAAGGAAATTACATGTGTAATAGACAAGCCAACAGCAGATCAACTACTGCCCCCCAGGAGTCTTTAGAAACAATATTGATAGACAACATCGGATGACAGTATTACATCACCTGATGAGTTCTGTTCCTTAGCATCGTTTTAGTGTTGTAAAGATTTCTATGAACTTGTGTTCATAGTTTTCTTTATATGTATGAAATTCCTTCTTATAATTAGCCATAGGAGGAAAACCAAAAATCTCTGAAGCATCTACAGCAGGGAACATTGTGAAGGAAAGTTTTTTCTGTCTTGAGACTCTTCCTTAAGACACACACACCATTTGGTTTTAAAATTTGGCAAGAGTTCTGAAAAAAAAAAGGCAGTGCTCTTAAACCTTTTTGAGATATTTTTCTAAGAGATGTATATAACTGCATAAACTAATTGCAGTGTGACTGTATGCAGACTTTGTCTCAGATGTCTCTTTACCCTTGTTAGTATAGAGAAACACTAAAAAGATTTCCTATACCTGAATCTAAAGGACTTTCATGTGAGTGAGAAGCCAGTCTTCCTTTGGGCAAGCGGTTTCTCTAGCTTTTCTGTCCTGATGCACATTTCACACTGGGAAATATGAGGACGGCAATTTAAAATTTTTATGCACCTCCTACACAAATCATGGATTTATTTTCTGTACAAATGATTTGTGTCTAGTAACACATTGAACTTGTAATGCACATTCCTCTAGTGTTCTCTGAACTTCTGTACTTTGCACTCATTAAAGATGTCAGCCTTCCTCTAACTTCATGTAACCGGTATTTTCAAGCTGTTTTGCAGATTGGGAAACTAAGATATGTAGGAGGCTGAATGATTTGTTCCAGGTGAAAGAGCAAGTCATTGGCAACTCCAAGTCCAGCATCTGGGTCTCCTGACAATAACCATTGGAACATACACCATTAGTGAATTTGATTAGATGGTAATTCTAATGTGAAAGGCAAACATACCAGTTCCCAGAGTCTCAAACTTGTCTGAGCATTCTCAGGCTTAGGTACAGTTTCACTTCTTTTACTCTAAGGCGAGCAGCGTATTAACAACGGAAGATGATGTTCAGTATCTAGTTTTAATATATGTTATTTGCAATCATTTTATACCCACTAATGATCATTTATGAAGTTGAGAAGAAAGGATAATAATGTCAATTTTGAAACACTGTGAGAAATCTTATTTCTGAAACAGCAAACAGTGTTTATAACTGCTCTATAGCAGCTACTGCACACTAAAATATGACAGGTACTGAGGTTTTATTTATATCAACTAGCATTTACCATATGTGCCTATTTGAAAATGTTTAGAAAAAGGTATTTTGGAAAGAGTAAGTTCAGTGCAATATTGTGGTCTATGACTCCCAAAACAACTCCCAGCTGCAGACGTTCCACAGTGGGTTATCATTATAACTTTTGTGAGGAAAGGGAACACTATGCAGAATATCATACTGAAGGTAGGTGAAAGAGAAACTACAGAGTTGTTAATTTATCTGTCAACTGCACTGTCATAAAGTGTCTTTCCTCCTCCTCCGTTTCTCACCCTTAACATTGCCTGATAATTATCAGGTCATTTTACCATCTGTGCCTGGAATGATATTTTGATTGTCCTCCTTCAAAATTGGATGCCTCAATAGCTTGAAACTGTACATAATTAGGTAGCACGTACTTCAGGGCTTTATGCAACCTGAATATTGAAAAATGCTGCAAAGACTGGAAAACGTGAGTGGTGAAAAATACTGATACTATTAGTTCCATTTAGTTGGAACTAGACAATCCTTAAGGTCCTTTCCAACCCAAACCATTCAACGATTCCTATGATTCTATGACTTTGTCATTCTGATTTGAAGAATCATTCTGTGGTTCTATGACTTTGTCATTACAGTTCTGAAATGTTGAAAAGCCAGGGAATAAAGTCGAGATCTGGTGATCAGAAAGAAGAAAAACAGAGAAGAAAAACAAGCGGGCCCCCAAAAGCATATTGAATGCAAACATCCACATGTCTTACAGGCAGACAACATTAAAGAGAGACAATACCACCTGTCTGTCATCACCTTTACAAAACCCCGAATGCACACACATGAGCTCTGCCATAACAGGGAACTGTTTCTGTTGGGAGATAGCGAACTGCCCTGCCTGACCCTGCTCATGGCCAAGGGTTTCCCTCACCTGCCCACAGCCCAGGGCCCCATCTCTGCACCTGCCCCAAAGAGGCCGTACCAGGGCTGGTCTCCTGGTCTCCACAGCCCTGCCTGCATGGTGCTGCCGCAAAAAGCCAGACTCAATAATCAATGCCAATTTGATTATTAATTCTTTAATAGGATATTGAGCATGCAAGGGATCACTCCACCTAGTGCACGTGTGGCTTTCAGTACTATTCATAAAGTCTATATACAGTCAAAGCATACATATTCATCACTTTCCTGGAACAGGTGTGTCTATTATAATCAGTTCCCGGAATTTTATTTACATAAATTTCTTCTCCTTGGCACATGCACTCTACCCTCTGGGTGTCTTCTTCAGGGGTCTCTGGATGAAGACTGTAGGTCTTCCTCACAGTTGAACTTTACAGCTCTCCTTCTTGCACACACTCTTAGACTCCTTGGGCACCTCTTCAAGGCTACATCTGGTCCTAGCTGGTTCTTCTTTCTCTTATCATTGCACTAGTCCTTGTTATCTGGCTTAATTGGATACAGTCACATTCTTTCTCATTCTTTCTAACTGCAGCCTTGTTACAAGTCCTTAGTTAAGCATAAGTATCCATACACCGGCTAGCGAAAAGTTACTATTCAAGAAATCCTACATTTTAGTACTAAAATCTCCAAATCTATAGGTAATACTCAAATACATAGTAGGTTAGCAACTTACAACAAATAATTTCTTCCTTCAGCGGGGTGCGCGTTTACAGATCAAGGCTCTGCGGGCTCCAAGGGAAGTGAAAAATATCTAGCATTTTCTATCCTTTTCCTTCTCTCTCTCCCTTCTTTTCCCTCTTTTCTCCCCACATTTCTCCGCGATTCAGTCCCGCACTGAGCGAAGATTCATCCCTGCTAGTTTCTAACACGTGAAACCGGTTAAGTTGCCTCTTTGCTGAATCATTTGCGGGTGATTGTTGTGATTGATTGTTGGGTTTCAGTTGCCCGCGAAGCTTCTGAAGTGTTAAAGAAGTTATTGTCATCTCGAGCCCTCTGGATCCCCTGGGTGGTCACCTTGCTCAGCCCTCCAGAGCTTTCAGAGAGTATTCCTTCGTCGTTTCCCGAGTGGGGAGCGGGACGCGGTGCTCCCGAATTTCTGATTAACGCTCTACATGAATTGGCAGCCACTCAGTTGCTTTGGTAAGTATTCCACCAGCTTAACAAGAGCTGGCTTCACATGGTTTTGGTTCAGGAAAAGATTTAATAGCGAGAATTGTATCATTCCATCACCTGGTGGAAGCTGTGGGGTCCAGAAATGCACACCGAAAGATCAGAATATGCCTCAAAAATGATCTGTAGTAATCTGCTGTTGGGGGCTCGTTCCTTCAAAAATTTAAAAGGACAACCTATGAAACTGTTTCTGACTCTTGGCTAAGGGAAAGGATTGAAAGCAGTGTGTAGAAAGAGAGAAAAAATTGTTAAGATACTCATTTATATCTTCCTCTAGGACAGACCAAGGTTAGTTTTCACCTGACATCCTTGTTGGTAAGGCTGCTTCACAGTGCAGGAAGGACGGGTGAAGCAGTTAAAGAACATCTTAGATGACGTTTTAGCTGTTGTTTTAGCTTTTTTCCCCTTTCTTTGTCATTGATGGGGAGAGTTGTCTGAGTGTGAAGTCTAAGCTAGACCTTATAGTACGTGAACTGAATGCAGTATTTCTTCTTCTTCTTTAGAAAAAGTGCCTAGTGTTCTGTAATTTGGGTTGCAGTCAGACTTCAATGTTCATTGCTGTGGTAAACATGGTGATTTCAGGCATGACAGCAAGTGGCTGGGACACAGGAGTGCAACTTTTTTCCCCCACTTTATTTTTACTTGGTTTGATTAAATGTCCCTGCATAAGCAAATGACACCAGCCTCCCCCACAAATGTGACAACGTACTTGTCTCTTCATAGGGTGTTTCACTGTTGGAGGATTAAGAAGAAAACAACCTGAAAACAATACATTTTTTAAAAAATAGTTTTTCATCTGCTGTGTACCACAAATATAAACACATGAAAACACTGAGCAGTAACAGCCAAGCAGTGGAAGATACTTTCACCCCTTAGAAGCCTGTTAAACCATATTTCACTTCTTTGAGTAGTCAGTCAGTGAAGGGCAACTTCTTAGCTCTGTAATGGAAACATTTCTCTTCTGTTTCTCAACACTTTAAGTGTTTCACATATCAACCTTCAATCTATGTTTGACTGTAGAAGTGGGATAATCCTTTATGTTAACTTTTAACCCAAGTGTAAGTGAAGCTCAAGTAAGTATAGTAGTTAAGTTCTCCAGGTGAAAAAACTTAATTTGGATACAATCATTTAATCATTAATTCAACTCTTTCGCTAAACTTTAAAAGTTGTTGTATGTGTCTGACATACCAGACCAGCAATGCACATTTTTGAACTTGGGCTCCATAAAGTGAAAACTCTCCTTATTCTAAGACACCAAGTAAAAAGAGCTGTGGAGCCTTTTCCCTGGAAATGAATTAGTTTGCTGCCCTCTGTAAGTGTAACGCTTGGTTGTGAAGATCCATATGAATTGTCAGGGACAGTCTATCCAAGTAACATCTTTGTTAATAAGGAGGTATTATATTTTGGCAGAATTCCATTTTGCTTCCTGTGATGCAGTTATCACTGGGGATAAAAAAGTGACTTCAGCTGAGAATACTGTTGTTTCCAAGAAAATGGAAAATAAGTTTGTATGTACTTTGGTTGCATTTTGTCAAAGTGTTTGACGTATCTGATAGTCAGAATTAGACTATCTATGCACCATGGAAACTGTTTCCATAGCAAAAAATCTCTTTGCTCAGAGACAGTTCTTTCTGGATTAAATCCAAGGATTCAGGCTGATAATCTAGAGCTTTCTCTAACAGCTGGGAAGGTCAAAATTTAAGAGGAAATTGCCACTTGAGCACCTGAAGGTTGTGCTGTCCCACTACTGGGATATATTCTTGCCCTCCAGAGAAAGAGAAGTGCCAATGACATTTACCTCCATTCCACACATTTGGTGTTTAAAATGCCATCAGATGGTTTAGATGCAGCTACACATTCTGTCAATATTCTCAGTTACCTGCCAGAAGTACAGATAATTGGTGTCATCCCTTTCTAGGACAGCTGTAACGAGGTCTCCTCTGTTGCACTTTAAGAAGGCCAGTTAGCCTACAGCAGAGAAACTGCTTTTAACTCATGTAGCAAGGGCAGAGAGAGTTAAAAGCATATAAGGGTAAGATCTTTGACATTAAATACACTGTTATCTGTTTGAAAATTTGTTAAGAAGGAATTGCTGGATCTTGAATACTTATGGATCAACATGTTAACAAATCCCAGGAAGGGCGCTGGCTGGGACTTGTTACATGTTAAATGAAAAGACGTGTTATTTTCTAAGCACCACTCTAATACAGAAATAAAACCTGTATAGAATTGAATGTTCTTTGGGAAGTTATTTTATGGCTTGAAGACACAAGCCAGCAATTTCTATTCCCCAGGTAAGAGGATAGCACTGTCTAAAAGCCCATCCTTGTTCAGTAGTAGAATAAGTGCAGCAATTAAACAAAAGCAACAAAAAAGCAATATGCAACAAGAAAAAAAGAGCATACATGCAATATGCAACAAGAAAAAAAGAGTATACATATTTTCTGCACTTCCTAAATTTTGAATTATAAGAGGATATAAAGCCACCAGGAAGAAATCTATGTCTGGCAAGACTAAGAATAAAAGAGTTTAAATGTATTTGGTACAGTGGCAAAGAGCCACTGCTTGATGGATAAATGGTTAATAATAAGGCAGCAATAGCAGAAGTGTTCAATAGGAAAATCTGTTCTGTATTTGGAAGGAAGCAACATTATATCCTTATACCACAAGAGAACTGAGAGAACATTTCAGCAGTAATCAAGGAGGAACATAATGTCTAACAAGGGATACAAAAGATATTAATCGGCGTAGCCAGAGAAACTGTATCCTGGCCTCTCATGGTTTTAATTAAATACTGGATTTCTAAAGATCTCTGGAAAAGGCAAATACTGCTCTGTGTTACATATTACACAGGCAAAGTGGCTGATCCAGGTGAACTTAAGCTTGTTGGTCTGACACAAGTGTTAGGAAAGGCAGAGGAGGAATTCAGACAAGGTGCAATTAGAAAAAGCATCTGATGATTGGAGTGAAGGTAATGCTAGTCAGTATGGTTTTAAAAAAAACAAATCCAAAAAACAAACCTCAAAAGATTTAAATCAAGTACGCTTGAAACTTGTTCACAAAGTATAAGCTCCAATTCTGGGAGCTGGGTTGATTGCCATATAGGTGCAATACATTCGGACTTTTGAGAAGTACAATACATAGTTTCACATTACCTGGTAGTCTGATTAGCACAGATAAAAAAATAGCTCTGAGTGATATCAATAAAGTGCAAATTCATATTTTAAGAACTAGCTGACAGATAAAGTGGTGGTTATTAGGAAATTGTGATTAATAGGAACCATCTAAGCAGTGTTCCACATAGGACATTTATTTGTGATTTGGAAGTAAACTTAAAGTCACCACTTGAAAGCATTTACTTAAAAATGAATTTCAACCAGTGTAATAAGCAGAGGAGCAATGCATTACAGAGAATCATTTGTGTAGTTAAAGTTCAGTATGACCTGCTTTTCCTATTTGTAGATGGATATTTTACAGCATCTGAGAAAAGTATCCTGTATTTGATCGGATCGACATTAAATGTGGATGGGACCATCAGCTGAGCTGGTTTAGTAGGAAATCGGGACTAGCCCATTTTCCACTGACAGAGAGTAGTCGACCAGATGATGAAAACAAAACCTGTCTATGGGTATTTACTTTGTTGTTGGGAGACAGTGACTAGAATCTGAGACTAGGAGTCTGGGGGTTTTTTAACTTTTTGACTGGACCTTGCTGCTCACCTTCTGATGACCATACACAAATTACATCATCTACCTTAGCTTAAGTGTCCTTGTCTAGAAAAGAGCTATAATGGTACCATTTTTTATAGAAAACGTAATAAAGTGAGAAGTGTCAGCTAGTCTTACTGGCTCTGTATTATCTTAACTACAGCCTGTATGATGAATGTAGCTAGTAAATGCTCTAAAACATGTTTATTGTTAAAAAACAGGCTGACAAAACACTTAATGAATGCAGAAGTGAGGATGTCTTTTGTCGTCTTGTGTTGTTCCAAGAATTCAATGATATTCAAAGTTCTTAAAACCAAGCAATCTGTATGACAATGTGTCACTGCAGGTCACTGGGGTTTTTTTGGCAGAATAGCCCCATGCAGCTCTGGAGACATACTCTGTCCTTCTAGTTATGTGAGTCACTTGTGGCATGAGGTAGGTAACTACAGACCAAGCTTCAGGGTGGTTTATTTGGCTGTTGACCAAGAACTGTTTACTTTGGGCATCAAGGCTTCTCAATAAAAATGCCATGTTCCTTTCTCTGAAGTTTTCTTCATACTAAACGTGTGGATCAGCACCTCTCCTGCTTTTCCAAGATTCAACTGCCAGTGACAGCAGCACTTCTAGAAAATGATAAAAATTGACAAAGCCAATCCTGCCAAGAATTACTTAAAAAATTAAACCCATAAAAAAAATCCCCCATCCATAAGACATATCTGGTACTTCTCATTTTCCAGCTTTTCTGCAGCACACCAGCCTCATGGACTTGAAAAGCTGGAGGGGGCACTGCCTAATTGCATGGTCAGTGCTAAAGCAAGAGCTGCTGTAGGAGATGAGTGGCTCCCTACAGTCCAAAGAACCTCAGCTCTGTAGAAAGGCTGCTGTAGTACAGAATTGCCTCTCGCCCTCTCAGATAACATGATGCTGTGTGACAAATCATGAGGGATACTTGTAAGAATTAATTGAGAAACCCCTTTGCACTGATAACACTGCAGATTCCTGTCCAAAACTAATTAGGGTTAAGGCAGAGATTATGAAGAATAAACTTCTAGCAGGGAGCAAAAGCTGGATATGAACCTATCTAAATTGCCTATCAGAACTGCAGTCCACCTAGGCCAGCTTAATTCCTTTAGCTGTGCCAAGCAGCATGTTAGTAGAAGACAGAAAAAGCCTTTACTTGGTGTGGAGTAGTCTGTCTTTCCCATTAGGTTTTGTCTTGATCTAAAAAAACTCAGGCTCTGAAGTTTGAGTACACAGTTGGCTTCTAATCACACCTAGGGAAACTTCACTGGGGTTTGAAATTTGTAGAATCAGTTCCACCGTTTTTTTAACCCCTGGTGAGCTCCATTTAATCACTGAGATTGTATGTGTGTATTTTAACAGTCGTTCTCCAAGAAACAGCTTTAAAACCATAGAAGTGTGTTCTGCTTTATTTCAGAATCCTCACTATGGCTTTCAGTTTAATTTTATTACTCCATTTACAAACCAGCAGGCATTAGTTTTCTAAACAGAAACACTGGAAATGCACTGGAAACAATTTACTTACATCTCCTGCCATCTAGTGTCAAAAAAACCCCATTTGCACCTCCTACAGCTGACAGTTGCTCTTGCAACTTTAAGCTGTGCATGAGAAAAACTACAAAATGTCATGGAGTTATGTTTTTGTCAGTGTTTAGCACCTTAGCATGATAAACATAGGTGTGTGTATATAGATATATATATTTGAATATATGACAAAAGATCTTTTCTGTATTTATTGATTCTGATGCAGGCACGAAATCTTTGCTTTCATGGTTGGGATCAGTTTGGCATTGAAACACGGTGTGAGTTTGTTTCTGAGAATGGCATAGTTTAAGGTAATCATATGTGATCAAACAAGTAAGCATGCATATTTTTGTGTACTTTTGGGGGGTAATATTTAATATATTAAGCAGTGGTCAGTAAAACATACTTTAACTTATTCACTGACTTTATTGTTTCTTGAGGTAGTTTGTTGTAATTGTTGCAACAGCCTGAGTGAAGGTTTTAGAAGGCTTCTGCATCAGGTAGGACCTTCCTGAGGGGGTTCGGTGTGCCCAATGCTCCTTTTAGAGTGGAGTGAATCCTGTTAGAATTTCCCATCCCATCATTCACTCTGCTTGTCCATTAGTTTCCAGGTCTTCTAGTTATCTATATCTACACCTTCCTCTCTTTCTTCTTCCTCTCTCTTTGCAGTTGTTACTTTGCAGATTCCTTTCAAGTTCCCCTCTTTTATCATAGAATCACAGAATAACCAGGTTGGAAGAGACCCACCGGATCATCAAGTCCAACCATTCCTATCAAACACTAAACCATGACCCTTAGCACCTCGTCCACCCGTGCCTTAAACACCTCCAGGGAAGGTGAATCAACCACCTCCCTGGGCAGCCTGTTCCAGTGCCCAATGACCCTTTCTGTGAAGAATTTTTTCCTAATGTCCAGCCTAAATCTCCCCTGGTGGATCTTGAGGCCATTCCCTCTTGTCCTGTCCCCTGTCACTTGGGAGAAGAGGCCAGCACCCTCCTCTCTACAACCTCCTTTCAGGTAGTTGTAGAGAGCAATGAGGTCTCCCCTCAGCCTCCTCTTCTCCAGGCTAAACAACCCCAGCTCTCTCAGCCGCTCCTCATAAGGCCTGTTCTCCAGCCCCCTCACCAGCTTTGTTGCTCTTCTCTGGACTCGTTCCAGAGCCTCAACATCCTTCTTGTGGTGAGGGGCCCAGAACTGAACACAGGATTTGAGGAGCGGTCTCACCAGTGCCGAGTACAGAGGGAGAATAACCTCCCTGGACCTGCTGGTCACGCCGTTTCTGATACAAGCCAAGATGCCATTGGCCTTCTTGGCCACCTGGGCACACTGCTGGCTCATGTTCAGTCTGCTGTCAACCAACACCCCCAGGTCCCTCTCCTCCAGGCAGATTTCTAGACAGACTTTTCCTAGTCTGTAGCACTGCATAGGGTTGTTGTGCCCCAAGTGCAGGACCCGGCATTTGGCCTTGTTAAACCTCATGCCATTGGACTCTGCCCAGCGGTCCAGCCTGTCCAGATTCCTTTGCAGAGCCTCCCGACCCTCCAGCAGATCAACACTTCCACCCAGCTTAGTGTCGTCCGCAAACTTGCTCAGGGAGCACTCGATGCCTTCATCCAGGTCATTGATAAAGACATTGAACAGGGCTGGACCCAGCACTGAGCCTTGGGGTTCCTTTCATAGCTTCCTTTTCCAATGCCTCCTAAATTCTTACCCTCAGGTGATTACATTCCCTAGACACAGCAGTTTCTCCCTTTCTTTTCTCCACCCCCCCCCAATTTATTTCCCTTATTCATAGAATGAGAATAATTTATCTTGAAAAAGATTGTTAATATTATCAAGTGCAACGGTTAACCTAACACTGTGAAGTCCACCACTAAATTATATTCCTAAGTGCCAAATATATACATCTTTTAAGTATCTCTAGGGATGATGATTCAACCAGTTTCCAGACTGCCTGTTCCAATGCCTGACAAAATTATTCCACTATCCCATCTAAACCCCACCTTCCACAGCTGGAGGCTCTTTCATCTTGTCCTACCACTTATTACTTAGGAGAAGAGATCTAACAGTGCCTCATTACAGCCGCCTTTCAGGTAGTTGTAGAGTGTGATAAGATGTCCCCTGAGCTGCCTCTTCTCCAGACTAAACAGTTCCCTCAGGTGCTCTGACAGGACTTGTGCTCCAGACCTTTCACTGACTTTGTTGCCCTTCTGTGGACGCGCTCCAACACCTCAATGTCTGTCTTATAGTGAGGGACATCTTAGTCCTGCTGTTGTTCTTAACTGTCTTAAAATAAATCTCTTAAAAAAAAAAAAATATCTGAACTTTCCTCTTGTCACTTAGCTGTGTTCTAGATGGTGGTCCAAAATTCCTCTGAAGAATGGATTACTTAGTGCAGGAAACAGGCAACACATTGTTTTCAGAGTGGCCTCTGGCAATCCTAGTGGTAAATTAAACATTAAGTAGGACAGGAAGGGATTTTTTCTACCCTTACCCAAGGCTGAGGGAAGCATGCTCATTAGCAGAGGTGAAGATCACCTTTTCTTAAACAATTAGCTGGGTGCATTTTATATTTGCATTTAATTTATTAATGTAACATACTGTCATTAATTAATACTAATATAATTTAATGTAATAGTATTTATACCCAGTAATAAATGCAGATGTTTTTGAAGATATGCACACACCTTGCTTTCCATTATAAATGGAACCAGTAAGGAGATCTGACATAAAAAATTGTTTTTGTGGTGTACCCAAGAAACAGGTACACAGGAAAGTACAGTTACTTAAATTACCCTTTGATCTTAGCAAATAAAGGTTAGGACTTGCTGCTTTTAGAATGTCATATCTTTTTGCCTCATGTCTCAGTGTTTACTGGCAATTCAACTGACTTTTGTTTGTTTGTTGCTCATTTGAAGGCTCCATCCAAGTCCATAAATAGCTGCACAAGGAACTTAATAACTGGGGGTCATGGTGATGTGTTAATGTAATACTTATAATGGGAAATAATGTGAAGAAAACAACGTATGAATGGTAATGTGTTCAACTCTTTTCCTTCCCTAAACTTCTTTATAATAATATTTGTTGATGCTTTGCTGGTGCAAAGGTTATTGATCTTGTCTGGGACCTGTTGTGCAAATAATACTGCAAGTACAGTAAAGAGGGTAGAGGGGTAAATTGTACAAGGATTTACAGGTTAGATTAAGAAACTTGTTGGGAAGTAAGTTGTCAGTGGAGCCTTCTGAACTATCCCCACTCTAACTGTATGTGAAGTTACTGTCTTGATAACATTTTTTGTAAGACCTTATGCTTTCAAAATTCCACCTTCCCACTGCCATCTCTGACTATAGACTTGAACCAGAATGTGACTGTTACCTGAAGCAGTTGATTTAAGCTGGTGGTAGTATGTCATAACACTAAGATCTCAATAGTACGATCATCGTAGTTGTACACATAAAAACTCATACTCCTCACTGATTAAACTGATAAACAATATTGAGTTTAGCAGAACATAATTAATGGCCTGAGTAAGCATACGTAGAGGACACTCAACTAGATTAATCTCCTTTCTCTTAGGAGTATCGCTTAGGTTCATGGGAAAATTTAGACTGGAAGAGATTTCAGGAGGTTTCCAGCTCAACATTCTGGTCAAAAGTGGCATTTGTATGAGATCAGACCAGGGCTTTATTCAGTCAGATCTTGAAACCTCTAATAATGGAGACTCTGCTTCCTCTCCAGGCAACCTCTTTCACTGTCACTGTCCTCAAAGTGGAGAAGTTTTTCTTTATGCGTCATCTTAACTTGCTTCAATATGCCTGTTTGTTGTCCTCCTACTGTGCACTGCTGTATTAGCCTGTCTCTCTCTTTTCAATGATCACCTCATAGTTACTGGTAGGGAATTACTCAGTCTCACTTGAACTGTCTCTTCTCCAGGCTGAAGGTCCAGGTCTACCAGCCTTTTCTCACAGGAGTGCTCCAGCCCTCAAGCATCTTCGTGGCTCTCCACTGTCTGTGCACTGGTTCAGCTGATCTCTCCTGTATTGAAGCCCTAAAACCAGACACAATATTCTAGATGCCATCTAACAAGTTCCAAGCAACAGGGAGTAATCAGTGCACTCAATCTACTGGCTACGCTGCTGTTAATGCAGCCCAGGATCCTCCTTCCTGTGTAATTGCTAGGCTTTGGATTGACAGTACTTTCAAATCTGCTGCCTCTGTTTCACTCTTGTTTGAGCTCAAAGGATCCAAGGCCAAAACATATTACATTGACCTGAAGAATATATTGTAATTTTGGTCCAAGGTGACCTGGAATAGTGACGAGACAGACTCCCTTAAACATAGTCTTACTGCACTGATGAGCTCTTGTAGCACTGACTATTTGGCAAAACCAATATAATTTACTTCTGTTAAAAATGTATCTCCCTTTGATGTTTGCAGGTTTATACATACAAACTGATGTATATATATAGATTAAGACTATGTTTTAACACTTATTCCAGTCAGTAAGACACTTGTGATGTCAATGTGCTTTTGTGTCAAGGAAGTGAGAATTAATAGTCTTGGATCCTTCCAAGATTTGTGGTGGAAGGATCATATTAATAGGCAAAGATCACCCACAAATTATTCCTTCCCCTTTAGCAAGAGGAAATTGGAAGAGGTTTGTGCCTAGACTAAGCCACAGTCCTTTCCAGGCTGCTGTTGGATGATGTATTCCATGTTTGTCTCCTTTCTCATGACTGCTTAAAGACAGACTAGGAGCAGCACAGTAGGAAATACGGGTCTACCACTGAATGATATTTCTAGCCTGTGACTCTTAGGTGCTCTTTATTCTCTGCTTGCCACATAGCTATTCTTTGAACTGAAAACTAAAAATAGATAAACCCATGTATGTTCAAACAAAATTTCAAAATCAAAGTCCATTGAAAATGGAAGTAGGGTAAGCTCTGCCTTGGTATGTTCCCTCAGTCTAGCAGAAAGCAGACTGAATGCTACCTTCTGTATGTTATACCCAACTTGTTTACATAAATTAAAACTCACAGTGACCCATTGCCTATACAGGTAGTGTCTGGCATTTAGAAACAGGATATGTCTCTTGAAGAAATATTCCATGGAAACAGCATAGCTTTTGACCTGGTACCACTAAATTCTTTCGGTAATTTCCGAGTACCTGCAAATAAATATTTCCCTTAAATTAGAATAATGGCAAGTGAGACTACTTAGCACCTAATTTAGCCTATGTATTAAGTTCCTGGTTAATTTTAAGCAGAAGAGTAGTTTCATTTCTATCCATATATATGTATACATGCAATTTATTTGCAACATTCAGATTTTAACATGTGAGAAATAAGTTGGTAAAAAAAGTTTTTCTGGAATGACATGATCGGCTGTAGTTCTGGCAACCATTTTTTCTTGAATGATATTTATTTGCCCTGTGACACTGGGAAGAAAATCCTCCAAACCAAAGGAAACAAAAAGCCAAAATTGTATTGGACACCACATTGTCAGCTGCTGTAGGAACCTAAGTCATTGCGCTGAGGAAGAAGCAGCATCATGCTGCTTTTATGCCTCATGAGTGTCTGTCGGATTAGTTTTTGCTTGCTTCTTAAAAAGCTTTGCTAAATAATGGTTGCATTAATCCCTATGCCTTTGTTTATCTTTTTCTGGGAAACCTCATTTAATGTAAGTGTGTGGTCTCTAAGCATGATATTTGTGTTACTTTAGCAGGACTTTGTCAGGAACTGTGGACCTTGAAATTCTAACTTAAGGGATATCAGTGATGTTGGAACAGGACGTTACTCCTGCCAGCTGTTGGAAATGACTGTTTCATCACAGTGTTTCTTAGCACCAGTTTATATTGTATTATTGATTGCATGTTATTTTCTTCAGAATAAATGGCACTACTGGTGAAGTTAAGGGACTTAACAGGGAAGATGTGAAATGCAATAGCAGAGAGAGGTAGTAATGGAAGAGATTTTCAGAGGTCACTAATGTGTTGACACCCCTGTAATCTTATCTTTGATGGAAAGCGATGGAGCATGTTTCAGCTTTGAACATGGTGAAAAATCAGTTTGCTAAGCTGTTTAATCAGTTCAAAGGATCTGACAAAAAGAACAAGCTAGCAAAGATCTTATCACATGCTGGATGCTTGTCAGAAAGAAAAAATTAAGCAATGTGTAAGATCTTAAGAATCAATTTGTTCCGTGAATAGCACAAGTAGGAACCCACATTAGGGAAAAGTTCTCCAAGGTATGCAGTTTGCTTTGCATTCTGTTATGGCTGGGAAGAACACTGCAATGGCATGATAGATTTCCATTCCCCTGTAGCTAGCCAATTGTCTAGAAAGCTCAGATGAAACACATGGACCATTACCAGATATGATTATTAATTTGATGTGAAAGAACAGGTTGTCTGCCTGAACTCACAGTTATTAAAATAACAGAAAAATCCCTTTTAGGCTGCTTCTAGTGAATTATAAACAAAATTTTATATGAAGGCAAAGATTGCCTCTTTGTAAGGAATCAATTAAACTTGTTTCTCAGTCTATAACGTATAGTGGGCTATCATTTCAGCTGCTTGACAAATGCAATATATCTTGACTCTGTGGGAAGAATTCTAAGCATCATG
This sequence comes from Phaenicophaeus curvirostris, assembly GCF_032191515.1. Taxonomy (NCBI): domain Eukaryota; kingdom Metazoa; phylum Chordata; class Aves; order Cuculiformes; family Cuculidae; genus Phaenicophaeus; species Phaenicophaeus curvirostris. The sequence goes on from NC_091394.1 coordinate 63,598,202, forward strand.
GAAATAATTTAAGAAAATCCCTTACATGTAACCATTTTATATTCCTGTAAATACTTCTGCCTTTATCATAAAATCACTCAGACCACATCTAAAAAAATCTTACATTTCATGGAAGACTAATAAATCATGCATACATACATATCTTGTGCTACTTACTTTGCAGTAAGAGCCATTTGGATTCTGTATCACTTCATGTTTCTTCATGAGAAGCATTTAAAGTGACTTAAGATGTGTGTACGTGGTTTGGAGCACCAGGATGTGCTAGCATGCCATTCTGGCTTGTATGGGTCAACTCCTGTGGATGTGTGGGATCAGCATCTAGTCTACTATGCTTCAGCTAATGTTGAACCACATTATTAGATTTACATTCAGTTTTGTCACCTATGTATCAGAAGTACTTCTGTTTCAAAATCGATATATCCATTTTGTTCTCTATTTAATTTCTTTACTGCTAAGCACTTGCAATAGAAAAATCCAGTTTAATAATATGATAAAAATTATTGTTAGGCTTGGAGAACGTATTTCAGGTATTTACCATAACCACAACACTAAATAACATATGTTTAATTATGAAATGGCCACTGAGAGGTTTCATTAGCAATGGAAAGCATTTTATTGATATGCTTTTTATAGACCATACAATTTCTTTAGGTGCATCTCAAACTCATAATTTCTAAATTGTGTTTTTGTTTTGTTTTCTTCTTTGCCCCTCAAAATGTGTTAATTTCCATGCTGTAATCATGATGGTCTAATAACATTAGTTCTGTAGAATTTTGTTATACTATTTCAGTCAAAATATTGTAATGACTAAGCTATTGCAGCCTAATATAAGGTTTATTGTGAATAAGTGACAGTGTAAACCAATAAGCTGCTACAAAGTAAAGGTAGCTAAGTGTGGGTTTCTCCAGTGGGGATTCTAAGAGTGTCTGCAGTATAATTGCGGAATTAGTGAGTGCAGGCAAAGCAATACTTTTCCTTCCTCCTTTCTGTTGTTTGCCACCCAAGACTTACATTTATGTAGTCATATACCTCATATGCCCATAACCAGACATCAGATCTCTTTTTTTGAAGTATGGTAATCATGTTAAAATAGGTGTTACCTTGTTCTCTGACTCATGTCGTTGAAGTGCCCTGCTGCAGAGGTGTCAGACTGAAATGGCAGTTGTTGTCCACTGGGACTCTTCTAGAGGGAGATGCAGGGTACCTGAAGTTGGTCTTGCATTGAATGGTGCCCAAGAAAACTTCTCTTTCACTGCTGAACAATGAGGGATCTTGGGGACAGTAGTCTCGGCAGCATAGTTTTAGGTTTTAGGCAATCCGTTTGGATTTCTTCCTGCTATTAGCAGAGTTGTAATTGCTTTATGGACTAACTTATATACTAATATCAAGGCCTGGACACGTTGCTAGGAATAGCTCCCCGAGCTGTCTTTAAAAATATACTAATAGAGATGCAAATAATAGTCATTATGGACATAAAAATCAGTTATCAATTAAGACAGAAAAAAACCCCAATAGATTTCTGACAGCATCAATGCTCTTGTTTCATAAGCATCTGGGAGCAAGGTGACTTGTCACAAGGGACACTTCTGGCAATGTAGCTGAATCATTGACTTTATAGACAAGCATCTGGAGAATACAGTATAAGCTGAGGTATGTATTGAACTGCAGTGCCTCTTATAAGAAAATCTTATTTATATGTTTTGGGCAAAGTTCTCTTTTTAATTCACACTGTGCGTTGAATCACTGATATCTGTGGTTGCATACGATCAAAATCCCCATAGAATATGTGCAAATGTACACTGTGCTGTTTTTTAATGTGAATGTCGCTAGGTTCTGCTTGAACATCCTGCTCCAAATGTTAAAAACCATAAATATTGGCTATTATCACTGGCCCTGAACTGTGCTCTTGTCCTGGCCTCTGGGAGGAAGAAAGGAGGACAGAGGGGCCAGCAGGGCAGCCGCTGTGTTGGGGAATGCACTGCAGTTGCCTGCCCCAGCATCAGTGATGGGGAGGGAGATAGGATCCTGCATTAGGGCTTCCTCCTCCCTTGGGAACCTCTGCCTAAAGCTAAAGCTACAGCTATGACTTTGGCACGATACTTCTGAGTAGGATTCATGTCAGATGCACAAAGAACAGAAACATGGAAAATTTAAGCATGCATGGTTACACAACAGATTTAATTAATCTAGCATCTGTTTTTACCACTATGATGACTACTAAACGTCCCAATTTAACTCACATCTTCTGCTGAACTATGACTTAGATCACATTTACATTTCTCCTACTATATGTTAATGTATAAAACTTAAATTACAGGTTAACCAATCTCATCTAAATTTTCTGTTCCTTGGAAATACAACTTTAGAAAACAAGTGCCTTCTCAGACAACTTATGGTTATTTTCCTGTCTTCTGTCTGAAAACCTGGTGGAAATCCCAGAAGCCTCTTAGATAAAGAAGGGAAGGGGGAGGTGAAGCACTTGGTGAACAAGCATAGCAAAAGTGCTACTGGGAGAAATCAGAGAGAACCTGCAGAAAAGGTTCTTTGGGTCCTGGTGGATGCCACGTTGACCATGAGCCATCAACATGCTCCTGTGGCACAGAATGCTAGCATTATCCTGTGCTGTGTTAGAGGAGTGTTGCCAGTCGTGGAGGGAGGTGATCCTGCCCCTTTGCTCAGCACTGGTGAGGCCACACCTGGAGGACTGTGTTCAGGTTTGGGCTCCTCAGTACAAGAGAAACATGGACATACCAGAGTTCAGCTAAGGCCATTAAGATGATTAAGGGCCTAGAGCAACTCTCTTTTGAGGAGAGGCTGAGAAAGCTGAGAGTGTTCAGCCTGGAGAGGAGAATGCTGGGGGAAGGGAAGTATTATCAATGTCTATTAATACTTGAAGGGAGAGTGCAAAGAGGACAGAGCCAGGCTCTTTTCAGTGGCACTCAGTGACAGGACCAGAGGGCAACAGGCACAAACTGTTCAGGTTCCCTGTGAACATCAGGAAACACTTTTTCACTGTGAAGATGACCAAACAGTGGCATATATTGCCCAGAGGGGTTGTGGAGTCTCCATCCGTAGAGATACTCAAAAGCTGTCTGGGCAACTGGCTCTAAGTAGCCCTGCTTGAGTGGAGGAGTTGGAGCCAACGACCTCTAGAGGTCCTTTTCAACGTTGACCATTCTGTGAACCTGACAGCAACCTTCTCAGTTTTACCTGAGTTTCAAAAGCCATCAGTATGAATACTTCTCTTTGCTGTTTTAATAACACTGCTAAAGAACTTTCTGGTTAGCATTTCAGTGCGGTGGAGAGCTGTCTATGTCATGAAACAGAATCAGCAATGCAGAGAGTCTCAGTAAATCTGTAGACCTCATTTTTCTGATGCACTTTGTTTCTCTTCATAGAAAATAGCTTAGTCACTGTTTTCCTTATTTTCATTGTCATTTTTACAAATTGCTTGGAACTCTCATCTATGCAAAACACTCAAGATTTTTGTCACAGCCTGCTTTTCTCAAAACTCCTGGGAACATCACGTGCTATTCTGATATCCATTCCATCACTTCTGTGAAATTTCCCCTTTTGAATATACCTCACTTCTAAGATTATCCTTTATAGGTGCTGATTTACTGGCACATGTGTAGTTATTTTTCCCCCGCCTATTTTCACCTCAGTGGGACTTAGTGTTTCCTTGAAAGGCTGCAGATCTCATTGCTCCGAGCAGCATTGCCAGATGATTATGGAGGGCTTGCTTACATTTACAGCAGAGGATTATCAGCTCTTTAAAAAGGGGAGCCGCATTAATGTTTTTAGGCTGCAGGACCTAATGATAGATGTTTTCTAATGAAATAATGCACTAGATTTACAGTTCCAGGGTCTGACTAACATAACCTCCTCTGAAGATGTTCCTAGTTTCCCATGTCAAAAATGAAGTATTAGTTCATTAGCACTAGTGACTATAGTGTTTGAAAAACAGCTTCCAAGGAAGAGAACTTCCTTAAAATTGATGTGAGCAGTATTGGTAAGTAGCACGTGCTTGGAAAAAGGAGTTGAAGTTTTTCTTCAGCTGTGTGACTGAAATTAAGACCTACAGCTTCCAGCCATGGCACGTCACCTTGATGCCATGTTAAACTTAACAGAAGCTATTAAGTTGTCCTACGTAGCTCTCGTGCATCTCAACTATTATGACAGGTGCTTGTTTTCTTCTTGACAGCACTGTGCTCTGATGTTTGCCCACAGGCTTCAGGTAGTTGCACCTTGCCAATCCTTGCTTTCCTTCAATGGAGATGTTTCCTGACTGAAGGTGTTAGCTTGTCAGTAACAGGATACTGCTGGAGAAAGGATGAATATAACATTATCCATGTATCAAAACAGGGTTAAAAGGCTCTCATTTGTTCAGTGCTCTGCTAAAGCAGCAGATATTTTGATGACTAAAAGGTCTTTTCTATCTCTCTAATGCTAAGTGACAACTGTCTGAATATCCTGAGATCTAGGTATGTATGTACTGCTGTACTTAGCCATGTGCTTGTTTCAATCCTGTTTCAGACTCTCCTGGGTCTCCAAATTCAGGTTTCTTCTCTTGCCTACAGATAGTTCACCCTATAATTTCATATTCCTTTTGCACTTCTATTTGCCTCTGGGCTTGACCCCCTCCCCGTTCTCAGAGAGCTCCTTCAGAGCTGTTGCTGAGAGCATATCTGGATGCTGTTCCTGATTTGTGTGTTTGTGTCTATGCATGTGTGTTCCTTGTTTGCAGAAAGTGATTCCAGGATGGCTGGCATTCCTCCCTTCTTATCCTTGCACACCTGAAATTCATGTCCTCACTTCAGTGAACAAATGGGTAAAACTTTTAACAAAACAAGATTACTTTTCTTAATGCAGGCAGACGTAGCCTTGGGCAGTTCTGGCTACCTAGAATTTATATTGAAACCTGTTCCTTTCCTTCTCTTGGCAAAGCTATAAATAAGTAAACCAAACATTTTAGGTGGGAAGCAGTAAACTTGATAATAGGTGCTGCTAGTGCCATCTACCATAGGAAGTAAGCTATGCATCACAGAAGGAAGTTTAATAAGGCTGATCTTGTTTTCTGCTACTGCCACGGAAATGAGTGGAATCCACAAGTCTGAAGCTCTTTATGGGCCCTTTCTTCTGCTGACTCCTGTTTTTGCTCTGATTCTACTACTGTGAGAGAGATCAAACAAAACCTCCAGTATTCTTGAGCCTGGGACCTCTTGTGCTAATAGAGTAGAGAAAAGGCACAAACCAGAATATCGCATCAATACACGAGTATGAGTCTCAAAGGGAAACAGAAGAAAGCTTTCCTTTCTGAAGCTGACCTACTCAATTTGATTGAGGGAAAGCTTTCCTGAGCTCATTCTGTAGTGTTCCTACTTGGCTCTAAAAGATGACTGGATTAAAGAACCAACAGCTCAAATAGACTTCTATTGAATCTGAAATTTCCTGAAGTGCATTCCTCTTCTACTCATTCTAAAATCTATAGCTATTTACTTCTAGATGGTCCTGAAAGTTACCTTTAGTGTCTGATGCTGATAAAAGTTGTTAAAAGCATTCTTGTAAATTAGAAACAGCAAAATCTTGCTTGCTTTCAGCTTGCTTCATAAAGAATTATATTGTACAGACATGTAAAATGGTCATCCTACCCACCTCTTCCCTGACATGTATTTAAAAATGGACAATGCCACAAAAGTGAAATCCTGAATGAAGCGCTGCATATTTTGGTTCCTAGGAGCCTGAAGAAATGAGGATGGACTCAGCTGGGTAGCAGAAGGCCTCTAGTGGATCCTTTTTCCAGTACTGTAGGAAAGATATGCTCCTGGCTTGCGGCAATCTCTGCAGTGAATTCAGAATGTGGGCTGTGTCTTCAGTTTCACTACAACATTGAATTCTGAAATGTGTTGGCCCCTATCATGTCTAGACATGGTCATTCAATGTAACTGTTCATCTCCAATACAGGCTTGATTTTACTTCCCATCAAAGTTCTTGGCCAAGATCCCTTGATTTGAGTGATAAGAGTTCACCACATGGATTAAAAACCTAGACTATCAGGATTTGATTTTTCTCTCAAATGTGCATCTGATTGTTATGAGAGCATTGTAGAATGCAGACTTTTTTTAATAGGGGAAAATAAAGAATAAATTATCCTGTTCTGAAGTCTTGATTTAAAACATGGTGGAAACAATGTACTACATTCTTTGATCAGTGACAGGTATGTTTCATTGTACCATAGTAAGCCATGCTAATTAAGAGCTTCTGAACTGTTTCCTTATGACTATCAGAATTAGTTGCAAATCAATTAACTGGGGAAGGACGTAGAAGGGAATGTGTCTTTTTTTTGGACTGGGCTGAATGCAGCTATTGGAACTGACTTTTAGCCATACACTTTAGACTGAAGCACCCTTTGTGTGGCAAGCGTTCCAAAAAACACAAGCAACCAACTACCAATCCCTAAATTCAGAGATAAATTAGTTACTTTGCTTGAATGATGAGGAAAAAAAAATGCTACAGATTTGTGGAGCAGACTTAACTGTAGAGAAACTCATATTTTCACATGGAGAGAAAACAGAGACGCTCCAAGGATTTTTTTGTTTTGAGAATATTTGCCGTTCTGTCTTGCTTAATGTGTCAGTTGCATTGAAGTGATTCTTTCTGCAGCTTGTATAGAAGGTTCCTTCTGGGAGTAAAAATTTGGGTATTTTACTAGTCTTGGTGTAGAAAGATGTATATCATACATTTGCATGCATTCTAAATTATTTATGTTACTTATAAATGCCTATTAAAACTTCTGTAGATTTTGCTTTGATTTTAAAATACTTAGCTTGATTCTGAAGTAGCTTAAGGCCTCCATTAATTAAAGTGTTTTTCAATCATAATGGATACAAAGAGAAAATTTTGTAGCTGAAATTATCAAATTCCAATCTATGGGGTATTTTGGTATCTTGAAAAGAACAAGTGTTCCCTGAATAGACGAAGAACTGTAATTTGAATTTAAATAATACACAATGCAAAGTGTTAATATATGTATTCCTGCTTAATTACAGATAGAAATGCTTATATAGATGCCTAAATGTGAATTCCTGTGGATGCACTTCCGTGACAGAATTCAAGCAAATATGGAGTCTTTATAGGGCTTGAGAAAATGAACTCTAAGGCGTATATTCTTACTGTTGGATTTATTTTTTAATTTCTTTTCTGACACAAATCCACGAGAGGGCACTGCACAGCAAGAGTAATGGCAGATGCATTTTACTGCAAGTTTCTTCAAACAGCACCCAAGCAATCCGAAAGAATGCGGTTGGTTACCAGTGTTGCTTACTTACAGTATCAAAAAAAATGTTGAGAAGAGTCTGCAAAAATGATATTTAGTGTAATTTTGGGTGAACTTAGTCGTCTGACATTAGATTCTGTTGTTATACTTGGTTCTTACTTTCACATCTACAGTTTCTATGTATTTATTGAAAACTGGAAACAAGCTAGATTTAGAAAATAATCATGATACTAAAGGTGCTGTGGCCATAATGGGAAAAACCCCAAATGTAGTGAAATAAAACCAGTGAAAATTAGTGGTAACGAATTATAACAAACCTAACAGCTGTTTCAAGGCTTGAAATAGAATCAGGCAACTGAGAAGTGCCTACAAGATGCATAGTTTTCTACTTGGGCAATGGCATTTTTGACACAGTAAGATTGTCTCATCCTCTTAAAACCCCCATGAATTCAACGATTGTTGCAACAACCGGAACAACTGATCTATTTCAACCTGATTAGAATTTCTCATTTAGACCCAAAGGCTTGGTGTGCTATATTTCTGATTGCAGCATTCCATTAATTAGTGATTAAATCAGCTGTGCTTGTGACAATAGTAAGCTGACTTTGCAATGTGGTGCTGATGAAAAGGATGCACCTGATGTGTGATAAAAATTCAGCACGCTTTTGTAATTGCATTATTTGATTGAGTACTAATGGAGTGAAATTTGTCTTCCCTAATGAAAGTTGACTCTCTGAACATTACTCACTTAATGAGCTAATGAAACTAAACAAAGATTTAAGCCAAAATGGCAACTGGCCCTTTAAACATTTTGCAGTTGTAACAGGTACTTTTGTGTGCTCCACTCACTTTTCTTTCCCATGGTAGAAGATGCCATACCTCATTTGTAACACACTAGGCTTGATGTTTACTTTCAGAGAGAACAAGTACAGTAATGTTTCTGTAGATACCTACCAGAGGTTCCTAACCTTAGCCTTTCTGACAGCTTCTCTCTGTGCACTGACCAAGACTTGTCAGTTTAACTAGGGTGCTGGTCCCCTGTTTGCAAATGGCACAACAGACATGATGGCTGCATTAGTGTCCAGTGTAGGGCAAGTGGCAGTGTGTCCCTGGTAGTTTATATGTGCTCTGCATAGAGGTGTTTATTCTCTACGACTACTTCTGATGCAACACAGTTTAAATGTTAGTACAGAAGATGGTGTCTTGTACAGGCATATGTCAAATCAACCTCTTTGAGGGTCAGGCACAGGGAGTTCTGGGTGCAGGACTTCAGGGCTGCCTGACTTCCAGACTTCAATTACGCTGTTAAAAGGTTTAATTTATCCTTGGATTTGAGCCTACATGTCGTGGCTCGCAGGCAGAGAAACATTTGTTTCACTCCCTGTAGGGAGGATGTGGTTTTGTGTCCCACTGAGCTTGCCTGCATCCCCTTCTCCTCCAGGACTGAGCCAAATGCACATATTGGATAGATACACACCAAAGCATGTGTAGACACCTATATACACACATTCTTACAACATTGAATTCCCTCTGTTTCGTCTTGCGTACAGAAATGAAGAAGGATGGGTGTTCAGACAGAGGGACTGTGAGCATGTGAAGCGTGCGTGCATGCATGGAAACCCCTGTTGCTGTGTAGCTGGGAGGAACAGAGGTGAATACAAGTAAAACTGAATGGTGAAATAAGGAGTGTTCTGTTTGCACAAGGAGTGAATGGGAAAGCTAAAAATGAGTAAAAAGCTGCAGGAAGTGTATCTGTTGAGTGCAGCTGAACAAGTAGGTGGCAGAAAAATTAGCTGTGTGTTTCTGCAAATGGATTTACTTAATGCTAATTTATGCATGATGTATTTAATACTACACAGTTAAAGGAAAGGAGAAGGGATGGTGCAAGCAGAATTTTTTTTAGTTGTATGTGAGGAGACCTGTGCTCCCTCTGCACTAGGACAGAAACTGTAAGAGTTGGAGCCTTCATAATGGAGGTGTTAAATTTGCTGAGAGAAACATAATCTCTTTTAGAATTTTAATGTTTCTCTGTAAAAAAATACAGCATCAGCCGCACAAATGTTCCAGGGAAAACAGACTGAAGGACGCGTAACTAGAAGACCATTGACGTGGAGGTATCAGTGGTCCACAACGTAGCCAACGTTAGCAGAGTCAGAGCTGGTTTATGCTGTGCTGCACATGTAGCTTCACCTTCAGGCCGGTGCTGTGCTGCACAGGTCCCTTGCCTTTGGGATAGACTCAGTCAACTTGTTGTAAAAGGAGAAGCCTGTAGGCAGCTCCCACGGGGTACCAGCAATTACATCATCTGCATGGCCTTGTCTTTATCTAAAAGCTCAGCCAGAAGTTCTCCCATGAGCATTCTTTCTGTTTGACAGTAGAATAGAGTTGTTTTCTTGTAATAAAATCCTATAATGGCTCAAATGACCAAAATTCTATGGATAGGGCCTGCATGATGTTCTACAGGTGGATAGGAGGCTCACTTGATGCTACACCACTTAGAGCTGCCAGCATCTAGAGACATGTAAGAATATCTTTACTCTCCTCTCCTTATAGCGTTATCTCTAATAAATAACATTTTAAAGGGTACCTGGCAGAATCTGAGTGCTGTTCTTACTGGGATTGTAACAGACCAACAACTCCTAGTGCAAAACAAGGTGTCAGGTGAGACTGGCTGTATATAACCTGACTTTTCTGAATGATATCCTCAGCCTCACTGAAGTGAGTGTCAAAATTTAATGGTGAGTTGGAAAAAAGCTAAGAATTGACTCTTTGAGAACTCTTTGGAGCTCCTATTACAGAATGGTGTTGCTCCACAATGGTAGGTTGGTTTTTTTCTTTTCTTTTCCCATTTGGTGACAGAACTGAAGACATAAATGTTACAACTTCTAGACATCATGAGCAGAGGAGCTCATGAGGATCACCTTTTTTAGTCATGAGAGGTCTGCATAGCACTTGAGATCAGCTTAAAGACGTGGATATATCCTGTGAACTACTTTGGCAGTTTTTCCCTTGAAATGGTCTCCCTTAATAAGAACAAGTTTCTCTGAAATCTTTGGCACAATTAATTGAAATTGTGAAAAACTGAATGACAGTACAAAAAAATAAAAGTTTTCCTTTGATTTTTTTTAATCAAAAAAGTAACAGTAGGCCTGTAGCTGAGAATTTCATTTTTAAATCTCCTTTGAAGGTTTTTATATGAATAATTCTTGGTAATTTTATAATTTTCTGATGTTCCAAGATTACAGTTTTAATTCACTTTAATCTGTGTGTGAATAATTGATCGGTAGCTTTTACAGGGTATCAGGGTGTCAGTCCAGTAGAACTACCCAATGTACCCAAGCTTTTTACATGAGAGATGAGCAGTTCTGCCAACATAAGATAATTAATCAAAAGAAATGGTAAATTATGTATGACACTCACATTTTTGTCCCCTTTTCCTCAGTAACCTTGCAAATGACATTAAGTAAGTGATATTTTTTATCATTAAGGGAGAAATAAGTTAATATAAGAAGTCCTAATGAAAATTAGGTAGAAAACAAAGTGAAAGTAAGATATTGTATTGTTCTATACATGTAGTTTAAACTACAGGATGTTAACAGAAGTCATTCTAATCATTATTGGCAGCACAAGTAGAATGGATAGAACAGGTTCCAGAAGAAAAACAGTTTTTTTCTGAGTCATTCCTCTTTGAAGTGAGTAAAGAAATTAGTATCTGGGGGTGAATGTGTTGAGGTGGCAGTGTTGTTTTTGTGGAAAAGATAAAGTGAGCAAGAAAAAAGAACAGAAAAATAATAAACTAGGGTAGGTCCTATGTTTGTAGATTTGGGAGCAAGGACAGGAGAGGAGGAGACCATAGCCTCATGATGCCATACTCTGACTGTTGCATCCGTGACTGTTAAGGCTATCACGAAGCAATGACTGAAAAAGTGAATGCATTTAGTTTAACTATCCGATATGATTGGAAAAGGTAAATAGTCTTCTTTATTTAGGCACACTGAGCTTTTGTGAGCTGTCTTGTTCTGTGGTGAAAGGAATGGGATCTCTAGATAAAAACCTTGACCACAGCAGTGAACTGTTAAGTTCATTCACTTTTAGGTACAGACTAATGTAAATGAGATTTTACTTAGGGGTCCTTGTACGAAATGGTACATAAAAGAGGGGTTTTTTGTTTTTCTTTTTCTCGAGGAGTAAGACTCTTCCCTTCAGATTTATAGCAAAAATCACTCCTGCAGTAGCTAAGTATGAAATGGTGGTTTTTCTCCTGGACAGAGCTGTCTTTCCAGCTATACAGATACCTGCGTGTGCCTTTCTGGGCTTCAAGAGTGCAGGTTTCTGCTGTCTCTGGAAGCAAACAGTGTTTTAAAGTTGCATGTCAAATCAAACTCTGGCCATTACTTTTGTGGTTTTTGATGTAAATTTGAATACTTTTCACATGAAATAAGACATATTGGATTGAAAGAAGTACTGAAGTCATAAATCTGTATTAGGACCTCAAGTGACACAGTATCATATAGTTACAGATGCATGTAATGGTTATGAAGTAACTGAGTCTGTGAATGTGAGTAGGTGCACAGTCTGGAACTTTGTCTTATTGGATGAGCTGTGATTATTTTATTGCTGTGATGAGTGAATGCCAACTAAGAGATGAATGAATTCATGCCTCACAGTAAAGATGTGGAGGCAGAGTTGGTAAAGTGGTTAGGAAAGATCTTGGTGAATACTTTCTGTTCTCTGTGATTACAGATTGGCACAATAGTTGATTAGTTGAGTAGAATCCTTTCCCAAAAGCAGTAAAAAATCAGAGTAGTCTTTTTAATGTTAGTGGCTAGCTATTCAACACACAGAAAAATATCCCATGTGGTAAGATATGAATCTGCATTGTTTCATAGTTTTCCAGGACTTCATTTCCGAATACTAAGAAAAGTAATTTAAAGGAAATAAATTGATAAAAACTTGATCAAACTGAGCACAGAGTACCATCCTTGGCCAAGGAACGTTAGCTTTAGTATTCCTTTAAACAATCTTAAAAGTGAGTTGTGTAACTTCTGTACATGAAAGTATACTAAAATACACCATTTTCATTGGTTTGTTTCCCTTCCTTGGAGTTTTCTTTCTTTTTCTTGAAGAGTTAGTTTAGCAAAAATATGACTTTTAGAAAGCATCCATTTATAAGACTTACACGACTCTCTTCTCTTATTTGCAGTTTTAAGCAGAAAACTCCCAACCTAATTAATCCAATGCTTATAAGACAGTGGGCAGTCAAAACAACTGGAGAATAACATCATTTTCTCCTTCATTAGTGATGGAGATTCACATACTTGCCAGCCCCCCACTCTCAGTCTTTCTCGACTTTCCATGGGAGAAAATTATCTTGATTGCTTTTTTTCCCCCTTGAGATGCTGTACTGGAAAACTTATCTTAAAATGTTGTTGAATGTTTTCAGACTTAGCACAATATCTTTGCTTTGCTTAAGAACGCAATTAGCTGGCTGAGCTATACACTCAGAAAAATACTTTGCTGTAAATTAATTGTTTTGAACATATCTCTTACTCTGTTACAAGTTATGTACCTGCTTAACTTTATTGACATGAACAGTACTTTTTAAAATCAGCAGTGCTACTGTTTCAGGTAGAGATAAAACTGTATGAATTCCTAAAGTCAAAGCATCGGTCTCCAGGTGTTCTCTGAACCCAAGGCAACACAAGGCAGTTAAAACCATAGAAAAAGAGGATCATTCCTCCAGCTTGGACTGAAAAAAATGTCAAAAGACAATGTTGTGTAACACAATATTGTATAAAAAAAACCAAACCCCAAAACTTAATATTTATTCAGATCTGGTGGTTTTGAGACTTAAGAATGCCTTTTCACTATATAAGTACAGACTGAAATTCTTCCATCAGTGGATACACAGGACAGTAAAAAAAAAAAATAATTACATATTGTGAAACTTGTGGTGGTAGATTGACCTTGGCTGGCAGGCAAGCCTCCACCCAGTTGCTTGCTTACTTTCCCACCCAGTGAGATGGCAGAGAGAATAAGAATAATGAAGTTGAGAAACATATGCATGTGCTGGGATAAAGGCAGTATAATAAGTGAAAAGAAAAAAGAAAAAGATGAAAAGAAATCAAGTGATGCAAAAGCAATCGCTCCCCATGCAGACAGATGCCCAGCTAGTCTTTGAGCAGCAGCTTCTTTGGAAAAACTCCCCATTTTATTGCTAGGTATGACATTTTTTCTGGTATGGAATATCTCATTCCTCATCTGTGGTTCAGCTGTCCAGAATGTGTCCCTTCCAAGCTTCTTGGTCACTCCCAGCCTGCTTGAGTGAGAAACAGAGAAGTCCTTGATGCTGTTCAAGCACTGCTCAGCAATAGCAAGAGCATTGGTCTATAATCAACACTGTTTTGGTTACCAGTCTTATTTGCTCTTCAGCTGTTGTTGCTGTCAATTTTTGTCTGTACACAACTTGGAGAGGTTGTTTTTGTGAGAAAATGTCAAAAATGCTTATTTATTATTTAGGTGTTTAAACTGTTTTAGTCAACAGATACATTTTTAAATTAGATGGTTCATTTCCCAAACAAGACAGCACCGGAAGATCTACAAATGCACTGGATGTGTCTGCTCCTCTACTGGGAAGTCAAATAATGTTAAAATACATTTTGAAGAACAGTTACAATATCTAAGACATTGTGAGTTAAGTTTTTACACAGTGTAAATCAGTTTAGAAGCTATGAAAAATGTGATCAAACATAGCACCTGATACATAGCTAATGACCAGAGAGGGGCACTATGATCACTTCTTTTCAGTACTTAAGATTCTCTTAAATGTTATTCTGTCCTAATTACAGTTGCTAAGACAATACTACAATATTGGCAGCGGATCAGCTACATTTAAGACATATTTTCCAGTGGCATATCAATGAGCTCTTGTTCCTTCAGTTGTGTTGCACAAAATGACTCAACTTGTTCTGTGCTGTACTCAAATGTTCCTTATGAACATTTTTCATAGTTCTCATATATTTTTAGTTCTGTGAACTGTGCTGGTGATCATGACAACTATTTCTGCTTCAGAGCTACTCTTTTCTCACTTTCCGGTGCCACATTATAATCTCTGAGCTTCTGCTTTTCTTCCCAGGCATTTCTTGCACACAAGGGAGCCTTATTTAAATCTTTCAATGAGCATAAAAATAATTGCGTTATTGGAAATGCTGTTTGCCATTTAGCTGATAAATGACCACAACATATATTAAGTTAAAAGCCATATAGTGATGGAACTCAGAGAGAGTAATTCTTCTGCTATTCACCATATGAAAACTTTTTTATTGTGAGGGTGACTGACTGCAGGTTGCTCAGAGTAGTTATGAAGTCTGCACCCTTGGAGATACTCAAAAGCCATGTGGACATGGTCCTGGGGTCCTGGGCAACTGGCTCTAGGTGAACCTGCTTGAGCAGGAGAGTTGGACCGGATGAACTCTAGAGGGTCTTGTCTAACCTCAGTCATTCTATGATTCTGTGGAAATATATTCCCCCTCTATACACACTCAAAATCCAAACTAAACAAAAAACTCCATTAAAATCCCAGTGAGTATATTCAGCACAAGGCTGTGATGACATAGACCACCCTTTTATAACATTACAATGTAGGCAAATTTATATAGCTTTAAATCACATAACACTGTTCAATGTTTGAATTAAATTATGCTTCTCCTCTAGAAATATCCTCAGTATATGTAAATGTGGGTTGCATCAGTAAAATGCATGGCCAAATCTCTGGAACCCTAAGATGACTCTATCATTATAATGCCTCAAAACCCCTTCATTACTTATCTTAAATACTCTACAGTTATATCCTAACAAGGTATATATTATTACATCTTTTGTCCTGAAGGCAGTGACTCTAAACACTTAAAGAGATGCTTAAAATTTAACTTCAGTGATACCAACTAAAAATTCAAAGATATATTTATTATTAATTTATTTAGGAAAGCACTAACTTGTATTGTGAGAGTGGATGAATGATATTCATCTAACTTAAAGCACTCTTGTTGACTTCACTGTGCTTGGAAGAAGGTTTGTGTGACTGGCATATTTGGGTAGATTAGACAAGTGTTGATTTAGAAGTTTTAAGTTTCTTTCCTTAAAATTATTTGAGTTATTTTTATAGAATCATGGAATGGTTTGGATTGGAAGGGACCTTAAAGATTATCCAGTTCCAACACCCCTGACAAGGGCAGGGACACGTCCCACCAGACCAGGCTCCTCAAGGCCCCATCCAACCTGGCCTTGAACACTTCCAGGGAGGGGACATCCACAACTTGTCTGGGCAACCTATTCCAGTGCCTCACCACCCTCATTGTGAAGAACATCTTCCTAACGTCTAATCTAAATCTTCCCCCTTCCAATGTAGACCCATTCCTCCTTGTCCTGTCACTACATGCCCTTGTAATAAGTCCCTCCCCAGCTTTCTTGTAGGGCCCCTTCATGTACTGGAAGGTCACTATAAGGTCTTTCTGGAGCCTTCTCTTTTCCAGGCTGAACAACCCCAACTCTTTCAGCTTGTCATCGTATGGGAGGTGCTCCAGCCCTCTGATCATCATCACGGCCTTCCTCTGGACCAGTTCCAACAGTTCTGTATCCTTATGTTGGGGATTCCAGAATTAAACACAGTACTCCAGGTGGGGTCTTGTGAGAGCAGAGTAGCGGGGGAGAATCACCTCTCTCAGCTTGCTGGCCATGCTTCTTTTGATGCAGCCCAGGATATGGTTGGCCTCCTGGGCTGTGAGCATGGACTGATGGTTCATGCCGAGCTTCTCATCGACCAGCACCCCCAAGTCCTTCTCTGCAGGGCTGCTCTCAATCTCATTGTCCCCCATCCTGTACTGAAACCACAGAGTGCCCCGACCCAGGTGTAGGACCTTGCACTCAGCCTTGTTGAACCTCATAAGGTTCACATAGGCCCACTTCTACAGCTTGTCCAAGTCCCTCTGGATGACATCCAGTCCTTCTGGTGTGACCACTGCACCACTCAGCTTGGCTACAAGCTTGCTGAGGGTGCACTTGATCTCGCTGTCTATATCATCAATGAGGATATTAAACAGCCCTGGTCCCAGTACCGACCGCTCAGGGATGACCAGTTGTTAGGGATCTCCATCTGGAGATTGAGCCATTGACCACTAATCTCTGAATACAACCATCCAACCAATTCCTTATCCACTGAATAGTCCACCTATCAAATCCATTTATCTCCAATTTAGAGTCAAGGATGTATTCAGGGACTGTGTCAAAGGCTTTATGGAAGTCCAGATAGGTTACAACCATTGCTTTTCCTATGTCCATTGATGTAGTCACTCCATCATAAAAAGTCACTGGGTAATCTTTTTTATTAAGTATTTTACATAAAAATTGAGATCTGGAAGATGAGCTGAGTAGTACACAGGATACCCATAGTTCAGTGCAGTAGGGAAAAATCTCCATTTAACAAGCAACACATTAGACCTTGATTATAAATACAATGTACAATTACATTTTTAGAGTGGGAAATTGTTGTAATTTTTAACAGACATATGAGCTGCAGAGGAAGCAATGATTGTGAAAACAAGTATTGTGTAAAAAACAAAATATGGCAAATAGCAAAGGAGAATCTTCAGGTAATATTAGGCTGAGAGAAAGGTGATAAAGAAAAATAAATTCTCACTTCCAAAGCAAAAAATCTTGGGGAGACCAGCAGTCATATAGCGAACCATTCAATGTAGACAGTCCTCCCCATGCTGTTCAATACTTTAAGCTTCTCAACGGTTTCTACGTTAATTGCTGTGATCTGGACTAGTGCTGTTAAGCACACACTAATTAGGATGGAATAAATAGACTGAAGTGATTTCTTTTCAAGAAATTGTAGACCCACACATGAAAAACCCATTGCAGTGGCAGAATCACCAATGTTTTGATCATACAGGAACAGTGGTTGCCAGGCAGGGCCATGACAATGGGGCCAGCCTGAAGCTGGGAGCTGGGATCTGGGCTGGTGAGGAGATCAAGGGTCAGACACGGCTGGGCAGTGTGATGGACTGGGGCCAGGCAGAGGCCAGGCTGGAATGTCAGTGCATGGGTGGGCTTGGCTCAGTGGGGCTCATGGCTGGGCAGGGCTGTAGAGAGCTAGAGACCAGTGATGCAGAGGGTGATGGCCCCAGGGAGCTGACATGGGGTCCTGGGCTGTGGGCAGGATCAGGGGAGCCCTGGGGAACTGAAATGACCTCCTGGGTTGGGGGCAGGGTCAAGGAAGGCAGGGCAAGGATGGTAAGGCCAGTAAGTGCCTTTAGGGCCCTGACAAAGTATAGATGTCTCTGTATTCATACTTGATAGAAAATGTACGCGTTTTAATGCTCTTAAGTTGCTGCCCGTGATTTCTTTTTTTAAGATTTAAAAGGCAAAGTGGGGTCACCATTGTGAGTTGTACAAAGACAATCACATAGTCACAGATTGCTTGAAGTGGGAAGGGACCTCTAGAGGCTCCCACGGCCAATCACCCTGCTCAAGCAGGGCCACCTATAGCCAGCTGCCCAGAATTGTGTCCAGATAGCTAATCCCTGGCAGAGGATTCTACACATCTCTTTACACCTGCTAATAAGAAAGAACGTTCGATGGGATTTTGTTTTGACTCAGATATCCTAAGCTCACTAAATGAACCAGGTTGTTTTCAAGGTGTGAGACAGCACTTTGCATTTCAGACATTTCCTTACTTCAGTTACTGTCTCCTATATAGTCCCTGATACAAATGAGATTATTGATTTTCTGCAGTATACATATTTTTTTTCCTGTGGAACAGGTTATATCACACACGTACTTTTGTTCTTTAAATCCTCAACACAGCTGTTCTTATTATGCATGTGCAATTTAAGGAGAAGACATCAGACATTGTACTTTATTTTAAAGTCCAATGATTGCTTTCATTGTGACGTTGCATCAGAAAAAGTTTTTTCTCTGGTTGCTTTAGATTGGGGACTTATTCATTTAGGTGACACACTGGTAAATTACACAGTAGCTGTGTTGTATTTAATTTTTGAGATACTGTGCAAAAACCCGAGCAGAAGCTGTAGGCTTTTGGTTGCAGAAGTCCTGCAGTTAACATGGTTAAATTCTGGGTGAAAATCAGAGCAAGTATATTTAGTTTTTGGTGGCTTGCTGATGTCATCTTATTGATTTTGCTTTCTCTTGTGGGTGATTGAGAAACCAGGGAGTGAAGCAGATATGATCTGGACTAATATCACTACTTCAACTCTGCAGAGGTAAATGGAGGATGGACCACACCAGCCTACATGGCAGCACACAGCTGAAATAAGACTGTGATAAGAAAGCAAATTTTACACACTTGGATAAGAACCTGACTCAATTCCACACATAATGACTTACCATGCAGAAAATGTTTTCTGACTAAAGAGACTGGTGTACTTGGTTATTTTTTTGTACTAGGGGCACTGCTGGTGGCATAGACTTGTGGTGGGTTTGTTAGTTATTGGGACACTGATGCACTTTGGGTTCAGGTCATGACAAGTTTTGGAGGTCTGTAGAGAACAACAAGGTGAGACTCCTGGGACTCTGGAGTTAGGTACTCTGTGTGTGAATGTGGGGAGAAGTGTCAAGGCGGGGCTTGAGAGGTGGTAGGGTATGGCTTTCCAGAAGTCAAAGAGCAGTCATGGGTAAGACAGATTCCAGTTGGAGAATTTATTGTGAATTGCCATAAATATTTAACTATTCATTTGGGTATTGAGAAAGAAGACAAACCTTTAAATATTTGGGGAAAACACCTTCCCTTCTCTTCCCTTCCCTTTTCCAAGGCTTAAGAGACATCTCTCCTTTCATTTGCCTTGTCTGCGCTCCCCTTGTTATCACTGTAGGTTACTCCCAGCCCCTTTTGTGAGGTGCTGGGTGGCACAGGCAGTTAGGGTTGGTGTGTAGCTGTTTCCTTCTGCTGTTCCTTACTTCTTTTCTTTTGCTTCTCCTTATCAATTTTCCTCTGCTCTGTGCTGGCCTACATGGGGATGCAGCACATAGTTGTGTCATGTTAATCTTGTCCATTAGAACCTCCAGGTCATTCTCTGCAAAGCTGCTTTCTAACTGATTGTCTGTCAGTGCGTGCTGATGCATGGAGTAATTCTTCCCTGGTGCAAGACTTCATATTCCATTTTGTTGAACTTCATGGGTTCTTCCCTGCCTTTTTCTTCAGCTGATTGAGGTCCATCTGAATGGCAGCACAATCATCTTGTATATCAGCTAGTCCTGATTTTATGTTATATGTGAACTTGCTGAGGGTGTACTCTGTCCCATCATCCAGATTATTAATGAAGTGGTTGAACAATATTAGACCCAATGTCAGGCCCCAGGTATAGCCCTAGTAACTCACCTCCACCTGGACTTTGTGCCAGCACTCAAAACCTTCTGACCCTGGCAGTTCACAGAATGGCTGAGGTGGAAAGGGACCTCTGCAGGTCATCCTGTCCAAACCCCTCTGCTCAAACAAGGCCACTTAGAGCCAGTTGCCCAGCACCAAGTCCAGACAGCTTTTGAGTATCTCCAAAGATAAAGACTGCACAACCTCTCTGGGCAATTTATGCCAATGCCCAGTCACCCTGAGAGTGAAAAAGTGTTTTCTGATGTTTAGAGGGAACCTCCTATGTTCCAGTATGTGGCCATTGCCTCTGGTCCCAGCACTGGTGTAAAGTCCAACTTACTCCTTTGTTTGCCTTAAACATTCATTTGAGGATGGGCCACTTGCGCTCTTCTTTTCTGGCACCCCAGCAATGAATAGCAGAGGGGGTGCAGCAGCAGGCGCTCCCCAAGGATTGATCTGAGAATGTTGCCTGAGGGCCTAATCTCTGGTGCTGGGTTCAATGAGAGGGGACGTGTAGAAGTGAGCACTGCTTCCCCTGATGGGGCACAGACTGGCCTTATAAAAGAACTTACAAGGAGCCATGAAGGGCGTGCACCCATCATTCTAATTGGACCAGCCTGGACCACACAGCTTGGAAGAAGTTGCTGCTGGAGCTGCTGCTGGAAAGACCACGTGTTCCTGAGGATCTGCTGTTGGAGTGGTGACCCCTTCCTTCCCTTTTTCTTTTTTTCCTCTCTCTCCTTCCTCTCCCACCCTATTTGTCTGACTGCATTTTCTTGACTGGCATCGGTCTGTGTTGGATCAAATCCGAGCGATCTTAGCTTTGTTCAGGGATCAGTTTGCAATGTGACAAGTTTGAAATCTTTTTTTCCCACAACTTTGGGAAGTTGTTCCCCCATAACTTGGCTGTGCAACCAATTTTTTTTTTCTGTTTATTTTGGTTGACACCAGAATAAATTTTGCTTTTTTGATTTCACTTTGGGAGTGACCTTGTTGGCCTCTGGATCACCGCACAGATAATCAAACCACCTTCTTTGACTGTGCGGGTGGAAAGAAGGCCTGAACACAAGTATGTAGCTCATGGATCAAGGCATAACAACTGGGCACCACTGAAAAGAGCTTGGCTCCCTCTTCTTTACAGCCTCCCTTTAGGTATGTGTATACAAGGAGAGATGCCCCTCACCCTAACCTGAGCCTTCTCTTCTCCAGGCTACAAAGCTCCAGTCTAGGTTAAGCAGTCCCAGATAGAAATAGTAATAATATCAGATAAAGTTCCTGTGTTTATCAAATCATGGTTCATCAAAAATGACTCAATAAAAAGGATATTTTCCACCAAAAGGAGTGCAAGCCTTGGGTTTTGAAGCTGTAAATTGCAAGTGGCTCAACTTCTTCATCCTAAAAGCAATGTGACAATCCTGGGCTTATTACTCTGAATCTTAAAAAGATATTTCAACATAAAGATACTGCTGAACTCCTCTAATCAAACTTTGCCATCATTCTTGTAATTTGTTGGATAAACCCCAGTTCACCAATCCTTGTTGGAAGTCCAAATCCTGCATCCAGTGTTATTAAGCATTCCTGGACTCAAGTACTAGACCTGTATGCCACTGTTTCATAGGGAGGCCAGCTGCACTAGCAAGTGGTATGTATGAAAATCTGTGATAACTCACTGGGACAGCAGATCTTACAGCTGTTGTATATAAACTCCTTTGTAAAGTAAAAATAAAATCTTATGTATTGCAGTCATTCAAAAAATAATGGAAATTATAAATACTGAGGCAACATTATTACTCTAACAGAATAAATGCTGTGGTCCAAGAAGGGAAGACCCATCAGATATTACAATTTACACTGACTTGCATGGGTGTTATTGTTGAGTCTCCTATGGTGAAATTCCTGCTAGTGTAAGAGAGCTGCCCTTCCCTGATACTTAGAGCTTACAATAGCAGCAAATTTGTGTCTCTTTTCAGGGGGGAAGGTATTCTGTGGAAACCCCACCAGGTATTTTTGACATTATGTGGGCAAGGGAGTGCGAGTTATGAAGGCCTATGAAAACATAACAGCTGCCAAAAGAAAAAAATCTTGACTTGAGTGTTAGTGGTAGTCAAGTGTGTAAATGGAGCTAACAGCTGGTAAGGACCCAGAGGTGCATGTGGTGGAATGACTTAATGGTGCTTACACAACAAATTAGTGCTAAGCTCCAGATTCAGGTCTTAGTTTACTGCTTCCTGGCCAGTGAGCCGTGTGGCTTCATCAATATGTTGAAACATTATTTTAATGGCAATTTCATGTTGTTGACAGAACGTGTTTGTGTGCTGTTTGGTCACACAAATATTTTTGCAGTTCTGTCCAGCATTCATGGAGCACCTGTACAGGAAACTTTCTAGATTCCAAACAATGTCATAGTGGCTGAGTGGGAATTCTTACTGTGGAAAATAAAAATGCTACTTCCACAGGAAATTCCCAATCATCCATTCCCATGGCTGCCTTACTGCACTTATTGCTACGCAGCCTTTATGGATGGCCATAAATAGTTGCTGTTCCAAACCTAACTTTTATTCAAATTAATACTTTTTCAGCACTCATAAATCAGTGTGCTGTCACTGGCAGGCACGTTTATATCCTGCATTTAGTAATTTTTTGTCTCAGAGCAGCACCATAATGCTGCTGACCTTTGGCACTTCTGTTGGCTACAGAGTGATGCTAAACTTAGCTAATAACTAAGAGGAGATTAATATTGAGATGCAGCTTGGCTCTGTTTCAGGTTGCATTGCTTCTTGGCAGAGCAAAAGTGTTTTAAAGTCAGCATAGTCAGCAAGTCCTACATTTCCTTCATAGGGAGAAGTTATTCGGTGATGTATGTCATACTGGGCTGAGTATCAGAACAAGAGTGTAGCCAGCAGGTTGAGGGAAGTGAATCTTGCCATGTGTTGGGCATTTCAGAGACAGCTGTTGGAGCATGGTACCCAGTTTTGGACTCCCCAGTAACAGATAGACATTGACATATTGGAATGAGTCAGCAGAGAGCCAACAGGAAGTTTCCAGGGCTGGACAACATGATGTATGAGGAAGGGCAGAGATAACCAGCCACGTTTGCTCAGCTTTCAGAAGAGTATGCTAAGAGAGAACCAACTGGGTTTGTTCAGTCCATAGAAGAGTGGGAGGTGGTAGTGCTGCTCTCTGTAACTCCCTAATCAGCAAGGTGTAGAGGGAATCTTCTCAGAGTTGTAAACTGGAAGGATGAGGAGCAACAGAGACAAGTGAGAACATGGAAAATGCTGACTCTACAAGGGGGAAAAATCTCCATAAGAGCAGTGAAACACTGGAACAGGTTGCCTACAGTAGTACTCAGCTCTGTAGCCTGCTCTGCCACATGATTTGAGTAGGATGTTTGATTTAGAGGTGCTCTAGAGGTCCCTTGCACCTATATGATTTTTTGGATATATGTTACCGCAGCAATTCTGTACCTCCTTCCAGATCTCTGGAACACAGAGACCAGGCATAAGGGATTTTAGAGATAAAACCACATAGACTATAGGAATACTGGCATTATTTATTTGGCTGGATCTAGAACAGGTTATTATCTGTTCCCATGGTTCAGGGGCAAGAAACATAGCCTCGAAGTTCAGATTTGCCTAGCCAAAGTATTTTTCAGCACTTCTATTATGAGTTGTACATGTGAAAAAAAAGAAACTTCCACATAGTCTCTAAGAGCTGCAATTAACTTGCCCAACAACTGGGGACTGTTGTCTTAACCACTTTCTGCCTGAAGTGCAAGGAGTGTTACTTGTCTTTTCTCCATTATAAATAGTAGTGTTTGTGTGTAGGTATATGGGGTTTTTTTTGATTTTTTGTTTGTTTGTTTGTTTTTCTAAATCCCAACCTTAACACTTTACAGCACAAATGTTTTTCCATAAAAGAAGGAGAAGAGAATAAACATGTACCAGATCTCGTCAACGTTGCTTAATGCCTGAGTGGTAGTCACTGGGGTCATACCACAAAGATAAGGCAAAAATCTACGTAGAGGAGGCTTCTAAAAGATAAACACAGTAGTCTCAGAAATGTGTAGTCAGTGTAGAAAACCACAAAAAAGTTGAAAAACTTATTGTCTAAAGATACTAGATTTGTGCATCAGAGGCTTCTTCAAGAACATCAGCCAAGGAAGAAAGCTGTGATTAATCCTAGTCTGAGATCCTTCTACCCACCACATAACCTAGTTTTGTAGTGTCACATATGAACAAAGTAGGAAAAAAACTGAAGAAACATTGGAGTTTAGTCATTATGACTTGACTGCAAGATCTAGAGGTTTAGGTTAAACTCAGGCAGACGTAAGCATAATACTGAATCTTTTCACTTTTCACTTTTTACTGTATAAAAATAGTTTTGTGTTTCTAGCTTAAATCTTTTTTGTAAGTAAATTGTCAGCTTTTAAAGTGATATATCAAAATGGTGGTATGATGGAAACAAAATCCTGGAAAATAGAAAAGCTGAATGAATAAGTTTGTCTTTTTAAAAGAAAATGTATGCATCCTCGTTTGATTGGTCTTGTCTGAAAGAAATTTGTACTGGTGTAGTTGACATTTTATAGCTCACTGGGTGCAAATGATGTGAATATATTGATAAAGTCATATATATTACCATGATAAGTGGAAGGAAAGGTTAAAAAAGGGACTCAGCAAATTACTGCATTTTATTTAACATATTCTCCAAACATTTAATATTAATGTGTACCCTTTTATACCTGAAGCACTAAGAATATTTATGAAGGAATCTGTGTGGTGTTGTTTGGCTCATACATTTTTTTAATAGTGATTTTCTATTTTGTTTTTAATGTTGTCTGTCCTACTGCCTTCCCAGAGGAAAGTATACTAGGAACACGCTGTAAACCAGCAACATTTCTGCCTCCAAATAACCATTGCAACTCCATAGTAATGTTTGGTCTTTTTCACATACTTAGCTAAAATAAATGGATGATAGTTCAAGTAGAGTTAGACTGTTAGTCTGTATTTCATTTGAGTCTTTAATGGTCAGTGAAATTAATGGAATTATGGTGATTTATGTCAGCTGATGATCTAACCTTGTGTCATGTTGTTTCATGGATAAAGCACGTGGCTTTGTAGAGCCTTGGCTTTTTCCCTGTTTGGACAAATGAACAGAGAACATCACAACATACAAATCATAGTTTGTCTATGAAATATCTTGGCATAAAATAGTTAAGTTGCTACTGAGGTAAATTTGCCATTCAGGGTTTTTTTTTAAATTCTGCTTTTACAAATAGAATGGTTTCAGTCCTTCATATAAAAACTTTCTATCAAATGAATACTGTAATTCTCTACTGTACTTGGTCATGCTCTCTGGGCATGTCCAGTCTTACTCTGCTTTTCTGGTAACGAGAAAAAGGTTTTTATAAGATTCATTTTAGTAGAAGTTGCATCTTCTGTCAGTAAGTTCCCTACCTAGGGAAGAACATATTTAGATTTCTCCGTAGCAGTTACCATTCTTTCAGCTCCTTAGTGAAGAAAATACATCAACCATGATAAAATTCAAATTGATTTTTCATTTCAGTTTAAAGTTTATCTTTTCTTCATTGATAGGTCTTGCTAGAATGCCTAAATCAGGATGGTTTTAAAATATTACTCTCTCTGCTGTTGTATTCTCTGAAGGGTTGGAAATAAAAAATATCTGCTTTGGGTATCATCACCATAAAATCTCTGGAGTATAATGGCAGTTTCTTCTGTACTTCAACTTTAACCAGTGAACTCAGTATCTCAGCTGTTCTTTGTTATCTATGCAAGTTGTTGCATGCCAAAAGAAACTAGGAGAAAAAAGCAGCTTAGCTGCCACGTACCTTATAGCACATGATAACTTGAACAACCCGTATTTATTTACTCTTGCATCAAGAGAGAAAAAGAGATGCAGTGCAAGTATTGGTTACTTAAATGAAAATGGAAATAAAACGCTGTTTGTTTTGTGCTGGTATTACCAGCGTGACCTGTGTTTTGCTTACATGTATGTTTAGTTTGCTTCTGGACATCTGCTTTATGTTACCTCTCCTTACCAGCTCCCCAACCTCTCTCTCAAACACTCATTTGAGAGCATAAATGATTTCTTACAAAGTAGGAACAGAGGGTTTGGGTTTCAAACCCTTAGGCTTTCAGTTGCTGATATTTGAGGTTCCTGTATCACTTCATCCAGCAATTAAAGCAAGATAGATTTTTTTAACCTAATTAGTAGCCTTGCTCAATTTAAGACTAATTTAAGATTTTCAGCAAATATTGACAGTACCTTACACTGCACGTGCAACGACTAGAGAGATTTCTGATCAATCTTACCCTTTGAACAAAGATGAAAAAACTCTTCTAAGGCATTGTACAAGAGTAAGAATAGTAAAATACTTGAGAAAAAAACCCAGATTTTTGAATCTGATACTTAATAGCTACTGAATAACAGTAGTGAGTCTATTCCCTTTGAGGGACAAAAGTTCCTTAGTTAGATGTGATAAAATTACCCCTTATGTCAAAGGTATTTCAAGCTGAGTGAAAGTGCCTTCAGGTGGGCTCACATGTCATGTACTCGCCAAGGTATAAAGAATGTCTGTGAAAATCGGATGCAGATGTGTCTGTTTATTTATAGCTTGTACCAGCTGATTAATCTAATGTTCTTTCCACCTTCTAAATACTGCAGAATAGTTGGTCTCGTTTCTATAATAGTTCAACCACTAACGCTGGAAACTTATTGATGAGTAATTATCCTCTGATAACTACAAAAAACTATGCTGTTGTCTTTGGAGAACTCACAGTATATCAATTAGCATTTCTCCTGAAAGCTCATAATTAGGTTATTATTATTAGAAGATTGTTTTCCTATTTACCTTGAAGTAAACCAAATGAAAATTCATCATGCTTTCCTTCATATCAGATACTGTTTCATTGTCTGTTATACAAAAGTTAAAGGAGTGGTTGAGTTATTTTCTGTCGCTGTTTCCACATAAAGCCCTGCTCAGTCTATGTTTGGTTTTTCTGCAGAGCTCCCACGAGCAGATCAAAATGCTGCTTTAATTGATCAGTTATGGTTTCTTTCCCAGGGAGAATCCAGAATGATATAAATCCAGCTAGCAACATGAAAGATGCAGTTAACTCTCCAATTAATTTATTTCTCACCAAGATGTAGGAGTTTTTTTGAGATTACTTGCTTATTCAGTTTATTGTATTCAGCTTATTTCAGCTTGAATAGTTTATAACTATTTTTATTTCAGTGTCCTATCAGCTTTTTAGAAGGTTGCTAAATGTCTAGTGTGAAGAAGCTGTAATCAGATGTCCTGTTGAAAGTGAGGTGGAGTAATTGCCCACAGCTGTCCATTCTGTCCTTCTGCCTAGATACTGTGTCAGGTGAGATTTTAGTTTAAATAGCTTTCATCAAGGTACACTAAGCTGGTGTTGAGACTAGTAGAGACCATTTTTACTTTGTCATGCTGGTGCTGTGTAAGATCAGTTTTTTCATGAGCTAATTAGAGTTCCCTCAGGAGATTTTGCCATGCTTTTGGGTTAGATAGTCCTTTTAATACCAATTTAAATTCAAAAGGTATGTGAACTGTGCTGCTGTCTTGAGGTTCTGAAGATGTGCTGGCTCATGTTAGATAGGCTTCTGAAGGAAAACCATTTGTAGTGGTCACTTGCCATTATAAGCCTTAAGTGTCTTCTTGCTGCAGGGTTTCTTAAAGGTATAATTGATTCGTATAGGGAAAGTGAATTACAAGTCACACCTTTTATTAAGAGTTATAATCTAGAAATAAAATCAGATAATTCAGATTTGGATCATGTAATAGTTATTTATATGCTAAGTAAAGCTGAATGTAACATTTTGTTTGCTACAGACGTTTGCTGTGCCCCTTCCGCTGGTGGGAATTAAATGGTTGAAGGCCTTGCAGATAGCACCATTATCACAGGCTTGTGGAAAAACTGGTGAAAACTAGTGCATTCATACTTGGAAAGTAATATTGTCGCAGTTTGGACTAAGAAAGTCTGGGTTTTGGGGGTGACTATTCAGCTGGTATTCAGAATATCTGCAGAAACCTTTTGATTATATGAGCTCACTGTAAGCATTGTATTGATTATTTTACATTATCTCCACAAACTTCCAGTGCTTGTGGCCATTTAAGCGTCTGTGCAGTTAAAATGCCTCCATCATCCTTCAAAAATGCCATAAAGAAAGATTGCAGAATTGATTATTTTGGTCCATTCAGTACAAATAACGACATCTCTTTAAAATTTGAGACTGCAAAGCTGGTGTAGTGTAAAGTCTGCAGTGAATGAAAAGAAAGCAATGTGTCAGAAGTGAACTCCTCCATTTACTCACCCTCCGACACTTACTTCATAACAGTTTACAGCTAGTCCTGTGTGTATTAATATTTTCATTGCTCAGTATGGTATTAGAGCCACATGTAAACAGACTGTTTTTTACTCAGGTGAACTTTTTTATTGTTGTGTGTTAATCACATTTCTTGGATGGGTCTCTTAAAAATTCTGTGTGGGTTTGCGGATTTTTATTTTTTTATACATTCTGTTAAGCTCTGGTAGGAAAGATTGCTACAAGAAAATGGCTAGTTTTAGCTCTGATAGCCATTTCTTCATTGCATGGACTGTTTAGGCAGGTTAGAGTGTGAAAAATTACCCGGAGAAAAGGGCCCCCCAGTGGTATTTTCTGCAAGGGGAGCAGAAATGGCTGGCTTGTGTTAGTCTGTCCCTGGGTTTTGTAATTCAGGAAAACTAACCTTGGAGAGAGAAAAGTCTTCAATGTTGGTGAGCAGCCTGGAAAGTAAGCTATCCCATCTACGGATACAGCTTCAGAAACTTATTTCAGCTTTCTCTGAACAAGACAACCTTAAATTCCCAGCTGGACTAAAGAGTCCTTTACAGTACTGCAATACAAGATAATAAGCCTTGCAGAAAGTCTGATTACTCATGTGTGAGCTGTATTGCACTGGCATTCATCGTTCAGTAACAACACACAAACAAATCCAAGTGGTTTTCCTATACAGTCCACAAGTGTCATGGCAGATCCTTGAAGTTTAATTACTTCTGCCTGTCATGAATAAGGATTTTAACATCTGGAAACTTGTTTCAGGTTATCAGACAAGACCATGAAGATTATTAAGGGAATGGAGGATCTTGCATGTAAGGAGAGGCTGAGAGAGCTGGGACTGCTCAGCCTGTGGAGAAGGTTCAGAATAATCTTATCCATGGTTCTAAATGCTTGATGGGAGGGAATGAATAAGTCTGAGCCAGACTCTACTCAGTAGTGCCTGCTAACAAGACAAGAGGCAGTGGGCACACATTAAAAAACATGAAATTCTGTTCGAACACAAGGGAAGACTTTCTTTTTTACTGTAGAATATCGGTCAAACACTGGCACAGGTATCCCAGAAAGGCTGAGGAGTCTCCACCTGTAGAGATACTCAAAACCTGGCCGGCCAGCCTGTGCTGTTGCTCTGGGCCGCCTGCTGTAGGTAACCCTGCTTGAGCAGGGGGGTTGGATTAGGTGATCTTGAGAGGTCCCATTCACCCTCAATTATGTGTTTTTGTGAATAGGCCATAAGTTGTGTGGTGCTGTATTTTTTCAACTGGACTCTTTAAACAGGGTTCAAACTTGGGCCTCAAGTACCCTTGGACTGAAATAGTTCTTGTTGCATTCAAAAGCTACAGTACCTCATGGAAACAATCTGATTTTTGCAGTTTCTCCAGACCTGTGGCTTTCACCACAGGGAGAAAGAATTGCTGTCTGTCCCATGCTAGCACAACCAATACACTGTTTTACTTAACTTGATTCTGTATTTAGAACAGGTAGTGCTACCTATTAGTCAGGTTCCACGACACAACACAATGTAAAATCTGCTCTTTAGTTGCTTAAAACACTTTGTTTGGGCTGACACCTTTCATCTTGTGTGTATACTCCACCTTTTTTTTTTTTATTCTTTTTCTGCCAATTTTGATGTAGTTAAAACTACTACTGAAGCTATTTAGCTTTTTCTTGAATCTAGGGGAAAAGAGTAATTTGCCCTTGTCTTTAGTACTTTGAGCACGTTGTCAGGAAAATTGGCTAAGCTTGTATGCACATATGTTTTCCATAGATTGTTGTCTGGTACTTAGAACTACTTTTCCTATCATTGCACATCTGCTACAGGCTTTGCTGGGTTTAATGGCCTTAAGTGAGTCATAAAAATCTCTTCTGTGTTGTCAGTAATGCTTCTGCTGGCCCAAACAGCTGTAGCTGCCTACCTGACAGAAGCAGCAAGAATCAGTTGTGCGCAGGCAGAAGATGTGTGAACTGGGACAAGGATCACTTTGGCTTTAAGGTCTTCTGGCAATGAGACGATAAAAATGTGAAGGGAAGGGATTCTTACCGGTATATATGATGGGGAAGAAAATAAGCTGCTGCTTGTGCCTCCTTTAGCCTTCACCTTGGTCTGTGAGCGTGCATGTTGGTTGTGACAACTAATGGCACACAGCTGAAACCAAGAACAAAAGGAAATGTCCAAAATCACAAACTGTAGCTTACTCACTGGAAATTTAACTAGTTTGAAGCACCTGGCTATGATTGCCTGAAGAAGAGCACCCACATACGTTCAGGAATGGGAAGGCGATAGTGTGGTGTTCTGCACCAGTGGTGTCAAGTCCTTTTTTGCTGGTTATCACTTGAGAAAACTTTATCATGAGTTCAGTAGATTAGTCTTTTTTTGCCTTTCCACCACAGCATCAGCCTTCTTGGTGCTAGTGTAAGTGTGAAGCATTTTATCTCCCCCACAGGACAGGGCAGATGCCACAGAGATTTGGGACTTCAGTTCTGTGCCTCACCAGTGAAGCACACTCAAGAGGATGACGAAGTTTTGAGCTAATGATCAGACACATTTTCTATTTTAGACAGGCTTCCTAAGAAAACAAGCTTCAGTGATTGAACTGTGTAGGCTTTTTTTCTCCAGTCTGTTTTCAACCCATCAGTCCAATTGAACCAAACTTGGCAGGGGAGTGAGGTCCTTAAAAACATGAAGTTCTTATTTTCATCAGAATCGATTTCTGGTCTTGTAATGGACTAGTGTCCTATGAAAGAGCTATGCTGAGGTCAGCAGGCAAGTTCACAGACTACTCTGCACAGGCTGAAATGGCTGAGCAGGATACACATAGCAGAACCAGCCCCAGAAACTGCTATTTCTTGCCTAGGTTTTATACAACAGAGCAATGTGTGTTTGGGAAGGGGAGAACACAGGGAAGTAGGACACTTTCAAAGAAACACGCTCTCTTATTGTTTCTCTTTGAGAAATATCTCGGGGGAATGGTATTCTCTATTTCCCAAAAGATGTTCAAGGCAAAGAGCTAGATGATGTCTAGTTATCAGAACAGTCTTTGCTTATTCTCTCTCAGTAAGGACTCTTCTCAATGCCTCAGCTTGTACAGCATCTGTAGAAGGGTTATAGACTGTGGTTTTCATTTTATTCTTTCCTTTTAAGATGATGCAATTTTAGAAAGATATTTTGTTACAGAATCTGTAAGTTGAAGACCTGACTTTTCTTTCCAGTCATAGATTGAAAACCCAGCCAGGGAAACCTCCAGCTTTCCTGAGTGGTCTCAAAATTTGCATTGTAGTGTCCTAACATGTTTCAGTTTTCAAGAAATTAGTTCCTCTTGTACAATATAGAGTAGCTACATACATTTGCTAACTGTTTGAAAAGGTTTTTACTCTTTGCTTTGGAAGTTCAGATTTGCATGATACAGTAAGGCAGGAAAACTGTATAACCTGGAGATTTCACAGCACATTTCAATAAACAGAAAAATCCTGTCTCAGAAGAACTTTTCTGTACCTATTTCAGATAGTACTGGTTGTACCCCCTTAGCACATGCACACACTTAGCTACGCGTGTTTGTTCAGAAGAATATCAAAGCATGTATTTGTAATGCGCATCACTTGTGCTATACATAGAATCATAGAATAGTTTGGGTTGGAAAGGACCTTAAAGATCACCTAGTTCCAATCCCCCTGACATGGGCAGAGACACTTCCCAACAGACCAAGCTGCCCAAGGCCCTATCCAACCCAGTCTTGAACACCTCCAGGGATGGGGCATCCACAGCTTCCCTGGGCAACCTATGCCAGTGCCTCACCACCCTCATTGTGAAGAAATTCCTCCTTATGTCTAGTCTAAATCTGTCCCTCTCCAGTTTAAACCTACTGCCTCTAGTCCTATCACTACAAGCCTTTGTAAACAGCCCCTCTTCAGTTTTCTTGTAACCTTCTTCAGGTACTGGTAGGTCGCTATAAGATCTCCTCAAAGCGTTCTCTTCTCCAGGCTGAACAAGCCCTACTCTCTCAGACTGTCCTTGTATGGAAGGTGCTCCAGCCCTTGGACCTTCTTTGTAGCCCTCCTCTGGACCCATTCCAACATCTCCATATCTTTGTTATGTTGAGGATTCCAGAACTGGACACAGTAGTCCAGGGGGATCTCAGGAGAGTAGAGGGGCAGAATCACTTCCCTTGACCTGCTGGCCATGCTTCTTTTGATGCAGCCCAGGATACAGTTGGCCGCCTGAGCTTTGAGTGTGGATTGCCAGCTCATGTTGAGCTTCTCATGGACTAGCACCCCCAAGTCCTTCTCTGCAGAGCAGCTCTCAATCACATCATCCCCCATCCTGTACTGAAATCATGGATTGCCCCAACTCAGGTGCAGGACCTTGCACTTGGCCCTGTTGAACCTCATGAGGTTCTCACAGCCCCACTTCTCCAGCTTGTCCAGGTCCCTCTGGATGACATCCCGTCCTTCTGGTGTGGCAACTGCACCACTCAGCTTGCTGTTGTCTGCAAACTTGCTGAGGGTGCACTCAATCTCTCTGTCAATATGAAGACATTAAACAGCACTGCATGGGTTATAATATACATCTCATGGGAAGGTGTGGAAGTTGAAACAGCTCCATTGCTGACAATTAATCCCAAACATAAACAACTGCCGATGGATTCCCGGGCCGGCCAGCCTGCTGGGACGTTTTTATAAGTCCTGCTCTCTCCCGTTGGAGATCTCCAATTAGCCTCGAGCCGGAGATCGCAGCCTGTGTGCGAAACAGGCAGCTGCTGGCACGCAATCTTCCCTGAAGTTGTTTCCTCTCCTTTTTCCTGAGATTTAGCGAAGGGGGGTTGGGGGGGGGGGGAGGGAAGGGGTTGGAGTCACATGGATACAAAGCTTTTGATTAATGTCCAAGTCTGTGCCGCCGCGGAGGCTTTGCAGCCTCCCAGCTCCCGGGGCGAGCCGGGAACCAGCGGCCGCTCGTTTCCTCCAGGCTGCGTCCCCTTCCTGACGGGAAAGGAGCCGGCGGCTGAGGGCGGGGAGGGGGCCGCGGGGCTGGGGACCCGTCCCGGGGCTGTAACTAACTCAGCGGGGTCTTTTGTCGTCCTCGCCGGCTCCGCTCGCAGCCGCCGCTCCTCGCCGCACCATGACGGAGGAAAGCAAAGGCGAAGCCAAGGGGGAAAGCGGGAAGGACTTGGAGAAGCAGCTTCGCTTGCGGGTCTGCGTCCTCAACGAGCTGCTCAAGACCGAGCGGGACTACGTGGGCACGCTGGAGTTCCTGGTGTCGGTGAGCCGGGGCGACGGGTTCCGAAGGGCTGGCGAGGGGCAGGCGGTGGCGGGTCGCCCGTCACCCCCCAGCTGCCCTCCGGCTGCCTCGCTTCTCCGGGCGGGGAGGCTGACGGGGTGATGGAGTTGGGTTCGGGTCTGCCTTGGGTGTGGAGGCTCGCGTTCCTTATAGGGGGTCTTGCGTTCCTTATGGGGGGGCTCACGTCCATTATAGGGGTCTTACGATCATTATAGGGTGTTTGCATTCCATATAAGGGGGCTCGTGTTCATTATAGGGGGGTTGCATTCCATTATAGGGGGGCTCACGTTCATTATAGGGGGTTTGCATTCCATGTAAGGGGGCTCGTGTTCCTTATAGGGTGGCTCGCGCCCATTATAGGGGGTTTGCATTCCATATAAGGGGGCTTGCATTCATTATAGGGGGGCTCACATTCATTATAGGGGGTTTGCGTCCATTATAGGGGGGCTCGCATCCATTATAGGGCTCCGCAGTTCCATTTCTTCAGCCGTTTGGGTAGCCTGGAACACAGCGGTGCAGGAGGAGGACAGAGGGGGCTGCTGTGCTGCAGCTGCTTGGCATTAAAGCCACATGTGGCATTTGCTCCTGTCTTGTGATACAGGGTCAGCTGGGAAGGTAGCTGGTGAGAGCTGTGTTGCAGCACTCTTAGTTTCCTTCTACATCTGACTATCGCTGTTGATTAGGATTATTTGTGCCAGGTAATACCCTAATCGGAAAAGCAGAAGTTTTCACTTTTTCAAAAAGCCAGAGTGACAAATGATTACAGAACAGATGCAGGCAGCGTTTCATTTGCATGTGGTCACAGTAGTGTCGCTTTAGAACCCTGTAGAGATAAGTACGTCCAAATCAGCTGCTCGAGTTTGCAAAGATGTCACTGCAGCCCCCTCATACTTTTCTCTCCTCCCCTGTCCCATTGAAGAGGGGAAATCCTTCGAACTGCAGACTTCCTGCTTTGCTGCCTTGAGATCTGTGAACTTTCTGCTTATTATCATGAAAGAGGAAATTCTCAACTTGGCTGTAACGGGGAGAATAAAAGCACAGGCGCTGGAGTGAAATAAGATCTACGGAGTAGCTTATTTTCTCCATATGCTTATCCTCAGCAGAACCATGAGAAATGGTAAATGGTCCAATGTGGTGCCTGTTTTTTCGAAAGAAGTTTAATACATATGTTTGAGAAGGTGGCTGTGCAATTACATTTTACTTGCCTCCACTAACCAATGGGATTTTACCTGTATAAAAAAATATCTATCCTAAGGGACTGCTCTACAATATTTTATCGTAAACCTCAAGTTTGGCATATGTCAATCTTAAATCATTTGTAATATCTTTAATTTTGGACTGCAGTTTGAGACACAACAGATATTGGTGTTCAAGCAGTAAGTGCTCAGCTCCTTCTAAAGAGCAGACTCTATATGTATTTCAAGTTACTTCTAAATATTGAATTCAGTAGAAGTCTTCTTGCAGTTTGGATTAAAATGACCTAAGTAATCATACGGAAAGACAGAGGGGGGCTGGAGTTAAATACCTGATTGTGAGTTGAGTTTTTTGTATTCATTAATGGTTGTAAACAGGTTTCAGGTGACAGGGAAATGTCATGCGTTTTAGCTGTACCTCAGCCTTGGGTTGAGGAAACAACTTCTGAGCTTTCCTTTGACCTGCCTCCTAAGACTGCTGTTGAGAGCAGTTGTGGTGGATTTATGAGGGCCACTGGACTAGGGCCAGTATGGAGACAGTCACATGTATTCAACATAAACCACCAAACTCATCATTGTATATGTATCTATGGTTACTTCTTGAGCTGGAGGCTCTTATTTAGGTGTCCTAGGCTTACTGTTTCCTTTCTTATTCTTAAAACCATTAGCAGTTCTAGGACAAGCTCTTCTGAGATACAAACTCTATTCAGCTTGGTTTCACATCATAAGCTGGTCTTGAGGCACACAGTCTGGTTTCCTTTTGGATGAAAGAGAACTGGAAGGTTTTTTGTAGGAGCACATCCAGTGGCTAATGAGTGTACAGTTCCAGTGACTAGTCTAGAGTTAGTCTGAAGTGACCCCCCTGCCAACAGTATGGGGTCCCAGCATTGACTATTTCTCTGTCCAATCCCTATTCTATTTTCCAGGATTTTTGCTTGTTAAAGCAGAGGCAGCCCGAGGGGTTGAAGTCCCAGTAAAAGTTAAGAGTTAGGCTTCCAGGTTGCCTCAACAGCGTCAGTGGAGCTCATTGTGGCAGAAACCATGTTTCCTTTATGATTGAATAGCTGAAGTAATTTATAGTCTTCCTAACAGTTTGTGCATAGTAACTGCAGTTTTCACTGCAGTTAATAGGAACAGAGTATTCACTTAGATAAACTAAAAAAAAACCCCTGAGGTTTCAGGGTTGCAGCCTATTTCTTCTTCAAGGTTACAGAATGTAATCTTTTATGATGTGAATAGTTCATATGGAAAAGTACATTAGCACTTGTGTAGTAGTGGTGGTGAAGAGAGTTAACTTTTCACCCATTTAGGGTGCTATTTCCGTTTTGTGTATATACCCTGTTGACGAGGCAGTTCAATTAAGTAACAGAAGAAATCTGTTACCTTCAATCGATTGCTCTTGCATAGGAAAGGACTTGTATGTAAGTGGGATTTGTATAGAAGATACATACTTCATACCGCACCTAACTCATGTTCGTGAGGTCTTGTGAATTTATAACCTGCAGGGCCTCTTTCGCTGAGAAAAAAATTACACTGTTGTGATGGGCAGTACTTAGCATAGACAGGAGTGTAAGCATAAGCCTGATTTATCCCAGTGATGGGAAGAGGTGACCTCAGTTGCTGATGCAGTCGTGTTGAGGAAATGGGTCTTTGCCTGGTGCAACTTGTGGCTGGCTGGAGAATGAAGAGATCATGAGAAGGAAGTGACTGCTGGTTTGTCTCAACATGTGAAATGCTACACTGGAAATGCATCTACTATATGCTAGATTTATTTAGATTCTTTATTTTATATTGGAGTTAAAGAGCATCTCACAGAGGACAAATTTCTGGTTACTTAAAGTATTTTTGTTCCCCTCGTCTTCCGTGATTCTTCATCCTCCCATTAGCATCAGTGTAGTGAGAAGCAGCATGGGTTGTGTATTCTGTTAGAAGTCTACAAAGCTATTAAGTGCAAAGCAGAAGATTTGATGTATTCTTTATTTTATTGGATCTAAGTAGCTGAGTAGCCATTCCCATGTGAGTTCATTCACCTCTTCTTTTGGGCTTTACACTGTACAAATGTAGTATATTGCTTTTAATCTGCACTCATCACAGCATAAATGTGAGTGGAAAGGTCTGGTTGTATTAATATTATTCTTTCCGATCTCCTGAATCTTCATAGAATCATAGAATAACCAAGTTGGAAGAGACCCGCTGGATCATCGAGTCCAACCATTCCTATCAAACACTAAACCATGCCCCTTAGCACCTCGTCCACCTGTGCCTTAAACACCTCCAGGGAAGGAGATATCAGTAGTACTAAGCAATAACAATTTTGGGCCCATTTGAGTGAGGTACGTAAACATAGATGAGGTGGATAAACTGAAATCCACCAGCAGTAGCAGAAGCAAAGGAAGGAAGGAGGCATTAAGAAAGGCTTACACGTTTCCTTCAG
Organism: Phaenicophaeus curvirostris; assembly: GCF_032191515.1. Classification (NCBI taxonomy): domain Eukaryota; kingdom Metazoa; phylum Chordata; class Aves; order Cuculiformes; family Cuculidae; genus Phaenicophaeus; species Phaenicophaeus curvirostris. Next base: position 63,635,120 of record NC_091394.1, read on the forward strand.
GCATTTCATTATAGCATTTGGGGTGTCATTGCAATACCAGAGCTTTTGTATTTGTTAGCATTTAGCTTTTCTTAAAAGAAATATATGGAAGAATTTACCTAAGGCGCTAAAACATCTTTGAAAACTGTATCTATAGATATGAGCCACAGTATGAGGTTTCTGTTACAAACAAGTGATACTTTACTGGCTAGATTAGCAATTGGGGTTTTTTTGCTGCTGGGTGATCTCTGTGGTGATCATGTCAATTTCCTATGTCAAAATCTTTGTTTTCCAATGAAAGAGAAGCAAGGATAGAAAGCATTCTCTGAAAGAGAGAGAAAGCAACAATTGCTGAGTAAATATTTAGTCTGTCTAAAATAATTACTTGTCATCCAACTGTGTGACTGAATAATTAATGTTGCCTTGAGTGTTACAGTAAAGACGCTTTTAAAATAAAATTTGTAACCTTATCAATGTGCCTTATCTATGTCATTCTTCACAGCAAATGACAAAGCACGTATATTTACTGTGCTCTGTGTAAACATAATGAAAATTTTCAATTTTGCTCTAGAAGCACAATTAGGTGACTCAAGTAAAAGTACATAAACTTTTCCAAATTTCTCATTGGTTCATGATTTTGTGCTTGGGAATATTTTTGACTTTTTAGTGAATGCTTTTTTAAAAAAACAGTTATTGTTTTCATGTGAAGTTTCATTTACTGTGTAAATTGGGGTACTCAACCCAACCTTCAACATAGCAGTAGTAAAGAGACGACTAAAACTGTGGGTAGAAGAAGTTGCTGAGAAATTAAAGTATTTAATAGTAAAGACCTGCCAAGAAGTTTCTGGTTTAATTTGTCACCTTGTAACTTGGAACGAGGCTTAGTTTTTATGATTGTGCTTTAGACTGACTGGCCAGTAAAGGCAGAACAAACCCTGAAGAACTTTAGGATGCAGATAGGCTGCAGGGAAATAGGCTAGATACAATAGTAGGTGAATGCATTTGCATATATTTTTTTATATATTTTTTGGGGGGGAGGAGGAAAGAAATGGAAATATAATCTGCTACACTTGGTACTTCAGCAGATAGCCGTGGAAGTAGACTTTATTTTTCTATGACAGAGATTGTTTTCCCGGTGCAGTTTCGTGTTCTGACAAATTTGACGTTGATGGGAATAGAAGCAGATGTTGGCACTTCTGTAAGCCTTCCAAAACCCCACAGTCTCAGCTGGGGTGACTAGTTAGATCTTGAAGCAGCTGGGGAAAAATAGCTAGTTTGTTATATAGTATGGTTTACAGAATCTCTTCTTTGAATACATATGTGTTTCTGCCAGTTAACTGTCAAATCTTAGTTTAATGTTATTAGATCCTACTGTGCTATCTTCTCTCTTCTCTTCTGCTTTTGCTGAAGTGGAAAAAGGTTTAATTTTCTTTAAATGAGTGCCCTGCTAAGGGAAGCCCAATCCTCGATTTTCAATGGGCATAAAGAGATTTTGTTTATAACATGTATTGCCCAGCCTCTTCAGTGGCTGTGTGAGTCCTCAGGCTCTGTATTTTCTGCCACACTGAGCCTTTCCTTTCATTTGGCTTCATAGGTATTTCTCTGATTGTTCAGCAGACTGATTAGTTGGACAAGTGATTAATGGTAATTGAGACTCCAGGTAAACTTTGGTCAAATTCAGTGTTTGACTAGAAAGAGAAGATTTGTATCCTGGATTGAAACTCCTCAAATAGTTATGCTAGATGATGAAATTAGGTGAAATTATGTCTTTCACAAAAGAACTGCTATTAAATGATCCCTCCTGGCTGTAGTTTCATACAACAACAATGTGTGTGTGTGTGTTGTTGTGTGTGTATGTGTATATATCGTAGAATCATAGACTATGTGAAATTGGAAAAGGACCCAATAAGGATCATTGACCCCAGCTCTCTGAATATGCTATATGTATATCTCGGTTACAGTAATGATTAGTGACTTCATAATGGTTTGCATAATTGCATTTATGTTTTATAAAAAGTATTTAAATGAATGGAAGGGAAGGGTTTTAGCTGGCTGCATTTTTTGATAAGGTTATGTGATTTCCTTTCTCTCCAGGAAAAGAAAAATAACATTCTATGGCTACTTCATCATAAAAAGTCAAAAGGAAGTGCAAACACAATTACCATAGAAAGGCAATATCTTTTCCATTCACTTCCAGTTTCTGCTGTTTTTAACTTGCTTAAGCATTACTAAAAGCTTGAAAGTGGTATTCTATTCTTATTTGACTTTGCTTGGCTATATCAACAGCACCACCTGTGGTCTTTATCAGAATGAAGGTAACTGCTTAAAAAGTGTTTATTTCTTTGTAACCCCCGCCCCTGCAGCTGAATGCTTGCTTTATAGATTAGCAAGAACGATTATTCACCTCTCTACTAGCTGAGCAGGGTTCATGCAAGGTATAGCAGTGGGCAAAAAGCAGAGCTTTTTGAGAAGAATTTTCAAGCATATATCTTGTTTGGAAGTGTAGGGAATTATACTACACTAGATACGTACTAGATACACACTCTAGAGAGGTGTTTCATACTTTAAATGTGTTCCCTCTTAGTGCTCTGAGATGTACTTAGACTGTATTTTGAAAAGCTGCTCTTTAAGAAAAAAAGGGGGTTTGTTGAGCTGTTCAGTGAAAAGTCTTAAAATACTGAAAGGAGAAATCTTTGTTTCATAGCATTTAAAAAACTTTTCTGTTCATAAATGTCACTGTAGGCCAAGATGTACCACGCTGAAGACCATGATATACCTAGGGGTGTCGTACAACTTCTTGATTTATTTCTATTTATAAATACCATTGTATTTGCAGTGTTCTAGTTATTCCTTTGCTCTGCCTTATAGCACAGTCCTGACTCTCCTGCCACCTGTCTTTCAGAAGCTTGTACTGTGATTTGGTAATTTAGAGGAAACTATTAGGAGAGGACTGTGAATCAACAAGTCCCGACTTTAGTTACTCTGTGCAGCTTGATGCTGTTGAATAGTATGCTGTTTGGAATTATTTCAGATATTTATGGGGACATTTTTTTCAGGCCTCTTCAGTTGTAATTTTTTGTCACCATTTTAAAACCCCTTTGAAACTATGCGTTTCAAGGTTGGTTTGTATTTTTTTGGTAGGGTTACCATCAAGAACAATTTTCTCAAAGCAGAGGAATTCAAAGTTTGTAACAGTATTACATTATAGGAGGAACCAAGAAGTTCTTCATGTTGGAAATAAAAAGGAACTGTATTTTGGCCAAAACAAATAAATACTAACTGGCTATAGTTGACTTAATAAACGATGGAGGTAACTTGCTAGTCTGTAGAATCTATAGCCATATATCTGTAAGTTACATAGATGTCACTGTTTGGAAGGAAATTGGGCTACCCGTGAACCAAGTATAGACTTTAATAAGATAATGATTTAAGTTAATAATTGTAATAATTTAAGCTCTACATTTTATGAGTGTCTTGAGTAATTTTGTATACTTGGATACTCACGTGTATTCTTTTTCAAGAAACTTGTTTACATATTTCTGCTTTAATTATAAACTGCATATGTATTGGTTCAGTTTTCTGTTTTAGACTGAGAAGGGTTGTCTGTGGTGAATAGATTGTGCGCATTGGTGTGAGACTCAAGAGTGCTTGGAGACAGGCTTCTCGTAAAGACATGGAAGACTGGAAGCCAAAGCTCATCTGGCACTGAAATTAAGGAGGGGAAGGGCAGCAGAAGGGACATCTCTATGTATGTCGGTGGCAAGAGGAAGGCTAAGGAAAACGTGTGCCCACTGCTCAGTGGGGAGGGGAGCTTTGTTAAAAGGTAACAGAAAAGGCTGAGGTACTCCATGCTTTTTTTCCTGGAGTTTTCATTGGTAAAGTTTTCCATTGGGCTTCCCAAAGCCTACTTGCAAATTTTATGAGAATGTGTCATTGCCTACAGTAGAAGAAGGCATGGTTACAAAGTACATAAGGCAATACATAAGTCTGAGCCTTAGATGAGATGCATCTGAGGAAGCTCACTGATGTCCATGTGAGGCCTATCTGTTATCTTTGAATGGTCATGGTGATTGTGGGAAGTTCCTGATGACTAGGAAAACACAAATGTCAAACCCAGTTTTGGGAAGGTCAGGGACCAAGGATAAATAGACAGTAAAGTGGGTGGGAAACTGGTGGAACTGTAAAACCAAAGGACAGTTGTCAGTGGCACAAAGTACGAATAATGGCCAGTTATGAGTGGTGTCCCTCAGAAAACAGTCTTGTATCATGTCTTCAGTAATGTCCTGGATGGTGGGACAGGAAGGTATGCTTTCAGCAGTCACGGGGATCTCAACACACGCTGAAAGCTGCCTTGTGAATTCCAGTGAAGTCAAAGAATCCTGCACTTTCTTGCATTTGGCATAGAATAACCCCATGCATCAGTACAGGCTGAGGGCTAGGAAGCTGCTTTACAAAAGGGCCCTAGGAGTGCTTGTGGACGAGAACTAGAGCATGAGTCAGCAGTGCACCCTTGCACTACAGAAACTAATCAGCATCTCAGGCTGTTTTAGCAAGGGTGTTGCCAAGAGGTCAAGGGAAGTGAATTTTTCCCTCTCCACTCTGCAGTTGAGACCTTTGACTTAAATTTTGCGTTACCTAGTTCAAGAAAAATATTTACCTAGTGAGAGGCCAGCAAGGTGATGAGGGGTCTGGACCATATTACTTGCGAAGAGAAGCTGACAGAACAAGATTTCTTTGACCTTAAAAATTCCATTGAGCTTCTGCTGTTGTTGTCTACAACTCCCTGATGGATGGCTATGGAAAAGGTGGAGACACAACTAGAGGTGCACAGTAGGAGAGGCAATGGGAAGTTCCAACTCAGTGTGAGAGGGGAAATAATATTTACTGCAAGGATGGTAAAAAAACTGTAACAGGTTTCCCAGAGGCTGTGGAATGTCTGTATTCTGTTCAAAGCTGAATGGGGCAAGACTGGGCAACCTGTTGTGGTTGGCACTGCTTTGCTGAAGTGGCTGGGCTAGATGACCTCTGGAGGAGGTCCCTTCCAACCTACATGACTCATCAATTTTGCAATTTGTTGATGTGTTGGGGGGAAAGGCAGACTGTCTTGAATTTCAGAGCAAATTTTTCAGGGTTGCACCTCCTCTTTGTTTCCTCTGTTCTCTGAAATGGTAATGCAAATGGCCAGGCTATATTATTCAGCAAACAAGTATTCAAAATCCAAGAAACAGCTCAGATGCACAGATACTTTTTTCCACTGTATTACTTTTGCTCAGGAAACAGATAACCTAGCGTTTCTATAATATTTTGTATTCAGAGATCTCTCTGCATTGCTGTCACTAATAAATCAAATCTGAGTAGTTCTACAAATGGGAAACTTAGAGACAGATCTTGTTTGTTTTTTAGGTCCCAGTGGAAGTTTGTTGCAGAGTCAGAAGTATAATCTGATATGTTGATTCCCGTTTCAGTACTCTCTGACAGCAAAACAATCCTTTTCATTTATAAATAATTGATGCTGGGAGAATGGGTATCTACTTAAAATGTCTGAGAAACTACAAGGATAATTCTTCAAAGCCAACTTAATTTTGTGCCAGCTTTATTACTCCTGTGGTTCTCTCATAGACTGTTCACAGCTGAAGTTACCTACTTGTAGGGACAGAACTGACATATTAGGGACTGACATTTGCTTTAGGTCTCATGAGATGGCTTGATTCTCCTTGGTGCTTTTGAGAGCCTGGCTCTCAAGTCATCTGGCACACCTTGTGAGCTTTCTATACTTTTCATCTTTAAGGCTGAAGAGCATTGGTGTAGGGAAATGGGTAAGAGATACAGCTTGAACTGAAGCATAGTAGAGAGAACAGCAATATGATGTACTAGGGGGGGCTTTCTTTATTTCGATGTCATTTTTGTGATGCAAGTTCCCTGACAAACTGGTAATACTGTGCTGAAATGGAGCAGAGTAAATAATGCACTCCTTGTCTTTCCTAGGGAAGTTTTTTATGCCTTCTTGCTTTAAAATGAAATTTGTCCATAGCTGCTGCCATTTTTACCTGAAGTTTAAATAAATTTTATATGTATTGATATGTTTGCTTTCTAAATACACTTTCACCTATTGTAACAGCTAGAGCAGGTGACCAATATCTGTCAACGGGTAAATTTACATTAAATAAGTTTTTTATAATTTGCCCTGTTAAATTCTCAGGCTGTTCCAATGGAGTCATTCCTAAAGTGAGGGATGCACGTGTTCTTACAGGTTGACTTAACAATCCCAAAGTCCTTACGCCTAAATCAAACCTGATGTGACAGTGCAGCGTCAGTGGTGACAAAGTGCTCTTAACACAAGTCTCAGAAAATAACGTGTAGCCTCATGGGATATCCATAGTACAGGCAATCTCAACAGGAACGTGGTAAGGTATTGGTGAGCTGAGTTGCTTGAGGTGTGTGCCTGGTGCCTTTTTTAATATTTAAAGATGAGGTGTTAAGAGCTCCTTGAAGGATGTAAATCAATTTAAATAGCATGGATTAGGTCATGACAATCAGCTGGCAGGCTGAGTAGAAAAGGAGAACTAGGTTGCAAACATGGAGAATATCTAGGTCAGGAAGAGTTATTTTATGAGATTTATGCAGTTAATTCTTATTGTAGCTGGTTAGCTATGAGCTGGGCTACAGGAAATCCTCTGTACTTGGGCCTCTTGGTAGATAATAAGGATGTTTGCATTTGCATCAGAAGAAGTAGTTGAGAAAATTTAATTGGGTTGTGGCTGGCCAGGTCTGGCTGGTACTGTATGTACTTGGCAGACTGAGAAACAGATCTGAAGGTAACACTTGGAAAGTACGTGTGGCTGTGATGCCTGAGTCACCAGCTGAAATGGCTGGGGCATATTTCAGGAACTCTAAGTCAGAAAGACAGAACTACAAGAGAGTTTTCTCACTTGGGCTAGAATCGTGTTTGTACTTGTTGTATATGTCCATTTTACTGAAAAGCTGAATTTCTTTACTGACTTCATGAAGTTGTGCTTGCAGAAAGACTTCAGAGACCTGTACCTTGGGGCTTCTTTACGGGAAGAGTTTGCTGTCAAGAAGCGAAGGGCAAGTTTAATAGTCAAATACCTAGCGTTCTAAAGATGACCTTTTAATAGGCACATACTGGTGAAGTAGATGAAATGTTTAGAGAGACATCCACTGGCAAACCATGGATCATCTGTGTGTGTGTCCTTACTGTTTCCCACCCCCAAGAGAATGACAGTTCAAACCATGATGGATGTGTATCTAAAGCAAAGCTGGTTTTATGTTATTACTCAGCTGAAAATTCTAGATCGCGTATTAAGTTAAATACTGATTACTAGGTAACAGCACAGAAGTTGATCAATGCCTGAAGTAATTAATTAATTTGTATTTTCTTTAATAAAAGAGGTATAAACTTTCCTTTTTTTGTTATTGAAAAAAGCTAGAAAGTACTAGATAAAAAATGAAAGAGCAGTAAGCAAGATTTCTCCTCTCTCACCTTTAATACACTGTAAGGATGTTCTCAGGTTTCTTAATTGGCCATGTTTTTACTTCTTATACCCTACTGTAACATTTTGAAAAAAAAATGGAGACTAAAAGCACAGAGCTATAAAGTTGAAATGATGTACTGTATAACACAATGATTGATCTCCGGGATGCTATGAATTATTGTAACAAGACTGGAAAATCACTTCATTTTATTGCTTACCATGTGCTAAGTTACCTTACCCAAGGAATTTAAGCATATGGTGTATCCAGATGCCTGGAAGAAATAGCATATGACATGATGCTTTGAGACAACATCCTTGGATTCTGTAGTGTGAGAGTGGTAAAAGCACTTTGCTTTAAGAGTCACAAAGGCACCTGAAACTTAAACAGACATGGAAGCAACTGAAGCTCTGCAGTGTATAAGCCCTGTTTTCATTAAAATGGTATCAAAGCTTACAAGGTAGAGGGAAGGGAAAGAGTGGCACGTACGTGTAGAGTTCCTGTTCTGTCACTTGTGAAATGTTCATCATGGGTAACTTCCTGTTTATCCTTTTTATTGCCTATAGAGGAGAGATATTTTGCAGAAGCCGTGTAAAGCAGGAAGACAGTATATATGTCCTGATTTATAGAACACCTTTGTAAAAGTGGCCACCCTAAATTTATAATGATGGCTGCTTCTTCCTTCTTCTGCCTGCTGAATTTTGTTTGTGAAAGCTTATAAAATGCCACTTGAAAAAGAACTTGAAGAATATCAGAAAGACCTAAAGTAAGAGATGTTTGAAAGAACCTGTGAATTGCTGTGATGGATTTAAAAAAGGTCTATCACAGTTTTTTTTTTTTCTGATTGGTGGTGAGTAGCGTTACCTAAGGAGGGTGTATCCATCCCAACTTTGGGCACTGGTGATTTGGGAGCTTTCTCTACTGGAGATAGTGGGTATAGGGCCTGGATGTAAACTAAGTAGTCTCTGAGTTTGCCTACTTTATTATTGTACAGTTTTTATTTTTTTGACATAAGTAATTTCTGAATGTGTTTCCCACCAAATAATTCCCTTTTCTCATGTTAAATGTCCAGCCTGAAAAATTTACTCAGTACTTGCATCACTATTTTTCTTGTTAAAAGTCCAAGTCTAATTATTCTGGTTATGAAAGCCCTTTCGTACTCTGATCATCTTTCAACCTCTGTTGAGGTGAACTCTTCTGGTGTCAGTATCATTCATCTTCTTGATCTTTTGCACAACAGTTTTTAGGGGGTAAAAATTAAAACCCCCAAATTTGTGTAATAGATGTTTGAAGTACTGAATTATGATTTTTCTTGTACTGAAAGATGTTTAAGAATTATGCTTACCCTTCTGCAGAGGGTAGTTAGTTCCTTACCTTAGACCCTGCTTTTCCTCCCTTCATGTGCCTTTAAATATTGAAAGTGATATTTGTGAAGGTTGGGGAAGATGCTTGACATATGAGTTGTAGCTGCTGTTTGCTGTCCTTCTCAGTGTTCTTTTTTGCAGTGTGTGTGTGGAAAGAAGGCTCAGTGAAGGACAGAAGTAGTCAACAACAGTAATAAATATGAAAGGTGTGAGATTACAGGCGTAACTGTGCTCTGGAAATAAGAGGGGGAAAATGCTGGAAATGAAAAATATTAATGAACAAGATAGAAAAAGGAGGGGGTGGTTACTGACCCTTCTCAAAATAAGGAAGCAAACCAAAGCCAACTTTGTAACGTAAGAAGTATATGATGAGATTTCCTCATATTGTAGTATTTGTGTTAATAGAACAGGCAATTGCTGGCTTGTGCAGTGTTAAATTAAGTGGCACTCATGGTCCCAGAAGTAGACAGTGTTGGGTGGTTGGAATGAGTGTACCTAGCAATAACGTAAAAATGCAGTTTCTTAGATATCTTCAAATACAGTCAGCTCAAGGTGTGAAAATACCATTACCTTTGTGTTTGGTTATTGTCTGTTTCTTTTCATTTATTTTGTGATAAAATATCGAGTTTTGATGATTATCAAGAGATAATTGAGAATTTTGCAGTTAAAGAGAGCAAAACTTGAGCTGTCTTTAGCTGATCTCAAGGTTACCGGTAAAAGAGACCTATGAGTTTTCAAGATTATGTGATTGATTTAACATTTTGAAAGTGACTAGTTGCAGATTGCTTCATAATGTTGGAAGTATTTTTGGCAGAGTTGAGATCCTTCCGTGTTGGTAAGTATTACAGAGGAGACCTCTTCAATAGAAAGACTGTATCTGCTGTTTTCTCAAAGTAGAAAGGTTTGTTTTCTAATAAGATGTTGATTCTGTAGTTCAGTTACACAAAACAACACATAACTACCATTAATAATAATATTGGAATTAATTAATGGAAGTTACAAAATTAATTGGATATGGTTACCACATTTAAATTGTAATTAGAATTCTACTGTAATGTTCCTGGAAGTGTTCTTTATGTGGGCAGGGGCGGGAGAGTAAAGACCTGATAGCAATAACTTTTGTTTTCATTTACTTTAAGGTTACTCCTCATTCATTTATCTCTTTGACACTGCGTGAGATCCTGTTTATTAAGAATAATGCCTGGAAGTTGGCAGTTATATTCTGTATGAGCATGTTAATTTCTTCCCATATGCTGCGAGGTTGTCCTTACAGGAAATAAAGGGGCTCTTTCCCATGTTTAGTTATATTGAACTGTTCCAATAGTCAGAGCAGACAGAAACAATGGCAAGGAAAGTTTCCTGTTTTCTGCAGATATTGAAGAGGTCTTTGGCCCCAAGCAAGGTAAAGGTTTCTCCAGTCCGAGTGTGAGCACACAAGTTTTCTTGATGTATGAAGTTACTGTCATCTCTATTAAAAATAAGCGGTTCACTCTCTTAGATGTTCTACCCGTTTTGATTGCATTTCAGTATTTGTGTCTAGAAATAGTAAATTACAGCAAGGAAAGCTTAGAGTTCCCTCTTTATAAACACTCAAATATATTGTGCTGCGGTTAGAATGTTTTTACACAGATGATGAAATAAAATTACCTTAAATAATCACATTTCTGTACCTACTATGGGTCTGAGTGGCATTCTTAAAAAGGAAGCAGAGGATGATATGAATATAGTAAACTCAGAAGGTTTTCAGAATAATAAGGATTTGTGCTGTAAAAGCAGAGTTGTGCTTTGGTTTTTGTGTTTTTAGTGGAATTGGAGAAATTGGAGAAAGCTGGAAAATCAGTGTCTTGGCAAGTGCAGGATCTGACCCTCCCAAAATCCCCACTGCAAAGCCCCTTTCAGTCAAGATTTGACCTGATGAATTTGTAAGAGATTGCTTGTCTTTACATTTCATATATATGTGTTACAGAACACTCCTGCAAGTTAAACGTTATTCTAGTTGGAACACATGAAGATGAACGCTTAACAGGAGCTGTAGTAGCAGTACAATTAATCATTTCATTCAGTAGACCAACTGAAGAAACTTCTGCTTAGTTAAAACATGGGTTTTTTTAAAATAAGAAGTAAAGTTCTATTTTATAGTTAGTTTAGTTAGTTTATCATCTGGTATTCTATGAAATTTTTAAGTCATTAAGTTGACTAGTTACTACTCAGTCTTGGTAAGTTCATAACTTAGGTTTTGTAATGCAGCTTTTAATGTGTGTGATCCAGTAAAACATTGGTTTTCCAAATTCATTTGCAGGATACTTGTTTACTGAGAAATTGTTTTGGTAATGGGATCCTTTTAGACACTTTCTTGGGTCCGAGTCAAAAGTTTCAGGTGAATTGGTAAAAAGGAATTGCCTTTTATCTTCTGAATCTTCTCCTGCTTCTCTGTCAAACCTATTTTGTATACAAATGCCACTTTACAACAGTTATCAATGGCGGTGTTACATAAATTATTCAGTTCTTCTGACATTTAAACTGATTTTATGTAGGATTTTATGTATAGGCTGTGTAAGGAAGCATTACTTTCTGCTGGCAATTGCTGTATCATGAAAAATGAAGTTAATTTGGGTATCTTGTGAGAAATGTGTGCTGGAAATATACTGGATTAATTAGTTTTCATCTGTATTACAGCAGCTTCCAGCACAGAAAGTAACAATAAATTTTCCTGCTTGTAACTTTTACTAATAAAAAAAAAAAATAATAGCTAGATTTGGAACAAATGGTTTGGCAGTTAAAAAAAAAAAGGTACATGACTGCCACAGCGACTATTATGCATTTGCATATAGCATCTTTTTACTGAAAAATTCCCCATACTTCCTTGCCAAGTATAATTTGTCTTTTGACTGCAAGAATTGTTATATATAAAGCAGGATTTTGGCAAAATGTTATTTTGTGTCTAAAGTGTTTGTTCTTTGTATTCTGTTGTCTGTCTTAATGTGCCGGCAATAAAGGCTGTAATGGCTATTCCCTGCCATTTCCTGTTGTTTTGCAGAGACCACACAGCTCTGGGCTAATACAGTACATCAGACTCTGACTTTCCCATTTATTTCTAAGCCTTTTAATTTTAGAGAGTAAACATTTCTCATATGCTGTCTAGGGTTAAGAGGAGAAGCAGTCACTATGGTTATCCTATGGAATTCCAAAAGGGATTTACCAGTATATTGCAGAAAGTCTGGTTATTGACCTTTTATTTCTCCCACTTATTCAAATTTTAGTTTGTCTTGCAGGAGACAATGTTGTTCCTGATAGATAACGTGATGCAAGTGATAGGTGCAACGTTCAGTGGTAGTAGGGGAGCTATAATTTTAGTGTGCACTATGGATGGGAAGCAGATATGGGAGCATATTGAATATTCTTGTTGTCATATGAAGTCTTGTACAGTGAATGATTTGAGGTTCTTTATGGTTAATGAAAAACAAATTAACTGCAGACTTGTCACACGCTACCAAATTTTAAACTCCGTTCACTTCTAAGGTTTCGAGAGAAAATGAAACATAACTAGTGCAGAGAGGATCTTGGAATAATATTTTTGGCCTCTAGAAAGCATCTACTAATACAATAAACCCCAGGATTTTAAGGCACTACTGTATTGCTGAATTTTCAGTTAGGAGAAGTGGCTATCACAAGTGGCTATCAAATCTTGACCTTCTATGTAAAGACTTCATTACGCTTTATAAATTGGCTTCTACTTCAGCAGACTGTTCCAGTACAGATGAATCGAGCCCATCATTCCTAGTACATTCCTAGTACATTCTCTATGTCTAATTGTATCCCAAAATATTATGTGGATTGTAAGGCTGTGATGAGTCATGATCAGACCTCACATATGAGTATAGTTATTTAACACATGTTAATTGTTACAGAAACGTTTTGCTAAAACAATCTTTAAACCTTTAATTATCCTCCTTTATTTTATGTCTGTTTTATATTTTCTTCTCTGAAACCTTCTTTTTTTGTTTGTTTCTTCTTGGTTTTTTTTTGTTTTTTCTGTTTTAAAAAAAGTTTGGTCTGTGGAGTTTAATAACATCTCAATGATATTTGAATTTAGGTCCCATATTTTGTATCTATGGGAAAAGTGTGTTACTTTAGAATTTTTCTCTTTTTGATTAAAAGTGTACAATAATGTTGTTCAAAACACATTATAGATCAATGGTAACTGTACTATTTGAACTTGAGAACTAAAGACAGTGCTTCAAAATATATAAGGGTTATAGCCAATCCTGGAAGAATATTCGCTGATAAATGGTGTAAAGAGATTTCAATATCCTTGTGAAATCTGTAAGTGGTAGCTCCTTGTAAATGGGCATGACCACAGCAGCCGTCAACCTCTGCATGTGCAGAGACTGTGTCTGGGGTACAAAGAAGAAGTCAGCTGTCCATGTGAATCTGCTACTTCTAGGGGATGATTAATAGCCTGTTAAAAATTGATAATTAACGTAAATTATGACTTAGCCTGATACTATGCCCAGGCTAAGATAAAGACCTGAGGAGCCAGATTTCAGATTCTCCTCAGACCTGCAGCACTTCTGGTGAAGAGTGAAAGCGGTTTGGCTGCCAGCACTCATGCTACTCCCACCTGTTCACACAGGGATGGGACATAGGCAAGGCACTTCATCTTAGCTTCATGTGTACTTACGCTTGATAATTTTCTTGTCTTTTAATGCTCTTTTAATGATTGCTATGCAGGACTTCAGCCTTGGGGAATTAGATTTTCCTACTCATGCCCCACAGAGGCTCTGATTTTTTAATTAAAATGTCTATGTCTGGTTTTTTCCCTTAATGACAAAGAATGGTTTCAGTGATAAGTACTTTGATAATAAAAGCATGAAAATGCGTTTAGATTGCCCATAATTTTCTTTAAACAAACTTTTGCACAATAAACTTCTAGATTTGTGTGTTCGTACTTATGAATGTCCTGTTAATTGGAAATTACAGGAAAACAAATTTACCTTATGTCCTGGGTGGGGAAGGGAATGGGCTGCTGCTCCCAGTCTGTCTAATATCAGTTTTATTTCCAGGTTCTTTTTGGATAAGGCAGACAAAGCAATGCTGTTTGAGAATAATTAAAGAACTGTGATTGTGTAATATATGTATATGCAGATATGAACAGAGGTCTGTCCTAAGCCGAGACATCTACTGGAGGTGCCTATTTTAGGAGTTGTTTATCTAGGTAGTTTATGTGCAAAGAGAAATTGCCTCAAGGACTAATTCAGAGCACCTTGGTTAGGAGGCTGGTCTCTTTATTTTTTTTTTTTTCATTCAGTTACCATATGAAGTTAAATGTCCTTCCTAAGTGCTAACTGATAGCTTTTTATTCTCTTTTACTTTGCATGATCTAGTTTGCTTTATTGGTGTTAGTTCAACAGTGAAAATTTCCATCAGATTTGTCTATAACTTTTCAGCTTTAGGTTTCCCTTGAAAACTGTTTTTATGCTGTGAAGAATTCCTTTATTCATATTCCATTTTTACTTTTAGAGTTTTCTGTCTGTCTCTATGGGTAAAAGATGACAGGTTTTATTACCTCTCCTTGGTAACCACAAGAATGAACTCATTAAGTGACCATAAATGAAATATTTAAGTTTCCAGAAGCATACTTGGTGTCTGTGTTTCTAAAGGCTTTTACAGGGGCTACTGTACATACTTCTAGCTCTAAAAAGCACTAAGAAGTTAACATTATCCTGAAACTCTAGTGTTGTAATGGAAGTGCTTTGTCTTAGTTTAAATAAATATTTACTTTGAAAGTCCAAATTTACATTAACCAAAAAGACTGTTGGTGTGTACTGTAGATTGTGTATTCTGATAATAGTGCTGGATAAGGCATAATGGATAAGCAGTCTCAAAATGCCACAGTTATTCTGACATTTGCATGTTATTTATGGTACATTCAGGCTTTCATTATTTGGAACAACTGGAACTCAAACCATGCTGTTCCTGTCAGCGGTGCCGTTTCTTGGTGCGGGTGAATATTCTGATGACGGGCATTGGGAGTCGTTGCTGGGAGGACCAGACGTGGAGACTGGTGAATGCTATGGCAAGTGCTAGCACTGCCAATAATAAATTGCAAAAGAGGAGACTTGAGTGTCTGGAATTTAATTTTCTTAGCTCAAACATTTTAATAATTATGGGTAAATTTAAGTCTGAATGTGTGCCTGTGGGCACTGGAAGCCTTCTATGGGTGTCCTGGATTATTTAGGGAAATAGAACGAAGGGTGAATTTAGCTGTCAGCTAGTGATGTGTCTGAAATACTGAACCTGTAGCTACTTCTGTCTAAGGTAGAGTGGCTTGCCATGGTGCTAGAAAACATGTCCCGAAAAGCTGATCTGCCATCCTGTTGAACAGGACCACTGATATGAAAGAGTAGCCATTGGTACTGCCGGGGAAAGAACAGCAGGATTTGGGAACCTGTATAAGATAACTGTTTTGGAAACGTAAAAGCAGAGGGCTGGTTAATTTGGAGATATTGCAGGGAAAATGTAGCAACAGGATAGGAGAAAACACTGTGCTTCAGGTGTTAACAGTTAAATACAAAGTAGTGCTTTTCAGTGATATGTATTTGCTCTGTGTTAGCAAAGAGATAGCTGAACAGCACTTTATTCATTTTAATTAAAAAACCCCAGCAACAAAACTCATTTGATCTCATGATGTAGTATTTAAAGTTTTTAAGGTGAAAAGAGGCAAAGTTTTTATATGTTAATAATTCTATAACATAGAGAAATATGAGACTGTGATAATTTCATTCTGCATATATTCAAGTATTCAGCACAAATTAAAAGTTGGTCTTCATTGTTTTATGGCCAGGTCAATAAAGCACACTACATTTGCTTTTAATAAAGAAGATATAGGAACAGAATTTTGTGTGTGTTTAGTCAGGAAACTGGCATCTTCATGTTTTGCAGAACTTTATTAAATATGAGGGTGAAGGAGGCAAAGTGGAGTTGTATTTGGGTTATTTTCCTAATGTAGGAGAATTGGCTTTTACTCTTGTGTGCGAATCCAGTCAGTTCAACCAAGTGAAAAGCTCGGGAGCACTCAGAGGAGGCTAATTAGAAGCCTCCACTGTTGCTCACCACAGAATCTGTTTGCACTCAGTGTTCTTGGCAGTCTGCACACTACTGCACTGAATTCACTCTTCATCTGCCATCTCTATACAGCCACTGAGGCTATTCCAGTCCAGAGCTACTGGCCTGAGTGGGATTATCTGTGCAGCTATATCTTTGATAGCCTGGACCCTTTTGGTACAAACCTTAAAGCTGGATTGGGAAAGACTTTGTACCTCTTCTCCTGCTCAATGAATGTGTCAATAAATGCAGGGTCAGGGGAGAAGCAGGAATTAACAGAATTATGAGCTGGGAGTGGATGATGGGAGTGGGAATGGCAAGTAAGGGAGGCAAAGCCAATAAATTCATAAGCAGAAATCAGTACATAAGAACTTTTGAGTGCACTCTGCATAAAAAATTTGGACTGAAATTCTAGATTCCTGGGTCTTCCTGTTTTTTACCTTGGCTATTTAGAAATAGTTGTGAAACACTCGGAAAGTGAAGCTTCTTGCTATGGTAAACTCTGATGATTGCTTTACTATTATTACCAGTTAGTCTACTGAAGCAGTAGAGATTTCTGCTGTGAATGTAAAAGCTAATGACTTATACAGAGATGAGTATCAGTTTACAAGGCAGAATGTATGTTTTTCAGCTTAAAAACCCCACTAAAACAGTTACTAGGGGTTAGCATACTTCGCAGCTCACGTTAAGTGAGTTGGACAGAGAAGGGCAGGGGAAGGTCAGTCTTTGCTGCAGTGCGAGTGGCTGGTATCTGTTGAGGTTCTGCTAACCCTGTTATGCCTTATGTTGGTTGTTTTCACTATTATGATATAAATGAATTTTCTTTTTCTTTTTTAAATGGGATCTCCTTGGTGGTGTAGATGGAGATGTGATTTGTGCAAGTGTACTGTGACATTGGGGACAACTAGACCAGCCCCCACTCTTCCAGTTAGCCAGAATTTTAATCTTGACTCTGCTTCCTGTCATGATCATCTTTGCTTGACCAAACCCGTTTTTTCTGGAACAACCAGGGATTATATTTTATTGAGGATCTATCATGCGATACAATGGGGGTGATCACAGTAGTCCATTCCTTTATAGTGTGTACTCTGGTAGGAAATCTTCCTCTGAAGACAGCTTTGAATCCTGTCTTTTGACAAAGCACCTGACATACATTAGATGGCAGAACTGCAGGTGTAATCTTTCACAGTAGGACAAAGAGATGCCATGTGTGTTGGATGGAGAGAGATGGTGAGAGAGGCTGTCTCTGGAGTCTTACTGGTCCTGTGCTTGGGTAGGGTTTCTTGTATGTGGTGGAGATCAGTAACCTTCCTTGCAATGGAAGACAGAAGCTTCCTTAGTGGTTTGGAATTGATCGTTTGTGTTCTTCATGTATTACTGTAGGTTACTTGACATGCACTAGAATATACTTTTTAGTAAAATGGGATATTTTCTTAAGTAGTTTAGCAAAGTAGAAGTGATCATTAATGAAAAATGCAAAAGCCCAAGGGTTTAATAATGCTTACTATTTGAATGGAAACATACATGCATAAATAAAAAGAACTTTTCTTCTGGAATAGGAAAACTTGGATATTATATCAAGAAGTTTCTGAAACTTCAGTGCTAAACTTGGAATTATGCTCTAGGAAGTTTAGTAAATACGTGTTTTAAATAAGAGAAAACCAGTAATATAGGATTCTAGGGAAAATGGTGGTATTTCGTAGTTCTAAGTGTATATATTTAAAATTGTTTTGAGAAAGTGCATTATTGAAGTTGTTCAAAGCAATATTTGAACATAGTGAAGACTACAGAAGAGAGCTAAACAAACATGCATCTGAAACAGACATTGTGTTTGTTCTTTGAAATTTTTAATAGTCTGTTCTCCAAGTCTGACTCAGCGCTTAATTTAATTAAATGAATTACTTGACAGAAGCTGGTTCTTTAGATTCAGTAATATTTTATATTTAAAATTTACCTTGTTATGAACTTCTTTGGTTTAAGTAAGACATTGATCACTAATTTTTAAACAAATGTGAAATTACATTGGCCTAAATAGATTTTGTATCATTTTTTATCTCCTGAAAACTCACTGGATGTAGTACTTAATCAAAAACATATGGTAGTTCTTATGAGTGAATAGAAGAATAGGGACTTTGCTGTTAGAGTCATTGTATGGTAATAAAGTTCTTTCGGTTTGTTTGGTTTTTCTTCTCGATCAGTATGTCCCGATACAAAAACAAAGTCAAACCTGTAAAGGCAGCGGGGTGCAGAGTCTCTGGGGTCAGCAGTAACTCAGGAAAAGTATGCGGAGAGGTCAGAGATCAGTTTAGGGGCCTATTTATCAAGGGAATGAGTTTAGAGGGCTGCCTCGCCATTGGTTCACCAGTTGATTTAGAAACCAGGAGTGGAAGCTGCGGGATGGAAAGTGCAGCTGAGATCTCTCAAGTGAGCGCATTGATGGCACTGAATGCCTTTCTGGGTCATGGTCGTTTCACCAGCAAAGGGTTGGTTCCCTGGGACCCCAGCAAAGGGAAGGGCGAAGGCTCCAGCTGGGCGGGGGAGGAGGAGGGCATGCGGCTCACGCCGTTTCATTCACAAGCACAAGGATGGCAGAGGGCCCAGACTCTTCATAGAAGTCCTGCATAGCAGCTTTCAGCCTAAATTCATGCCACTGATTGGATGCAACATTTCTTTTCATTCATAGCAGCCAATTCGTTCCAGCGAGCAGAGAAACATAACATAAAGTATAGAAAACACAGTGAGTGGTTGCCAATTTCTAGGCAGATTAAAACCTTTTTGCTGTAGCTGAAGTATGCTTACCATGTAGATTTCACTCATCATGACTTGTTTTCAAAGTTGAACACAATAGTAGAGTGAGCTCTAGTAAGCACTTGGTATGCTTTGAAAGTTTGCTGCCTAGCTAATTAATGTGATTTCAGTTTGGAGGCTGGGCGGTGATGCTGTTGTTGTTTTTGTAAAGAAGAAAACTATGGAGAATTTAGAATAAAGCTGTAATGATTGGTGTGACTGTAATCACCTTTCATCAATGATTTTCATTAAACTTGAAAACTATCCAAACCTGTTTTCACATCTAACACTGTTGCATACGTCTCTTATTAGAACTGTATAATTTTTAATTTGTGGATTGGTTGTTTCTTTCTCCCCTCTCCCAGTTATGTTAATGGATGAAAGCTGTTAATTGGAAGACAAAACTGTTTCCCATAAGGACAAAGAATTCTGTGGGTAGCTGAAAAAACAGCAAAAAGCATTCCTATTTACTAGTTATTAATGCTCTGAAGATGAAGGTAGTCTGTATGACTTAGAAAATTAATTTGCTTACCTGCTTTTGAAATATGTGGAGTAAATAATCTTCTCTTGTACTGTTGTAGCTTTGCTGAGTTTGAATAGGTGTGCAGAGCTAGAAATGCAAGCAGGTTTTTTCCCTTTTATTACTTAGGTGCCCAAATAAGTCATTTGCAAAATGCTTTATTTTTCTAGCTTTGTGGCTTATTTTAGATGTGATCATCCATGTGTTGCATATAGTCAGGTATAGTGATAGTTTGGGTTTCAGTTGCTTTATAAAATGAAATTAAAGCCACAGTAGAATTATTTTTTGTGTGTGTGGAATGAGCCCGGACCATCCTACTGGCTGATAGGTAAAGTGTTCTAAAACTTCTTCCAAATGTGCAGTCAGAAACATTCAAGTAGTGATACAGTTACGGGTTCAGTGCATGTGAAAAGTTTAAATATTCCAAGGAATTAAAGATGATGATGAATCAGAATAAAGGATCTTAGTGATCTAAATTCATAGCAGGAATACTGTCGTGACCAATCATTATTAGGTCTGACCAGAATAAAAGGGTGTTTGTTTATTATTGCCATCTGAGGACATTCTTCTTCCCCTCTATTGCACTAAGCTGTCTGTGCTTTCTTATGATGCTTAAAAATGGAAATAAGTCTTTGTAGCTGATGTATTTGTGTAGCTGTTTTATTAGGATGCTTTGTTTAGTCCTTACGCATACTCAAGTGTACTAAAGCAGAGTTGAGGTATAGTATTTATATTCTTTGCACCCAATAGAACAGATATTCAGGAAAAAAGACCCCAAAAAGTGTATGAAAACAAACCAGTGGTTACAACGGTGCCCTGGATGATGATGACTAGACTAATATTTCTGCCTTGTTTTTTGAGTTGTAAGAAGCATTCTCTTTGTTAGTGGGATCCAATTAAAAATAATTATGCTCTGGCATTTTCCTTTCTGAGACAATTTGGGCTGCAATGATTCTCTGTTCTCTTGGAGTTTAGGATATGAATTGAAAAGGAGCTTTTGGGATTTTTTTCAGATGTGATGCATTAAGGATGTCTCCAACATGTTAATACATTAATACTTGAAATGCAATGCATTATATCTCGTATTCCATGAGTCTTGAATTGAAGGTCAGAGATTTCAGCAATCAAATGCATTAGCTTATGAATCTCAATGTGACAGTAAAATTATTTGAATTCTTTATCCTTATGAAATCCATCAGGCAGTTGAAGAATTTCACCATTTTTTTTTAATTTTCAAAAAATTAGGCTCCATAAACCCAGAATTGTTTGAGAATTTTTTCTGTTGCTTCATTATACTTAGAGAATTATTTCCTTTGTTTCATTTCTGTATAGTCTGACAGGTATAAATGTAAAGTAAAAGAAAACAGCTTCTGATGCAACATTTTTTTCCTAGTTATGCTTCCAAAAGATATACCTCACTCTTCCAGTACTGCACAGGTTACCTGGCTTCTTATTTATAGATGGGGGAATAAAATTATCTATTTTCAATATTGGTAAAAATTTTCAACCCCTGAAATATTTGCTCAGTGGAGCATCCAAGAATTTGAGAAAGAAAATATATTAGTTATTCTTGATGATGTGACTATATTTCTTATTTTATGAAAAGAAAACTGCAGTTCCCTAAACTTAATTTCATTACTTCCGAATGATGCCCAGCATTTTTTGAAGATGGTCAAGAGAGCTTGAAGACTGTATCCCGTTGAAATTCAATGTGAGTTAGAGATAAGGTCTAAAAGGTGTCTGAAATTTCTAACAGGCATATGTGTCTTATCTAAACAAAGTTGTTAACAAATGACTGCAGCACAGAGGTCCTGTGTTCTACAGTTGGTGTAATTAGGAGTGCAGTCTGTTCCTGATCTTCATGCTGTTTGCCAGCACCATACCTCAGTGGCCTGAGATACAGGCTTCATTGTGATGATATTTCCAAACCAAACCCCTGAACTGTTTCTCTTTCATCCTACTCTGCAGCACTCCTAAGTACCTGTGAAAATGGAGGAAAGGCTAAGAATACTATAATGCTTCAGCATGCTGATATTTTATTTTACCTCTAGAAGTATTTGTTAAAAAAAATCAAATAGGAAGTTATACTTCAAATATTATACTTAGGTTTTACTAAAAAGTAATTAAATTGTGGAAATTTGGGGTTAGATGTGGTGATGTCATTCAGATGCCCTTCAGTTTACCCTGTACTGTCCACTACAAAGATAGGATGATGACAACTAACTATTGTGTTCTCTGTGCTTCAAGTTGCTTTTAAACAAAGAAAAACTCTGTTGTTTGTCATAATTTTGTTACCAAACAGAGCTTGGCAGTAGTAGGGGTGTGCTCATTGGGTTTAAGTAGTTTTATTACGTCACTGTGGTTTGCATCAAACAGAGAAGTGAAAACTGGGAAAAGTTTTCAGTTTTCAGATTCTGAGGATTTAAAGCAATGCACATAGGCAAAAATATTCCCATAATTAAGTACTCTAATTAATTCAGTTAACTGAAAAAGAACACAAAGGAATTTATATTTTTATTTCAAGGATAGGTTCATGCTCCTGTAAATAACGGAAGTCCAAATTTATGGTTAAACTTAATAATCTTTGGAATTTGGTCCGTAGGCAGAATATTAACATTTGTAAGTATTTATTTCCTGTACTAATCTTTCTGTGACTTCTCTTACTTTTTTTTTCTCTTTTTTTTCACTAAAACTGCTCTTAAATATATTACTCAGTGGGTAAATTTCTCCACATTTTATTAAATCAAGTGATTTGCTCACTGTTGCAGCCTTGTCCAGGCACGTGTGGTGTGTTTCTAACTCTGAAATTTCTGGCTAATATGTGCTTGCTAATTAACAATTAACTGTAGATGTTGCATATGATGGTGATTTTGAGAACATGACATTTACATAGTAGATGTTGATAAAAATGCTCTTTAAACAAATCTGATGTTATAAATTCCCTTTAGTTCTGCACTGGTAATAATTTATAATGTTTTCTTTCTTTAGCTTGCAAGGCAGTATGAAAATAATTAAAACTTCTCTTACTGAAACTATAAACAAAGCAACAGTAACATACCTTCAGCAGCTCCTTCTTTTATAAGGCTGCTCCTGGTGCTGCACCAGCCAGGAGTGATGCAGCCACCCAGATGGAGACTCTCGGATGAGGACCGTTAGGAAGTGCGAGAGGGAGATAGACCAGTGGAGCAGCACCCCATGCTCCCTCTCACAAACCAAACAGACAGCCAGAGCGAGCACAGTTGAGAACTCCCCATCCACTAAATATAAGACTGAGAAAAAAAAAAAAGATGGGGAATGGCAGCAAGTTCCTGCTCAGCATAGAAAGCGTGCTGCCCTCATTCAGACAACAAACTCCTAGGTTCCCTTGCAGAATAGATAAAAAGTGCTGCAAGTGGAATCTTAACTCCAAAGAGGAGGAGGAGGATGGCTCCCACAGCCTGGAAACATTCCTTAGGCTGCGCCATACTCAAATGACCATCAAAACAACCTCTGAGAAAAAGAAGAGTGATTGTCTTGGAGGATTCCCTTCTGAAGGGAACAGAGGGCCCTGTCTGCAGACTGGACCCACTGCACAGGGAGGTCTGCTGTCTGCCTGAAGCATCTGTGAAAGACTTCATAAGAAAACTTCCTTCTCTGGTAAAGCCTACAGATTATTACCCTCTGTTAGTGTTCCAAGTAGGCAATAACGATATCCAGAGGAGGAGGCTGAGGGCAATTAAGAGGGACTTCAGGGCTCTGGGGAGAATGGTGAAGTGCACCAGGGCACACCATTCCAGGGAGATCTGGAGGGACATCAAAAATAAGAGGAATGTCTATGAAGCCTGGACGAAGGAAATGGCATCTTGGGTGGGCTACAGGGAGGAGGTGAGATTATGCAGAGGAAAAATCAGGAGGGCTAAAGCCCAACTAGAGATCAGACTGGCCAATTCAAGGAAAGATAATAAAAAATAATTCTATAAATACATCAATATTAAAAGGAGGACCAGGGAGAATATTCAGTCCCTGTTGGATGCAAAGGGAGCAACTGTGACAAAGAATTAGAACAAGGCTGAGGTACTTAATGCCTTCTTTGCCTCAGTCTTTAATAGTAAGGAAAGTTGTTCCCTCTGTGTACATCCCCAGGAGCTAGAGGAGCAGAACAAAACTCCTGTGACCCAAGAGGAAGTGGTTAAAAACTTGCTTGGCCAATTAGACATTCACAAGTCTATGGGTCTGGATGGGATCCACCCGAGTATTGAGGGAGCTGGTGTATGTGCTTGCCAAACCCCTTCCCATCATTTTCCAGCAGTCCTGGCTGACTGGGGAAGTTCCACTGGACTGGCTGATGTTATACCCATTTCCAAGAAGGGTCGCAGGGAGGATCCAGGGAACTGCAGGCCTGTCAGTATGACCTCAGTGCCAGGGAAAGTCACGAACAGGTGATCTTGAGTGCTATCATGAAGCACATGCAAGAGAACCAGGTGATCTGGCCCAGTCAACACAGGTTCACAAAAGGCAGGTCTTGCCAAACTAACCTGATCGCCTTCTGTGACAAAGTGACTCGACTACTGGATGAGGAAAAGGCTGTGGATGTGGTCTTCCTGGACTTCAGAAAAGCCTTTGACACAGTTTCTCACAGCATTCTGCTTTGGAAACTGTCAGCCTCTTGCCTGGAGAGGCGCACACTCTCCTGGATGGAAAACTGGTTGGATGGCCGGGCCCAGAGAGTGGTGGGAAATGGTGTGAAATCCAGCTGGAGGCCAGTGACAAGTGGGGTTCCCCAGGGCTCAGTGCTGGGTCCAGCCCTGTTCAATGTCTTTATCAATGACTGGATGAAGGCATTGAGTGCACCCTTAGCAAGTCTGCAGATGACACTAAGCTGGGTGGAAGTGTTGATCTGCTGGAGGGTTGGGAGGCTCTGCAAAGGGATCTGGACAGGCTGGACCGCTGGGCAGAGTCCAGTGGCATGAGGTTTAACAAGGCCAAATGCCGGGTCCTGCACTTGGGGCACAACAACCCTATGCAGTGCTACAGACTAGGAGAAGTCTGTCTAGAAAGCTGCCTGGAGGAGAGGGACCTGGGTGTGTTGGTTGACAGCCGACTGAATATGAGCCAGCAGTGTGCCCAGGTGGCCAAGAAGGCCAATGGCATCTTGGCTTGTATCTGAAAAGGCGTGGCCAGCAGGACCAGGGAGGTTATTCTCTCCCTGTATTTGGCACTGGTGAGACGACACCAGTTTGTGAAGCAGACTGACAGAATTCTCAAACACTCATCCTTGATAGGGCAGATGATGATAGATACTGCTCATCATTTGGTATTGCAGAGGTTAAGAAAGCTGTTGAAAGCAAGTCTTTACTTCTGCAGAAATCCCATTTAATTCATACTGGTGTTTTGGGAGTGAAAGAAAAAACCAATACCCTATAATAATACACTTTAGAGATTCCTTGATTCTTATATGAAGGGTGGGACTGACCTGGCTCTGGCTCCCTGGCTCTGATCACATGGTTGCTGTGAGTGGTTGGTGTTAGAGTTCAAGCCTAAACTATCCGCACTTTTCTCTTGGGGCCTTGAATTCCTTCATTGTGTGGAGAAGAGCAATGGTGAATCTTCCTGCTGCAAAGGCAGTCATTTCCCATGCATTCTTACCAGGGGTGTTGTCTGTAGTGTGAATAGATGCATTTAATTTTAATTTAGATTTTTCATTCATTCTAAAGAAGGAAGCCTCTTCACATCTCAGTTTTTAAGTTACTATTGCGGTAGAGTATATTTGGCTGGAGACTTTGAGTGAATTGTTCATAGGAAGAGGATAGGCTTCAGCAGTAGTCTCAGAAATCCTTCTTACAGATACTGTCTCCAAAAAGGTGTGTGTGTCAGCCTTGTGGTCATGAGATTAAGAATGGATGGAGAACAATGAAAGGAAGGAAGTTAATACATTGTGTTGCATGAAATATGTTATACGTGGGAGAAAATTATTACCGTGGTTATTTTCTTTTTAGATTTATGAAACATCGCTCTCTGTTATTATCTGGGAGTTAAATGCAATCCACAGTGGTCTGGTAGGATCTATAGGTTCAGGAAGGGCCCACCATTCTGCCCGATGCTCCCACAGTCCCATGGAAGCAGTTTAACTGGCAGCGTGGGTAAGGTTCATAACTTTGTGACCTTTTTTTTTTTTTGTAACTGTGGCTTTCTATTGTAACTTCTTAGCAATTACTGAAAAAAAAGAAGGCTAAACAATGATCTTGCCAAGTTAATGACTTAAGAGTTGTCATAGCTCAAAATCTCACTCAGAAATCTCTTTGTTTCTAAAGCAAAAAACTTCATATAAAAATACACTTGAAAACCTCAATTTTTTTTCAAATCTGGGTTGTTTAATTTTTTTGTCTTTTATGCAGTTTAAATGAAGAAGTTAGCAATCAGTAAAAAGTGGACTGGCAAGTTTTGCATTTCAGATTTGCTGCAAATTTTGTAAAAACCACATACATACAACTTAAATGCAAGTTTTGAAAGAAAGTTTCAAAACTGTATGCTTCTGCAAAACTTGGACACCAGTGGAAATTCAAAGTGCGAATCAGTTGTAAAACTATTTGCTGAAAAATATCTGTATAGAATAGTAAGAGTGCTCTCAAGCTTTTAGCCCCATATAAATTCTTGTATTGTGGACACTATGGTGAGTGCCTTCCATTTTTATATTAAGTGAAATGACTAATGCTTGTCATATAGTCTTTGCTTTTTTTGTCTTCTCTGCAAAGGGGGGAAATCATGTGCAATTTAGTGTTTTCTTTCAGGAGGGTTATGGGGTATTTTTTGTTTAAACACACTTGTTGTGTTTTTGTTATGGGAGACAAAATCAAAGGAGCATGTCCTGTACTTGAAGTGGAAGATAACTGAGACAGCCGTGTGCCTTATTTCACAGAATCACAGAATCACCAGGTTGTTGGAAAGGACCCACTGGATCATCGAGTCCAACTGTATTTCGTGTAAGGACATTAGGAAATGTTTCTTACACAATACTGACCATGCTCTCAGTTTCTTCTTTTTATATGGATTAATTAGACCATTAGTTTCAGAGAGGTACATGGAGCCTAGGGAGCAGAAACGTCCATCATAACCATTACGCTAAAGTTTGACAATCTGTTATATCATCAAGGACCTGTCTGTGTGTTTCGTTGAAGCCACATTAAAATTCTGTAGAGAAGGTGAATAGGTGTGATGTTTCCAATTTACTTTGCTGCAGAGTTGTGTCTGTGTTCCACGCTAGTTGGAATTATTAGGCACTGAAGACTTCCTGCCAGGCTACGTTTACAGTTAGGCAGATCTGTTATGGTAATATGGACCTTAATGAGTATTCCAGCTGAACATAAATGGATTTAATGAATTATGTGGCTTAACACCTCTGTTTTGATTGTCATTCATGGAATTTAAGCCTTTTAATTGCATCTTTTCAGAACTCACTTTTGTTTGCAAAGAATGCCAGTTTATTATATGTGTAGAAGTTGTGCTTTGTTGCAAATATATGGTAGCATCCCTTTTTCACTTTTAGCTGAAAGCTGGTTTTAGTTGATATCTGGATATTTAGTAAGAATTAATTCAGAACTCTACATTTCTGTGAACTGCAAACATAACTGGCTAATGCATGAAAGGAGATAGAAGTACTGTAATAATTGCATCACTAACATTGGGTGTGCTCTAGTGTGCTCAAGTAAGGAGGGATTGTCCTTGACATTGTTTCAGCCTGGAGTTAGCTACCAGCCTCTTGCCTTTGAGATTTCTGACTTAATGCCTCTTTGAGAGGGTTGTTCCTCTGACATGAAAAAAAGAGTTGAATTCCTGCTTGCATCAGCGTATCCTTATTGTTCTGTCTGCCTTCTCCACCTTTTTTTTCTGTGAGGGAAGTTGAGTGAAATGATCTTCAGGGCTTTGTTTTTGTAGGGCTTAGAAGAAAATGTTGGACCCTGAAAATTTCTACAATCTGACTGTATTGTGGTGGGGAATAAGAGGCAGGAACATACCAGTGGTTGCAAGTTAAATTAATACAGCATCAAGGATTACTCTTTTTCCAAAATACTGCATTAAATTCTGTGGAAAGGCATTTCCATTTGCATCCCAAATATCTAATTAACCAGCACTTCTATGAGCTTTTGAGACCTGAATCTGACATCTTTTGCCTACTCAACCTTTTTGCTTATCCATAGGATTCTAAAACGTTGATGCTGGATTTTGCCTTGCATAGACTTTGGCTGAAAGTTCAAGTTTGAAGAGTATATTACAGTAAGAGTGTCTATCTGACAAAATCTAGCACTGACATTTTACTTAATTTTTTGCCTAGAAAACCCTAGTTAAGCATCATACAGGTAGCATGCTTTAAATAGGTAACATGATACATTCTTTGAAAATATGTGGCTGAATTCAGTTAATTTCCCCTGAGGCTCATCTTACAGCATGAGAACTACAAGAGCGGGACTAGACCATACAAGTAGAATATGCCATTCATTAGGAAGGCCAAATAAGGGAACAAACCTCCTATCTACAGTACCACAAAACCAAAACTGAAGAGCCCAGAGCAGAATATCCTCTCTATTATGCATCATTTTAATCATACTCTGACGGGATTCACCTGTAGGGCTGCCTCATGTGAGATTGTGCATTTTAAATATGTGTAATCTGACAGTCTAGACTTCCACTGGGTGGCTTTAGCCAGTGAGAAATTATTCCACTTTGTAACAAATTCGGTATTTCAGGATAACTTAACAGATACTATTATACTACTATCTTAGTGTCCCATCTGTCAGCCTTTGCTCTGCCCCCTCTGTGCTATTTGCTGCTTTGGAAAGCTCACTCAAACTGATTGACGAGGAATGAGGTCCAACACAAAAACACCGAGACTGTCCGTGTAAATCCATGTTTAACAAATTAAGAAAATCAACTGCGAACATCTTCAGAATAGTTCCCTTCTGTGTTGACACACAGCTGCATACAATGCTACCAATGTTCAAAGCAATTCTGCAGATCATTTTCTGAAAGGCTGTTGAGGATCTCCGTTATTTTTACTTTCACATCTTCTACCAACAAATAATGGGTTCCTTTGAGCACTGACTTGATCTCTAGGGTCTCTTCACTGTAAGCCTCAGTCAATAACCGAAAACTTTGTATTGTGAATTTCTTCAGTTTCATGAGGAACTTGATTTTAATTCACTGTTCACTTGCATACCGACCTTTTCCAACCAAGGGTAAGAAAATGTCTATATTTGAACATTTGTCAGCTTGTTCTGGGAGAAGTGATTGAGTTGAGCCTTGTCTCACTGTGACAGGTTAAAGCATGTTCTGTAACCCTTTCTTTGTCTCTTCTCTCCCACTCTCTGTGCCTGAGCTATAGGGTTAGTCCTGGGTTTTTTTTTGTGTCGAACATTGTATAGAGATAAGGGAATTGTAAAGAAAGTGGTTAATGATTATTATTTCTTGGATTTAAATAACTGACTAGGCAGGAAATCTGCTGTTGGTTTCTGAAGCCTTAGTAATTGTTACCCAGCTGTTTGTTTTTCTGACATGTCCCAGGTCACTCTTAAATTGCCAGAAAACCCATTGCTATTTTGTACTCAGAATGTGTTGATTTTATTCCCTGTGGTAGTGGATCTGATAACGGTTGATATATTCCATTGTATTGGCTTCTGTGAGTGTGATGACGGCTTGCCAAGTACTTCAGAGTGATAGTCCTGTATGCATACTCTGAGGCACACTGAAAAGTTAGCTTTCAGCAAAATCTGATCCAAATTATTAATAAAGTTGTCAGTAAACAAAATTTGTCAATGCAGGATGAACATTGCAAAGCGATAAGAAAATGTTAATCTTTTCAAAGTTATTCTTTTCACTGAAATCAGTGACTAGGCATGTAGGACTTTTCTGGGAGCAAGACTTGTTCAATGGAAGTCATGCAAAAGCAGATTAGTATAGGTCCTCCTTCCTATCAAAGGTTTTGCAGTTTTGCACTCGCTTCAACCAGAGGCAAACAGTAAAGCCAAACATATTTTCCTGTGGTCAAAAATTAGCCTTTTGGTATTCATGGGGATTGCAAAGCACATACATAGTCTAAACATAGGAGCTGAGAGGATTATGTCTACTTGGCTTGTCTCTAGTGGCGAAGAATCTCATAAACTCGACTGGTCAGACACTTGTGTAGGTTTTCACAGCACTGGAAATTGTGAGACCAAATAGCCCGAAGGAACTTTTGCATGCTCAGAGCTTTCACATGAACATTGCACCCACTGGTCCAGTACATTCAGACTCCGTTACTGTACTCTTAATGGTACAAATTCTACTACCAAATCTAAAAAAGTTTTAAATAGCCCATAGCTCAGGAACCTGGCTGTCTACAAATTACCAGGATCACCTCTCTCAAAAATGTCACTATGCATGATTTACCACTGGGTACAGAGGATGTTTTAGACTTTTAAGAAGCCTCTATCTACCTGTCCTACACTATATTGTGTGATCCAGTGGTCTTTTTGCTTGCTAAGAAGGTGCCTTTGAGAACAAGATGTGAACTGTAAGAGTTTGATCTGTATTGTGGAATTCATGGAGAAAACTGGAAAAAGTGCTCTTTCAGAAGTAAGAGCAGGACTTCACCTTAATTCCTCCATTATCTAAGACATTTACCTAGGGTAAATACAATGAGTAAGCAGGTCCTTTTTTATCCCTTGTGGTCGTGGGAAACATGCATTCAGTTCCAATAAGTGCTCAACACTTTGGGAAGAGGTGAGTTGTTTTGTTTTGTTGTATTTTCACAGAGATTTCCCTGATATGATAGTCTGGGAGGACCATGTAAGAACTGGATTATGTAGGGGCGGGAGGCTTAGGTCTGTTGACAACTTTGCTTGTTCTCTCCTTTGGGAAATTTCCATATCTTTCCATGCTGCTCAAATGAAGAATGGCAAGTAGCTATTGGGATGGATGCCAGACTGACAGCATTGCGGAGTCATGTACGAGATGCGCTCAGAAGCCCCTCTGGTTTCACAGTGTGCTGAAGTTTGCTGCTGGAATTTTTCATGTGCAGAAGAAAGTTGGCAAAAATGGGTACTGTGAGAGAAACTGGTTGTGCCGTTATAGTGTCATTGTCTGTTTTCTGAATGGGAGCAAATTATGTTTATCTTTTCAAATCAATGTCCAGTTTTGGAAGAGAAAATAAAAATAAAATATATCGTGGAGTATTTACAGAATGACTTAGTCCTGCTTTTTTGATTATAGTTGCATAGGTAGGCATCTGTGTAAAGCCATGCTAGTCACCATTACCTGCTTACATACTAGCTGTGTGAAAGACAGGTTGTGTGCTTCTGGGTGACTTCTCAATTCAGTCTGTCTGCTAATCTGATCCTTTTCCTGCCTTAGCCCCTGTAAAAAGCCCCATCACCAAGGACCCTTCCTGCCTACAAAAGCATGGTTGAATGCTAGATAGTATCACGTAACCAGGAAAACTCTATTGGCCATTAAGTCCTCCATGCTTTTGCCTTAAAAATGTGCTGAAATATTGAGCTGCTTGTGGGTGGCCTAGCCAAGAGCAGCTGTGTCTTTACTTGGGATTTGGCTTCAGTTTGACCCACGTTTTCATGGATGCTGCTTTTTGGTTTTGTGTTTTTTGGGTGGGGGTGTTTTGTGTATTTTTTTTTTTTTAAAAAAAATTTTGTTTTATTTTAATTCTCTCTCAGGCTTATTCATTTGAGTGTGATCTGGTTGCCCTAAGCTGGTGTACTATGAGGGTTACCTATTTCTGAGCAGTTACTTTGGTCCAGAAGGACTCAATAGTGTTGCGGCCTCCACCCTCCTTTGTTCCTTAGGTTAACTCTGTTTCTTCAAAATAGGCAGGAAATTATGCTCTTTTCCTTTGGCCTATTTCTTTGGATGACAAAAAGGATAGTTGGAAAACAATATCTGGATGTCACCCGTCCCTTAGGAAAATGAGACAAACCTTTTGGAGCTTCCAGAAGGGATCCTGTGTCTATGATCTACTTGTAGCTCTTCAGATCTGCAAATTTCCCCTCCCATATGATGGCTCTGTGCACTAAAGCCTTGTCTTATTGTCCTTAACGCTAAATAAAGGCATCACTAGAAGGCTTTTCTGTTACAATGGATGTTGTATTTATCTATTAAATATGACCAGGATGTCTGTCCGCTCAGGGTTCGGAAGAAAAGTTTACAGTATTTGCCGTATTATCAAACTTCCTTGAAATTTTGTTTCTCTTCAGTTGTCTTATTCCATGCTGAGTTTGTTTACTCAGAGAATTAAACATGATACGTGCTTATTTGGCTTCATAGGTAATGGCAGAGACTACAACGAAGATAAGGAAATGCTCCCTAATACTGAATTAGATTTTCTGTCATGCTAATGTTTGAACTCATGTTGTTCAACTGATTTTTCTTATTATAAAGGGAGTTCAGTTTTCTGTGATGACTATTGTATCTCAAAAGTTGCTGCTTTTGAGTTGGTCGTTGAGACAGGGCTTACAGAATCACTGATATGGATTTTAATTTTTCCTTAGCTCTTTGGTAGTAGAGTTCACAGAATCACAGAATCACAGAATCACAGAATAACCAGGTTGGAAGGGACCCACCGGATCGAGTCCAACCGTTCCCATCAAACACTAAACCTCAGCACCTCATCCACCCGTGCCTTAAACACCTCCAGGGAAGGTGAATCAACCACCTCCCTGGGCAGCCTGTTCCAGTGCCCAATGACCCTTTCTGTAAAGAATTTTTCCCTAACGTCTAGCCTAAACCTCCCCTGGCGGAGCTTGAGGCCATTCCCTCTTGTCCTGTCCCCTGTCACTTGGGAGAAGAGGCCAGCACCCTCCTCTCCACAACGCCCTTTCAGGTAGTTGTAGAGAGCAATGAGGTCTCCCCTCAGCCTCCTCTTCTCCAGGCTAAACAACCCCAGCTCTCTCAGCCGCTCCTCATAAGGCCTGTTCTCCAGCCCTTTCACCAGCTTTGTTGCTCTTCTCTGGACTCTCTCCAGAGCCTCAACATCCTTCTTGTGGTGAGGGGCCCAGAACTGAACACAGGATTCGAGGAGCGGTCTCACCAGTGCCGAGTACAGAGGGAGGATAACCTCCCTGGACCTGCTGGTCACGCCATTTCTGATACAAGCCAAGATGCCATTGGCCTTCTTGGCCACCTGGGCACACTGCTGGCTCATATTCAGTCGGTTGTCAACCAACACCCCCAGGTCCCTCTCCTCCAGGCAGCTTTCTAGACAGACTTCTCCTAGTCTGTAGCACTGCAATGAGTTAATCTCATTATTCCAGACTTAGAACAGAATTTGCAGAAAACCATTTAAATATAGGAAAATATCAATTATGTAGTGAGCACTGTTCCATTTTGGTCATCAGAGAGTTATCCTTGTGGCAGAAATGATAGTGGCAATGTTAGAGCTGAGACTGTGTTGTGAATTTGTGCTTTTCTTCTGACATTTGTTGCTGGTAGTGCTGGTGAAGTAGTGTGCTAATGGAGTGGAAAGGTAATTCCATAAAAATAATGTTAAAAACAGGATTAAAATGTACAATGAAATCCAACAAATAGAGGCTTGATTGTAAACTTTAACTCTTTCTGTTTGTTGGACCTGCAGTGTTTTTCTCTTGAAATGACAATTTATCAGATTAACATCCTGTTACCTAAATATTTGTACTGTGTTGGGTCAGTTAACGTCCAGTGTATTTAGGATGCTTTTCAGATAGGTTTTTGTTACTCTTCTACAGGTGAATAAGCCACAGTTCTGTTCTTTCCCTCAGAATGTAGGCGAGACATGAAGCTGTTTCTGCCCTACAAAGCACACTTTACAGCATCTTTAGGATTAAAAGTAAGGGTGAGTGTTTGGTGTACAGACAGTGAGACTCCAGTACTAGCCCAGTTTGGAGGATGTGAGTTGAAGGAACAGGAACATGGTACCAAAATGCAGCAAGCCAAATTATAGTCAGCAAACAGGATGATAAACTTCCTGGAAGCTTGTTGATATAATGATGATAAGTCAGTTTGTGAAATTTTCGAGCTCTTTATAACAAGAACAACAAACTCATCAGTACAACTACTCCATCACCATTTAGTTGCTGGAATGTATTTTCTGCCAAACATAACTGTTTACCCTAGTTGTGTATTTTATTCTTCTAGTTTGTTGCAGTCCACAGCAAACTTAAGGAGTCAAGACTAACACTTAGTTCAGTAATTCAGTCAAAAATATTTTACGGCTATGGCTGCTGTTGCTATGTAATTGCTATTTTAGGATGGAAGGTGAAGGTCAAATCTCTTGGGAGTGATGGTTTTGTTTATCTATAGAGATAGCATCCATTCTGTAAATCACTGCCCTGCAGTCTTCACAGTAGAAGAGACTAGAAAAATATTTTGAAACAAAACGCCATTGCTTCTCAAAAAAAATGCTGTGGAAAGTTTCGAACTCTGTGGATTTGGCAGCTTTACTCTGTACTTATCACAATTTCTTCACATGCCACTTGCAAAAACCAAAGTCTAGCAATTAGTAACTTTTTAACAGGCAGTTTGTGGAAAGCAAGATTAAGCCTGAAAGACCGAGTAATCTGTTTTTTGCTTCCTTCTGACATGTTTTCAGACTACTAGTGTAGTGTCTGATTAATTTGTGTGTGTTAAGTATTAATTCTTCTGGGCTTGTGCTTCCTAATTTAAAGAGAACTTGCCTTCCCACAAATTTTGTTCTGTTTCCCCTTCTTTTTTTGGTATAATTGTGAATACTGCACATCAGGAATGATCTAAGTAGAGAACTTCTTGCCCTGGCCTTGCTGCCTCGCTTGCCTCTTTGCCGCTGGTCCTTCCTGTGGGCAGGACCTGTGGGAAGAAGGAAGATAAAGAGGTTTCTACCAGGATCATGTATGGACTAGAAGAGTTTCAGACTTGATCTTGGGCATCATCTCTCCCCCTAAAGCTGTTCCCTGGCTGTGGTATTGCTCCTAAAGCTATTTTGCCTGCGTTTTCAAGCTATCTGTACCAGTACGTACAGATAGTGCCGTGGCTCAGATGGATTGATCCTCTCTGAAGTGGCCGCATTGTGTTCCTTAAAAGGGGGAAATCATGCTTTGTAGTGGAGGAGCAGCACCTTGAAGTCCAGAAATTAATCTGTGGTCACAGTCACATTTTGCCCAGCACATAGGCCTCTGTGGCTCACTGTCAATTCAAGTTCAATGTCTTCAGTTTGCCCAGGTATGGCAAACTATACTGGGTCTATTGTGGACCTAAGGAAAACTGGTGAAGGCATCATTTCCTCACCCAGAGGAAGGACTGCAGGATCCAAAACTATTGAAGATGCTGGAAAACAATACTTGATATTTATTTATGGTTTCTTGATTTCCTGGTCTCGCTAACACTATTGTTCCCTTGTGTTGTACTTAGAGGTCTGGTATCTGTATTTTTGAATGGTTCAGGCAATTGTTTTTTAGTTTGGAGGTGAGGAACTGAAAGTAAACTTCCCACAGCAAATTCATGAATGAAATAATAAAAAAAAAAAATTATTCCATATCCTTGTGTAACCTCATGTGGAAAGACTCAGTGAGACTTCAGTCTGTGTAATCGATGTGGGTGTCTCATTAAGCAGCAGTATGTCCTGGTATGAACAGTATTCAGTACCGACAGACTCCAGTTGAGTATTAACAGATGGCAGTTGCCACCAACGTCCTCTGCTTGTACTTGTCTGCCATCATGGTGCAGGTAATTTGGTGAGGAGGGTGATTTGTGTGATGCTATTACAGCTGAACATTCTCTTCTTTTAATTGAAGTAGTGCTCTTACAAACTGTCACTGTGGACTGATTTCAAGTGGCAGTTTTTCTTTTAACTGCTTTATACAGATTTAATATCTAATAAAATCCCCGATCCTCTCTGCTTCAATGGGGGGATGATTTAAAGCTTTTGATTATAACCTAAAAGAATGAGGCTCTTATTTCCAGTAAGAGGTAATAATAAGCTCTCTTGTCTTAAGGTCCCACTATTCAAACAAAAAATTTCATTAAGAAGGCAACAAAAATTGTACTGTAGTCAGTTTTTGTCTTCTGTTCCCTTACAAAAATTAATGAAAGGAGGAAGAACAGTCGTGCAATCTTTATGTTACTGAAGAACACATGCTCCAAAGATGGTTCAGTGAAATTGTGCAGTTGTGCTGGGAACATACTGAAGCCAAAGAGAGGCCACAAATCTACATAAGACCTTAAAAAAAGAGTCCGTGCTTGAATAGGGAAAGGAGAAAAGAAAGTGGGAGGGCGTGCTTCCCCACCATACACATGGAATGCAGGTTCATATTCCTTGAAATTACAAATTCATTTGGCAGTAAGGTAATCCTGCTAATGTGGATAAATCCAAATGCCTTGGCTTTATTCCTGTAGCTGTATTCTGAATGTGACTATGCTCAATTTGTTTTTCTAACACCATGTCCTTGGTCACCTTTCCATCGTTCAAGAAATGAAACCTCTTTTGAGGATGTAAACTGAGATTAGCATGCTCTGTGATATAGTTAATGATCAGTAGATGTTTAGGTGGTAGCATGAAGAAAAAAAGGCAGAGCACTAAATTTTTTTATCATATACTCTTTCTGGTAGTTATCAAGACAATGAAGGAAGAGAAGATGAACTGTTCTTGCATTTGTACAGAGGTAGTGTCTCGTGAATAAAATATAACACAGAAAAAATAACATTAATGATCGCATTTCCATGGAAATCAGTTCAAAACCATATAGGCAGATGAAAATTCATGAGACCAATTCATGGCAGGCCATAGGGGTATGTAATGATCTTTTGTTTGTATGAAGTTATGTGTAAAATAAAATAATTTAAATTGGCGTATGGTTGTGTTCTTGTTGGAATGGAGTTAAGACAACTAACATTGGCGTCTAATCTTCAGAAGCTAGTAGTTTCTTCATTTACTGGTTTGATTGTTGATATTTATCTTCGGATTTGAAGTAAAAACCCAAGACTTACATAGCTATTATGATGCTTTCTTTTCCGTGGATGAGAGAAGTTTGTTTTTTTTCCTAACACTTGTTGGGAAACGAGAGCTTGAATAAAAAAATCATGGAAGTATACACGTGCCACTGGAGAGTTTATTAAATACGTTAAAATACATGAATGTATTTTAATTGAAATACTTCTAGTTTTTCAAGGTGAATTTTAAGCCAATTTCTTGTCTCAGAATATCTTTGGACAATCAGTCTTGGTTGTAGTTTAATCCTTCAATATTGCAATAAGATCCAGTTGAATGCCGTCTTGTTCTTTCCCTGAATGTCACTGGATCCTGAATCAGAAGTGCCCTGCAAAACAGGGAGCAGAATATGTGCCACTACGCAGCAATTATAAACCTCAGTTTACTGCTGCAGCCAACTTGATTTCTCAGAGTAGGCTAGTTATTAGTTTGTTCCTGATCTCTGTGTTTGAGTTTTCTTGTGAAGAAGATGCAGTTTTCCTATGGAATTTTGAGAACCTCACAGTCTTACCAAAGGGGATGTGGGGAGAAGAAGAAATTTAAAACTGCAAACACATTTTATTTTACCAGGGCAGGCTTACAGGTCTTCTGCTTGGTTTCTTGACCTGGATGTAAATATCTCTTTGAATGTTTGCTTCAGGGATTAACTACTTCACATGTCTGCGTAAAGTGTGAGGTATAACCTTGGATTTCAAATTAAGGATCAAATTAACTGAGATGCTTCAGCCACTTTGTTCATGGGGGCTTCTGTTAAAGACAATTTTCATGACCATTCTGGCTGCTTTGGCTATTCTGGTACGTCGCTTCTTCAAAGTTGTAATTGAACTGATTTATAGTTCATTCTGCACATCCAATGCCAGTGGAAAGGCTGCAGGTTAGTATTCTTTTGGAGTTAAAATAAACTCTGGTTTATTGCACGTGAAACTAAGGATTTTCTTCCTCATTGATTGCAGAATGTGAAACCATATGAGTGCAGCCAAGATAATTGAACATAGCAAAACTGCTCTAGTGAAATTATTTTGAATTTATCTGGGTTTTGGTATGCATATGACAGTGTCATTATTTAAGAACATGTGGTTGTTACCAGGAAGAGGTGAGTGTGTGGGGTAACTGCAGAAGTGTAGATTTACTTTAATTTTGTTATATTTCTTGGCAGGTCGCTCTCCCTGATGCTTTTTTTGTTTACCCTGGCTTTTGTTGACAATGAGTAAAGCCTTCCATTTGGTCTGGGATTATTTGCTGTGCTTTCAAGGCCTTTTTATGACTTACAGTTCATATTTATTTAATAATTCTGCAGTGCTGTCTGTGTTGCTAAACTAGTGGCTGAAATGAGTTCAGAAGCCAGGAGCATCTTAATTCTCTGTGAAATAAGGTATTTAATACTGTTTTCTTAACACCTTTTTTTTTTTTTTGCCTTGAAGATAAAAGTTGTTTCACAATACATTTAAACAATAACATCACCATACTATATACCTGAATGACTTTTAATTATACAGATTCTCGGTTTGGTATATTTGTAGAAGCCAGAGTGCATATCATTGTCTAGGAGTGCTTCCAAAATAAGGCTGTTTTCTTGAGACTCAGAAATGTGACATGATTTTTGCATAAAATGAGGTATTGTTGCATATAAGCCTGTTAATTTTGTACCATTTGATTATCCCAGGACCTATCTGTTCCAATGAGAAGTGATAGGAATTGGGGTTAAGATTCCAGACATGAGGGATTTCATTACATAGGGAGGTGTTCTGATATCTACTTATTAGAAAATAACTTAAATGCAATGTTTCTACTTCTTTTTCTGTCATCAGAATGCATTTTTTAGAAGTACTGTACTCACTACAGCTTCCCCGTGGGCTTTGTGAAGAAGTGAAATTGGGATAGGAAACTGCTGTTTCATACTCTTCCCAGCTTTGTATTTTTCTTGGCTTAACTATACAAATAGGAATGGCAGCCAGAATTGGTGCTGAATAGTGTTTGAGAAGTACACTTTGTTTATACAACTCTGGCAATAAAAATTGTAGATTTCTCAAACACTCGAATTTCTAATTAACATCTAACAACATTAAATATTAAATAAACTCACATTTAAGGACTGTGCAATCCAATACTAGAAAAAAGTATTATTTGTTAAAAACTGAGCATGTAAAAAGGGTTTAGTGTGCTTCTATTGTGATGGGTTGTCAGTAGTTTCAAGTTTTCTTTGCTGATAGGTAGAACAGGTTTTTTGTTTGTTTGTTTGTTTGTTTCAATTAGCTACCTTAATCATTAAGAACTTGGTATTTCATTTTCATTGTTGCTGAGCCAGCCTTCCTCCCTTATTCAGATGCACTAGGATATAAGCTTTAAAATTCTGAAAATGGAGATGTGATATATTTGGCTTCTTTCTCATAATTGGTGATAAAGATTATGGCTCTCAGTTCTGGTGGAGTTCTGGACTCAAACTTTTTTCCATACAAAGCTGAAGAAGGGAGAAGAGAAAGAAATTTTTGTAATATTTTTGAGATTTCTAATTTACTTCTCAAATTTAGTCAGAAAATCTGAAAGATTCTTTCAAAGCCATAATTTGTGACAAATTTGTTTTTTGTCTTGGCTGTTTTACTCTTTCTGAAACTCATGAGTTTCTAAGAGAAATATTTGATTTTATGATTAAAGAGTTGACTCAAAAACATTTTGGAAATGTTGAATTCTTCCAAGTTGGTGTTCTCCTACTTTAAGGGAAAACAAAGGTTTGAAAAATCATCATTTTGGGAGTAAAAATTAAATGAAAATTCAAGGGTTTTTTTTATTTATTGATTAGAATAAGTAGATGTGTCTGCATGGAAGAAGTAGAAACTATAGTATGAAGTATTACGGTTTCAAATGTATGAATTGTTTTCTAATTGTGATTGCAATTTAGCGGGAACTTCCAGATCTACAGTTGCTCTGAGGTTTCCTATTTTTTTGTTTTGAGTTGCTGTAGTGAGCACAGCTGAATTCACTGAAATTTCCCAGTCAGAACCTAGTGTTCTGTAAAGTCAGGAAACTGCTGACTTTTATGAGAGGTAAACTTTGTTTGTAGACGTCATTTCTTTTCCATTCCCACTTGAGTGAAACAAGGTCAGTTGTATGATCAGCAGTATATGATTCACTTTGTGGCATGCACCAACAGGACTGTATGATGTATTTCCAGAGGGAATTCCACATACGTGTGAACATTTTTCAATCCAGAGTATCTTTTTTGTTATCAGGAAATCTTTGGAATACAACAAAGATTAACGCTGTACTTCTTCACAAACGTACTGGAAACATTGTGTTTATTGATATGGATGCCTCTTGTTTGGTTGATTTCCCTGTTGCAATCCCAGCAGTCTATTTAGAAATTCACACAGGATAGGCAAATCCCTCTTTTCCCCATACTGGTTGAAAGCTCTCCATTGGTGATGCTGAGACAGGAATCTAACCTGTTTGCATTTTTAATGGGATAAAAACCCAGTTATCAGCAACCCATGCTGCATAAAACACTTGCCAAAAATATTAGACAGACTGCCTTCTGCTCAGCTTGCAGATGGGCTTTCATCCCTTATGACAGTGTATGGCCTTTCTCTAAAGCTCTAGTTAAGCTGTATTAAGAAAAAAACTAGCTGGCTTCAGAATGCAGCAGCATATGTCTGACTTCCAGCCCTTGATTGGGCAGCTCACTTAGGCATGATCTTAACTGTGAGCATATGGGTAACTCCATCATTATGCATCAGCTAAACTTGTACTGACCAGCAAGGGCATAGCCAGTCTTCAGAAAACCAATTTCCCAAAATGAAGATATTAGATAAGGGTGACAGGATTCTCGATATCTGGGAAGAAAAGGGAACAGATGCCTTCTGATCTGGGCCTGGAAAAGGTTATACTAAACCTTTTGAAGAATGGCTTCAGTACAAGGAAGAGGGTGGAGACATCTGACTTCCCTCCTGGCTGAGAGGAACTGGACTGTGTCTATAAATCTCTTGGGTTCATCTGCTGTAGAGCTGACAGGAAGGAGGGGATCAAAAGTGAAAGCCCAGTCATAGCTGGGGTGATTTCAGAGGTGAGGGAGATCAGTGTAGGGGGTATTTCCTTGTCAAAGGAGGAAGCTGAGTTTGGAGTCTTAGAGGGTGTGAAAGGATGAACAAGCTGTGAAGTGAAAAGGTAAAAATATTGGGAGTCATTAGGGAAATGCAGAAAATGGGATTAAGAGGACGAAATGAGGAAGGGTTTTCTTTCTCATTTCTTGGAAGTTTTCTGATATGGTAGAAAACAAAGGGCAGAAAAAAATTATGGTGGAAAAGGTTTAAGATTATCTCTAAGTGTGGCAAGCATATTAATCACATATCAGAAGGTGATGACAATCCATGTTTCTTCGATTAAGTAATTTCTGTGTGTGTTTATTTACTTCTGAGTTCATGTTTACTTTAAGGAAAGAAGCAGGGATGCTCTTTCAGGCAGACTGATGCTGCTTTGGGTCAGATGAATGCAGAAGGGAATAGTTTGGTCCCTTGTGAAAGGAAATCAGCACCAGAATGAAAAGTATTGCAGGTGTGGTCCATCTATTCCCCTGTCCTTATAGACACCAGGATCTCAAGGCAGCTTTGAAAGTGGCTCTAGGTACAGTAGGGTGAAAGAATGTATCTGACCTTGGCTGGTGCTCCCTCTGCTGCTTGTGATTCATCCAGTCTTGCAGGCAAGATAGGAGAAACAGGTGGTGCCTCAGCTGGTGAATTACTGGAGAGAGAAGAAGTGTCTTTTGTTCAGTAGCAGAAGCAGCATGAGCAGCTACTGCCACTGCTGCTGGCACAGGTTAATGGGAAGAGGAGGGTAAGCACACAGTGCTTAACACAGCTGCTATTGCTGCTGGAGTCTTCTCTTTTGAAATTGTTAAGGGGGGAGTTCTGTGGCAGAATCAAGCAGAATTGCTTCAACAAACCCAGCATGGTGTTTTTCTGGGATCTGGAATCTGACATACATTAATTACAGTGTGCAAAACCTCAAACTAATGTGCAAAATACTACCTTGTTGTTTGTACGTTGAATTAGCCATGGTAAGAAAATACATTTGACTAGTCACCTATAATCTTGAGCAGTTTTTTTCCCAAGTATAGGTCTCTTCTCTCTAGAGTCATCTGGAAAGAAGCAAAATGTTTTCTGCTGTCCAGATGCCTATAGATACAGTAAGAATGTAAAGAGAAAACATAAAACCCGCAAGCATATCAGTTTTGTGTTTCTAAATTTGTGAAGATTGTATTGTCATACACGCTTGTAAAATTATAATATATGAATATTTTCCTTGTCGTGGGGTTCTTTTTGGATTTTTTCTTTTGATAGTGTGCAAATAAAATTGTCCTCAGTTTTAAAGTGCAAAACATTGCCATAACTTATTCAGCAGGCTTCATCAATATGATGGATTGGTCACTTCAGTTGAACTAGTTTTCAAAAAGTGAAAATATACAGGAACTGACCTTCTTAAAAATGTATGTGTTTTTGCAGTCTACTACCTTTTTGTTTATGATGGTATAGATTTAAAGGTAGAAATAATGTTAAAAGAATTCTGAGGGGGGGGAAAAAAGTAACTTTAATTCTTTTTTTCAAATGAAATAAAGAATATTTCTCTATAGGCTCACAAAAGTAGGATGATTGCTTTCAGAAAAATAGGTATTTTTTTGTGATTCAGGTGCTCTGACATAATTTCAGGACTTAATTTCTTATTTGTTGAGAAGGCAAAAACCCTTCGTGCCCTGGGAATCTTATGCGGGCAGACTTCTTTTGTCTTCACTGATTTCATTCCAGATGTCAGAGAAGTCATTTGTGCTGTTGGTAGCGTCTTGTGCTGTCTGTAGGGGTGGTGTTTTTCTTCTTTGTGACAACACACAGAGCAACTATGGAGAAAAAAATCGCTCAAACAACTCAACAATGCTACTCTTATTTTGATAAGACCAGAAGTAAAATCCCTTTAACAGGGACTCAGTGTGCGTTCTCTGTGAAGCACACTGCTGCACAAAATGTCAGCAGATCAACAGACAGGCAGACACATTCATGTTTATTTGGCATAATAGACAGATTCTCTTATAATTCTTTGAATTTGGATTTTCAGTCTTTATGTTTGAATTTTCAGTCCCACTATTTCCTATAATGTATTCGAGCAGTGTCAGGCAAAGAGTAAAAGTTAGAACAGGGACCAGTACAGAAATTATGTCAAAATATGTTGGAGGTAATAAATATGAAACCGTGGAGAAAAAAAAAGGATTTTGTAATCAACATTGACATTATTCGTATGGAATCTTCTCGACATATTCTGTGTGATTTTTTTTTGCCACATTTCTTTAAGGTAGACGTGAATTACCCTCCTCCTTATTTGGGCACAAGACCCTGAGACACAGCCAAAGCCAGAGTTTTTATGCCCTCAGTAGGACCTGAGTGGAGTTAGGGAACCTCAGCCCTAGACCTTATATATTTTATGTGTAGCTGCTCCCCTATTCCAAAAAGGCTCAGTTGATACTCCACGCTTGGGTCTGCATGTTCGTCGAACTTCTAAAGATGTGCCTTTTTATGTTTCGAATTTTCTCATCAGTTTGGGGCATTTCTTCTTCTCCACCATTTAGAAGCCATTTTGTGCTAACAAAGTTCCAGAAGGATACTGGGGGAAGTTTAAGTTTGTAATTTGAATTTCAAGCTTTGCAGAGGCACGAGTTATAGCAAGCGACTCAAAGATATTCCTAGAATGACATAGTTTTCCATAGACAGTTCTCAAAAACTGCAAGTTAAATAGGATTATTTATTTTATAATCTAAGTACCAAACATACTCTCTTTTATCTTTCCTCTTCATCAGATCTCTTAAATTTAGTCTACTCTTTATGGTGCCCAGCCAACTTGCTTCTCTGGAATGTTTTATGGAGACCTGTTTCCAACTCTGAATTTAGGAAATCGGCAAGAGTCTGGCTTACAGAGAATGCCAAAGGCAGAGAATCTCCGTTTGCAGTGCTGCAAGGGTAAACCCCTTTACTATAGTAATGTGGCTAGAATGCTGGCAGCACAAGATGAAAATTTGGACAATTATGTTATATTTTGACCATATGACTTTGCTGTTACTTAAGAAAACTAAGAATTGACACTACCTAAGGGGAAGTTCTGGAATCCACTTGAAAAGCTTTCAGAAAGTTGAAGATCTCTGTGTAGGTGATAAAGGTCTGGAATCGTGGAGTGCACAGGGATACGTGTTATTCTCTATGCTTGATGTTGTGCTAAGAAACATCCACACTAGTGTAGATGAATCCTGAAGTAACCCTGGTAGGGTGTGCTTTATACTCCAGGAAACAAAAACAATGTGAGTTACTGACATGTGCATGATAAATGAATGAAATTGTCTTAAGTTTGAGCTGATATTTACCTTTTGAAGTCTGTTATTTCTATGTTGGGGTCCTCCTTAAAGCTGTGTCTACGAATTACTTGCTTTTTCTTTGTTTACTAACTTCTGCAGAACTGTTCTTAGTTGTCCTCAGTTGATGTTCAAATAATTTTGGACTCTTTTGAACAGTCTTTTCTCCTGCAGACTTACTGCCTGTTCATACAAGTTCAGAGACATTTATCTTTCCGTAGTGCTGTATTAAGATTATATTACACTGTAACAAAAGCAATTGCTTCCCCATTCTACTGCCTGAATCTGTTCTCCCTAGCAAAGAGCAGAGTTGTTGTGTGTATGGAGTGAGCAGTGCCTCTGTATTTCAGGAAGGGATGTGGTAAGGGGATTTGCAATCAGGGAAACACGAGGAGAAGCCAGAGGTTTCAGCATGGTTTTGCATCACTCACTCCACAGCAGGCAATGCTCACCAAGGTCGGGCCTCAGTGGCAGGT
This sequence comes from Phaenicophaeus curvirostris, assembly GCF_032191515.1. Lineage (NCBI taxonomy): Eukaryota > Metazoa > Chordata > Aves > Cuculiformes > Cuculidae > Phaenicophaeus > Phaenicophaeus curvirostris. The sequence goes on from NC_091394.1 coordinate 63,679,173, forward strand.
GGATGGAGGCAGACACCTTCATCTCTACCTGCACTCCACTAGATTCTCTTTCACTGCTCTTCTAGAAAATGTGAGATTGTTCCAATTACTTTGAGATATGTGTGTTTTCACATGTGTGATCTCATGTACATGTAATCACTCTGAAAGATTCAAGTGGCCATGCCCATTGTTTTGTGGGACATAGCGTTACGATAGCCAGCAGTGTGCCCAGGTGGCCAAGAAGGCCAATGGCATCTTGGCTTGTATCAGAAACGGTGTGACCAGCAGGTCCAGGGAGGTTATTCTCCCCCTGTACTCGGCACTGGTGAGACCGCTCCTTGAATTCTGTGTTCAGTTCTGGGCCCCTCACCACAAGAAGGATGTTGAGGCTCTGGAGCGAGTCCAGAGAAGAGCAACGAAGCTGGTGAAGGGACTGGAGAACAGGCCTTATGGCCTGAGGAATGGCTGAGAGAGCTGGGGTTGTTTAGCCTGGAGAAGAGGAGGCTAAGGGGAGACCTCATTGCTCTCTACAACTACTTGAAAGGAGGTTGTGAAGAGGAGGGAGCTGGCCCCTTCTCCCAAGTGACAGGGGGACAGGACAAGAGGGAATGGCCTCAAGCTCCGCCAGGGGAGATTTAGGCTGGACAGTAGGAAAAAATACTTCACAGAAAGGGTCATTGGGCCCTGGCAGAGGCTGCCCAGGGAGGTGGTTGATTCACCTTCCCTGGAGGTGTTTAAGGCACGGGTGGACGAGGTGCTAAGGGGCATGGTTTAGTGTTTGATAGGAATGGTTGGACTCAATGATCCTGTGGATCTCTTCCAACCTGGTTATTCTATGATTGTTTCAGGAAGTTTATCTGCATTGATGGGGGCAACAGGTAGCAAATCTTTAGGAAAAACTGGCACTGTCACTACACTACTGCTGCAAAATAACATACAGGTTTGTGCCAAGGTGCTGGAAGGGGCTGAATTAATCCTAGGCCTCCCTACCTCAACTAGACACTTGTGTCTGGGTTCTGCAGGCGGCTGGATTTTCCTGGATTCAGTTTATGATAACCTCTGCAGATGTAGGGTCTGGGACAGTGCTGCTTGAACAAATAAGGACTCTGTTTGTTGCAGCTGATATATACTCTTCCTGACCTCATGACTCTCAGCTAGAGTCTTGAATCACTTGAGAATAACGAGTGCCTCAGCTCCCAGATTGTTTTCTGTTTCGCCTTCAGCTAACAGAATGTTCACCTTCCTTCACATTCACAGGATGTGAAGGTCTGGGATGACATGAATGCGGATGAGGAGTATGTCTGGTCTATGGGGAAATAATGTGAACAGATAGAGATTACAGATAGTAAAACAAATATGAGTTTCAGAGGTAGTTCTTGTGATATTGCCCCCTCCCTCCTTCTCAGTTCTAAAGTGTATTTAATACTGTTGGCTGGTTTTGTGAAAAATTTCAAAAACACATTTAGTATCATACAGTTAAACAGGCTTTTGCTTTGTGTGGGATTATTTGCTCACTGTACAGGTGATGTGCACAGCGGGTTTGAGATAACCCCTGTGGATATTCGTAGCAAGAAGGGATAGAAAGAGCTGTGGTCCATCAACAGTGAACTGCTGCAAATGAATTAATTGCATTTTTTACCATCAATAAAACATCAGAAAGAAAGCATAAATAGTCAGTAAAAAGGGGGTTTAAAGAAGCAGAAAATCTATATCACTGTAGATAGTGATATGAAGCATATGATATACTGGCAACATCCCTTACTTAATTTTGTTTATATCCTGGATAACTAGCTTGGTCTCTTCAGTAATAAAAATGTGAAATGCTAGTTACATAGCACTCTTCAGCAGAGAAAGGATCACTGTTTGGAAATGAACATGTTTAAATACCACATGAGGAAAAAAATTTAAAAAAGGATGCTGTGACTGCTCTCCTTCCACACAGGGGTTATTTACTGCTGCTTTTATGGAATTTGCACCACGCCAGAATTTAGATGAGTTTGTATACAGTGTACAATGCACAGTAACTTGGAACTAAATGGTTATGAAAGACATGAGATTTGAGTACTCGTGGTGCCAGTCTTTAATGACTAAAGAATACATGTTTCTATGTGAAGCACTATCGATGTAAGAGTTTAGTCTACTGTGTGTAGATACTTTCAGAACATACATGAGTCTTTGTAATGGAATGAATTAATAAAAATTAATTATATCCTTTGTACCTGAAATGTGATTTATTTCTTTTGGAATGACTCACTGTACATTTCTTCTTGATGTTTCCAGTTCTTGAATGTGAAATATAAAACTTACTCTTTGGGTATTTCATTAGTGGTATTACTAACTCATTTGATCCCCAAGGGAGAGGTTCCTTGGGAAGGAAGAGTGAACATTTTCATTAAGCCAAACCAGGTGCATCTGACCCTTGTTTAAGCCAATTTACTTAACAATAGGTTTGATGGTAAACACATCAGAAATGTTACTTGTGGTTACTATGGTAAAAGTTACATTTCATAATAATATCTTCTGACTAGTTGTAATTTAGAAATTAGCAGCTTCTTTTGGCTTCTCTTGTAGTCAGTTTGTAAAGTGGTAGAGTGAGATTTTGAAAATTACTCATTTTCCTCTTGCTTTATTCCAGTATGAGTGCAGGGTGAGTGTTGTACTTCAGAGGATGTTCAGTTTCTCAGCTTCACTGTTTAGCTCTTTTTAATGCTACGTAGATAGGATTTTGTATCATGTTAGGATAGCAGGACTACTAAATGCTATACAAATAAAATACTTGTCTTAGATTCTGAATAATACTCCGATGTGACTCTATATCCACTGGAAAACAAATTATAGGCATAAAATGCCAAAAGTTGTTTGAGTCTTCCTGAAATAACTCTTGCCTTATTTGTCTTCTTTCATACAGGCTTTCCTTCACCGAATGATCCAATGTGCTATAGCCAAAGTGGATAAAAATGTCACAGAAGAGACAGTTAAGGTTAGTCTCCTCGTTACATATTTTTTCTGGTTTGTATTGAATATTTTATTTATGTATGCTTTACTCTTTTGCAGATGTTGTTTTCCAATATTGAAGATATTCTTGCAGTTCACAAAAACTTTCTGTCCCTGGTGGAGGAGTGCCTACAGCCAGAGCCAAATGCGCAGCATGAAGTTGGAACCTGCTTTCTTCATTATGTACGCTATCATTTATTACAGCCTTATTTAACTTTTTTATTAATTTTTGTTATTAATTACTGTCATAATGATGAGTGCACATAGTCATGAGGATATCTTTTGGACTGTGAAGATGCTTTGCTTCTTACAACTACAGTACCTCTACAAGTATGTGGCTATGTCCTGTAGTAATTGTTTTTAGGAGTATTATTCTTCCTGTTGGAGCAAAACAAGGATGCCAGTGTTTCAGAGCTCTGCAGAATCAGGAAAAGTTAGTTTGCTTTCAATTGTAGGTCTAACAAAAAGTCTAGGTTTCATTGTTTTCTGTGGTTAGAATCTCATTTTTTTGCTAATTCTTTGTTTATTCATTCTGAAAAAATTATTAATGGTTCATGGAAACATTTTACAGAAGTTGAGTAACATCAATTTTTGACTCTGCAGAAGTATAGATCATAATTGCAAAAACATGTTTGCAGACAAAATAGGTAATGATGTCAGCAAACAAGCCACACATGCAGTTTCTTCCTGTTTGGGGTTTTGTTTTTTTTTTTTATCCTGTGTTTTTGAGGTAGTCCAGCCTCTGAATTTTTTCAGCAAAATCTTATGAAGTTCAACACAGGCAAACGTAAAGTCTTGCACTTGGGAAAACATAATCCAGGAGTGCAGCTCAGGCTGGGTTCTACCTGGCTGGGGATCAGCTCCTTGGAAAGGAACCTGGGGGTATGACTGAACAGTGTGCTGCTGCTGCAGCAATGAAAGCCAATAAGATGCTGGGCTACCTCAATAAGGGCATCACCATCAGAGATAAAAAAGTCATTCTCCCACTCTACTGAGTGCTTCTCAGGCCACACTCCTGGAATACTGTGTTCAGTTTTGGCCCCTGAAATATAAAATAGATGTGAACAGGCTTGAGAGAATGTGGAGAAGGACCACAAAGATGATCAAAGGACTGGTAAGCCTGCCATATGAGGGGAGGCTGAGAGAACTGGGTTTGTTCCTCTTTAAGAAAAGAAAGCTTAGGGGAGACCTTATCACCATGTTCCAGTATATAAAGGGTGGCTATAAAGAAGATTTTTATTAGGAGTAACATAGGAAAAATGAGGGGTAATGTGTACAAGTTACTGCTGGGGCAATTCTGGTTGGAGACAAGAAGAAAATTTTTCACAACAAGAGCAATCGGTCCCTGGAATAATCTTCCCAGGGAAGTGGTGGGTTCCTCAGCATTGAAAACTTTTGAGACTTGGGCGGAAGGGGTGCTGGTCCATTTTGTCCAGACCATACTTTTGCAGGTACCTTGTATTCTATGATTAAAAATCCCAAGTGATGCTTCCAAACTGCTCATAATTCTAATTTGCGGCTGGACCTGAAATAGTAAATGGAGGAGGAGGAACTGACCTTCCAAAATGAAGATTATATTTGCCAGTCAGCTTTGGAAAGTGTTAATTCCATGTTTTATTAATTAAAAAAAATCAAAATGGCAAGTGAAGAACAATGTATTTCTTTGTTTCTGCAGAAAGAGAAATTCCGTATCTATGATGAATACTGCAGTAACCATGAGAAGGCACAGAAAGTCCTGCTTGACCTTAACAAAATAAGAACAGTGCGGGCGTTTCTTTTGGTAAATAAACTTTGAACTGATGTTCTAGCTTAATGCTTTTTGTCTGGCAGTGAATTGTTAGCACTGTCACCTCCACCAGTGTAACAACTATAAGCACACTTGCAGGCAGTTAACAGGCAGTTAAATCAGAGGGTGGTGTTGCCATAGGAGGGGGTTGCCTACATCATATTTTTCACTGCTGCACTTGGATCCATATGTAATACAGTATTAGGCAATGTGCCTTGAACCTGTGATGAGGGTTTAAATCCAGCCATGTCTGTAGAAAGGGAAAAGAATACAATCAACATATATTCTAAAAAGAATGCATTGCAATGTGAGGGAGGGATATGGAAAGAAGTTGTAGAAAAGAAGCTGAAGGACTCTTCAGAGCTTCTGGTGAGAAGCTGGGCCTTCTGGTACTGTTGCCACAGCTGTGCCTTCTGGTACTGTTGCCACAGCTGTGCCAGATAGAGAAGTGTTTTATTATGGGTCATAGAGTACCATCTTGATCTTAGGTGCTGATTTAATGTGAGATCAAAAGAAACAGCTACACAATTAGTCTTTTACTTTACAAAAAGAATAAGGAAGGGGGTTAAAATGTTAAGTATGACAGTCCTCATGATTTTCCCATGGCAAAACTAGTTTCCGTGTAAATAGTAAGTTTCCTAATAGTTGACATAAGTTGCTAAAGGAAGGATTCAATATGGAAAGGTTATTGTGTTGACCTTCATGGTGTCCTGTGATAACAAGATCAGCTTTGAAATGTGGGACCTACTATACTGGAACTTAAACACCTCAGAAGGAGGTGCCCTTGGATAGTATATCGAATTTCAGTCATCAGATCTGATTATTGCTTTTTGGAGCTGGAGACCAAATGACACTATCAGCAAAGCATCACAGATGTGAGGAAAAAAAGAGATGATGCCAATGCTGGTAGTATCACAAGTTATATTTAATTTTATTAATTATTTTTAGCATGCAGTAGGCTTTCACTGCTGTTGTGGACAGAGTTCTTAATGAAGTTATCCTATTGCAGCTCATTAAATTTTTGAAAGGAACCGGATATGATTCCCTCAGTAGCTGTATTTACGTACGGCCAAGTTAATGAACAAGGAATCTCCTTATTGTAGGGGGATACTGGGTGACATGAAGTGCCATCTCTCTTTTTGCTAAGAGTCTCTTACTCAGCAGTATTACATTCATACTTAAAAATGGCTTCAAAGTTGTCCTATTTTTCCTCAGCAATTGATATAATATCTTTCACCTTGCCCCAAACTGAGGGAGCTTCACACCCATGGTTCTTGTATCGGGAGCAGCACGGCCAGACTCAAGAAGAAGGGTGAATGCTGACTACAGAGACAAAAAGCAAAATAACTCTGGAGAAAGATTGTTGAAGAGCTTTTGTGAGAAGGGAAGTGTACAGTTGTGGCAGTTTATGATGGGTCAGTGTCATCTACTTGTGGGCACGTGCACAGGGCTACCACATCTGCTTTGAGTTCTTCATAGACTCAGGACATGTCTGTAGAATAAACAGCAGCAATCTAACCTAGAGAACAGGAGGTCTGACTGATTTGAAAGTACAGTTGAAGCCTTATAGCCAGACAGAGCAGTTCAGATCATTACAGATGTGATTATAAATAATCAGGAGATGAAACCAGACTTCTGCTTCTTTAAGGATAGAGATAATCTTTATATAAACCTGTAAGTATATGTTGCCATTAGGTTGTAAAGCTTTTCTATTGGCAGGCCAAGTAAGACCCTTTAGGATAAAGGATCATTTAGATATGACAGAAGCTGGTTAACTATGAGTACAAAGCACAGATTAAGGATGGATATAGAGGTCCTGATAGCAGCACTGGTTATGGGGTATGTGTGTTGTGAGTTACGTGCTAAGCAGAGTGGCCACCCAGTTGTGTAGCCTCTGTTCCATCAACAATATGTCTGCATCCAGATTTGTGGCCTGTGTCAACATATCATCTGGGTGTTAAGCTACGTTGGTTTAGTGCTCACAGTTTATGCATCTTGCTCTTTGAAGCTGCAGATTATCTCGTACTATTGCATCACAGTTCCTTCTGGTCTCTCCATGAAATAATTTCCATCATTACTTCAGGACTTTACGTACTTATACTTCAATTTCAGCAATTTCAAATATCTGCTCTGATGTCCCTTGCATACTTTGTTATCTCGAATAGCACTTACTCTTTTCTCTCTGAGCTACTTTTTTTTCATGAGTGTTTTGACCATGAAAATTTCATGTATTCTGTGCTTCCGTAGTTGTATGTCATGTCAAAATCCACATTCTTTATCCCATGACAAAGGATATTTTATTCATTGCATCTTGCGCTTAAATATAGGTGCATGTAAACAAAAGACTTTTTGTGTATGTGTTAATACATGGCCATATTAAACATCTTTGATGCTGCAGATTGTTACAAACGCACCTTTTGAAACTGGCAGAGCCTATAGTGGTCATCCTGAATTATTGTTATTTTTGTTCGTTGAAGCATGAAAGCATATTTTTAACATTATATTTGCTGTATTTTTTAAAAATAACTTTAAAGAAAGGCCACACTTACCAGGCTAGTTGAAGAGGGTGACTAGGGGAGATGCCTGTGTAATGCAATTGCAGCTTCCTTGTCTTGTGTGATAGTCAATATATCTGCCTATGCATGTGTTCAAGCCTGTTTTAACACTCTTGCAGACCTCCGTCATCACATATTTAACAAATAAGTACATAATTTATGCAGAGCTTAACCAGTATTGCTGTGTACATATGCCATTGTCTCTATTTTGATAATTTTCTCAGGACTTTTTTAATGATTTGTGGCACTGTTCGCACTCTAGAATTGCATGCTCCTTGGAGGACGCAAGAACACAGATGTACCATTGGAGGGATATCTAGTAACGCCAATACAGAGAATATGCAAGTATCCCCTTCTTTTGAAGGTACTGACAAGATTTTTATCTAGGACTTTATACTTCTATATAAAACCGGTTGCTAAGCATATTTCTGAACTGCAGGAACAATCTCTCAACCCAGTGAATAATCTCTTTATTAGATATTGAATTCAGACTTGCTCTCATTAAAACTAGTGGCAAGTCTTCTGAAATCAGTGTTGAAAGAACTGAGGAGTTTGGCTGGGTCAAGATAATTAACTCTCTTCTGCATCTAGTCTTAAGATCTCCTCTCCATTGCTGAACGGAAGTGAGCTGTTTAAGGGAGTTTAATGAGGCTGATTTTGGCTGGGTTTGACCATGTTCTTGCTTAAAATGATAGGGACAGCAGAGTCTGTTAATGACATGCTTTGATGATTCTAATTTACCATCTGCAATCTGTAAATAAAAAAATATTAAAGGAAAATGATTGATAAGAAGAACTGTAGGGTAACAGAAAGATGCTGTAGGTGGTTCTGTGCACTTCTATATATTTATTCTTACCTTAGTATTGCAACTTAATGAAAAATGTTAAACATGCTGATAAGCATTAGGTAGTTGAACCTATGAATTACTGAATTTTTTTGCTTGTTAGGAAATGAAATAAAATAATGCAGTCATCAGGAAAGTAAATATTTAAAAATAATTTATGCTTAACAAAGTAAAGTTCAATATTGCTTATTGTTTCAAACTGTGACAGAAAAGCCAGAGCAGATTCTGCTCTAGAAGCTACTTGAAACATTATTGGATAGCATTTTTCCACAATGCTTCTATGAATTTTGATCTGAAACATTACAGATTAAGAAGCATACGCATTTCATTGCACTGACATAAACCTCTAGAAGTAAACATATAAAAATAAAGATTTTTAAAACAAGATAAAGAATGTAATAATTGCAATGAGGTCTGAGTCATCCCAGATATCTGTGGTTTTATAGTTCCCTTGGTCTGTTTTAAAATTATTTTTATATTCTATTTTTTAAATGAAGGATCTACAGACAAAACAAGGGAAAATGACTAATGAATTACTCTAGAGGGCAATTAAATTAATATATTTACATTAAATAAATTTAAATATAGAGTGTGGTGACAACAGGGTTGGGGTACTGAAGGGAAGTATCCTTGCCTCAGTCACAATATGCACTGAAGGGCTGTCTGTTGTCAATCTAGCTGTAAATAAGTAGCTGGTAATTTAAATGGGTAATCTCAGATGAATCCTGGCAGTTCCCATTTTGGTTTTTAGTATGTGGGTGCTGTTACTTGTAGCTGTCTGAAATCAGTGAGTCATCTCAGATATTGTTCAGTGCTCTGGTGCATTGTACTAGAGTAAGCAATACTACAGTGCTAAAGGAATATGGGTTTTTCTCTGAGCTGCAGGAAAGGCAGGTGTTAATTTAGACAGAATGGTTATCCTTGCTGTTGAAGAGTTCCATCCCATGGAATATAAAAACAAAAAAGAACCCACATCCCAAGGTTTGACATAAAGAAACATTGTTGGGGAGAAAGTAGCTGAAATACAATTTTTTTTCCTCAGTAGCAATTGTTTTTACTGTTAGCAATTTATTTCTCTGAGTTTTAGTGTCCTATGAGGACGCCATGCTGGAGGGTTTGTTACTTTTCCACTTGGTAAAAGAGAAGTCTAGCTACTTTTTGATTTTGTTTTCTAGTTGTTTTAAGCCCCTTGTCATGTACATTTAGAGATCAAAGACAGGTTTCTTTTTTTCTTTTTTTTTCAAAAAAAACTATCTAAATAGGAGTTACTGAAGCGGACTCCAAGGAAGCACAGTGACTACGCAGCACTAATGGAAGCCCTCCAGGCCATGAAAGCTGTCTGTTCCAACATAAATGAAGCCAAGAGACAAATGGAAAAATTAGAGTTTTTGGAAGAATGGCAGTCTCACGTTGAAGGATGGGAGGTACTGTGATAAGATTTGTTGTTTTCTATATATTCTGTAATCTATATTTCAACAAGCATATATTGCACTTATTTTTGTGATCTGGAGGTGCTGACAATATCCTCAATTACGTGAAATCACAGCTTTTGTTTGGGATCTACTCTATAAATTAAGTATTGACCATTACTGAGCACCATTGTATAGAATAGCAGACTCTAGGAAAGAGGGCAGATGTTTAGCATTTGACTTAGAATATTGATAATTTACATCAACATATATATGTGCACGTCCATTTAATTAATTCCTAATTTATCTGTAAATCCTAATTGAACAGATGCTTTGATTTTACTGATGTTGATGCCTACCTAACAGCATTTTGTCTGGTTGAAAAAAAATCTGATTGCTTGATTAAGCACTGAGTCTATTAGTTTTTGTCAGCTTGTAGATACTCCCTTACTATTGGCTAAGCTGAAGTAACATAAATGTCTTCAATAGGTTCTGTGTAAGTCTTCAGTTTGTGCATTTTTAATAGTTTGCAAATGGAAGAGCTTTAATGCTTTATTTTTGTGGAGAAATCATAGGTGTGTTCTTGAGTTAAGAGTTTTCAATAGTAACCAGAAAAAACACCCTTTCCCCTAAATGTCAAGATCAAGTAGCTGTAGCATGAAAATCTTCCTTTTATATTATTTTAAACACTATGATTATTTTATACAAAAAGGTAAGAGTTAGATCCAGGTGTATCTTTAAATTGCTTTGGGTGTTTTGTATGTAAATGTCTGAGCTGCTCACATTGAAGTGGGAGTAGAACACAAGTAAAGTCCCAGTAAAAGAAATATAAAGCAAGTATTGTAACCATCTTTTTTAAAAAACTGAGTTTTTAGTATAACGCATAGGGATTTTTAAGATATGGATTTAAACATGGAAGTATTTTTTTTTTGTTTCGAATACTTTACTTCTACTACTTTCTCTTCCTGAGAGAACTGCTTAAGAACTAGAGGGAGAGATTTTATCCCTTTAAGCATTGTGGAAGGCTTGCTGTCTGGAAAAGGTACTGAGAAAAATGTATTTTTTTCTGGTTGATCTGGTAGACTGAGACTTGATCTTTCAGCTATATAGCGGGAAATAGCCTTGTACAGTGCAGAGAAAAAAGGTTAGGAGTGCTGAATCAGGCAAAGCTTAAAGACCTGCCTGAACTTTATCTGGCAGAGTTCCGCAAGAAGTCTGGCAACTAAAAATTAGAATATTGACTAGAATAGTCATATTTTAAGGAGATATTTGTAGTAATAGATGAAACAGCAGGAACTTTAAAAATAGTTTCTTTATAGCTCTGTTCTCTCCCTACATATCCTACTGTTACCACACCTGCTGTTTCTTGAACTTGCTGTGCCTAAGGATATGCTCTGCTTCTGCAGCAGTGGATTCAATCTCCCCTGCCTTCTAGAAGTGTTCAGCAGAGCAAGCCACTATCTGAAAGGAGCATAAAAATTACACTGAACAAAGAACCCCCTAAATACTGTCCATGACACTGCAAAATTATTTCCTGTCTGCTCCATGTGAAATCTCCTGATCTGTGGACGTAAGCAAACCATTCGTTTTTGATATTTGAATAGTATGGAAAGAATTGATTCATTCTAAATGTGAATTAAGCAACTAATTTTACTTTAATCAAAATTCTTCATTTCTTCGGTGCATTGCAGAATTTGAAATGTATTACCTGAGTTATTTTTTCCTCTTCCTGTGCAGCAGCATTTTCAGGAACTGCTCTTTCATTCCTGTAATTGGGGTAGGTGTAATTTAAAGCAGAGAAATACTGCTATATCAGTATTCAGGGCACTGTAATGGTTTCGTACCGAACTGTCACTATAATAAATTCTGCCATAATTCACTACTTCTTAAGAGAAGGAATTTTAGCAAAATTTACAAAGCTATATAATTGCTGGTCTGTATTCAGACAAGACTTTGTACTGGTAGTTGTAGTCCCCAATCATAAATAAATTTTTAAAAAGCCATTAAAGACAAATGACAGAGAACATGTATGTTCTCTGCATATCACACCATGTTATTGTTTGCAGGATTTTGAAAAGGAAAGGACTACTTAGAGAAAGTAAACCTCTAAATGTTGTAATTGACAAAGGTCTAGTTGACCTAACGTTTTTCAAAAGAAGCAAATGTCTTAACAGCTGCTTGTTTACTCTAAGTGAAAATAAGTTTGTTTTTGTAATTAGCTTGTACTTGCTGTCATCAGCAATAACTTGGAAAGATTTCAGTGTATGTGAACATTAAAACGTGTTAGATGTGCTTGCACAATAACTTCATGATAGAAGCAATAGCAAGTTAAGTCCTTACATTGTTTAATATTTTATGGACAGGAAATTTGTTAAATAATCCTTATTGACTATCACCGACTTTATTCTTTCCATTAGTTTCAACTTTTCAATTCACACTTCTACTGCACTGAAGTGATTAAAATTCTTCTACTTGCTTTCAGTGCCTGAGTTGTATAGGTATTCAAATTCATCTTTATGAGCACACTGAAGTATGAAGTTGCAGTATTATTAACTCAAGTTGGTTAAGAACTAACTGTTCACAAACTTCTAAGCCTTGGAAGGGGATCCTCTTTCCTGCATTAAGGTTCTTGGGAATCCTTAGTAAAATGTACAGTAGTAAATATGTTTGCTATTCAAAATACATTAAAAACCAGAAGTAGCAATAATAAGGAAGGGCAATAAGGTAGGATAACGATACGAACAGAAGCATGCAAACCAGACTTTCTCTGTGTGCAGAATGTATTCTGTGAACTGTTACACAGTAATTTCCTTCTAAGCTTAGTCCCTCTCTCCAGTTTAATTTTAGGTTTTCGCATGTTTTTGAACTCTGAAATAGTGCCAGTGTCTTAAAATAGTATGTTTTCAGTAGAGTTATGTGGTGCTTATTGTAGCTTAGCCGATCAAGTTTGATGCTATCATATGGCAACCACAGGGTGCCCAGTTTGGCAGAATTGCCCTAATCTTAATATGTGCATCCTTTTCAAACACAATATATTGTAAGTCCTTGAAATGGTGAGAATTTCAGAGCATGTATAAGAGCTAACAGTATTTTGAATGATTCCCAACAATAACTAAAAAAAAAATAATCTCTGAATGCAATGTATGGGAATGGATTTAATTAAATAAGCATCTGGTTTTCTGCGTTGCCTAAAAACAAAAAGGCAAACTTGTTGGAGATTTCCTTCCAGAAGGAAATGCTTAGCACATTGCTTGGCCCCAACTAGAAGGAAAGGGAAAAAAATAAAGGCTATTTTTAGAATCTGATCAAAGCATGACTTGAATTCCTATACTTAAGTGTCACAAAGTGAAACTTGTGTTTATTATGATAAAAATACAGATTCATGGAAAAATGAAACATCTGTTTCAAGAAAGAAAATTTTGAGTATAATGGCTTTCTCACTTAATTTCCTAAGTGGTTGAATGTATTGGCCTGAATTCAGAAGTTGTGTAGGTGGCTGTCTCAGCTGGAGAATGGCTCAGCAGCTGAAGGAGTCTCTCAGTAAAATTTGTGTGGATGTTTCCGTGAGAGAAGAAAAAATTAGAATTGTTGCATTTGTTGTAAGCTGGAAACAGAACAACCGGGTCGGACTCACAGACCAACAACAACAGCATGGGCTATTCTGTTCCTTCCTATTCCACTATATCATCAGGCAGTATTTCAGTGATTTCTTTTCTAAACTCTAGAATTTTAGCTCTTTCCTCTGTTTTATTTTGTTTTCTGTGTGCGCATACTGAAGAGTAAGTTAATATTTGTCATTTCTGACCTCTATCACTGTTAACATGCCCACTGAATCAGTATGATTGGACCTCTGTGTTTGACTGAAATTTGCCCAGAATGTGTACATAAGTAGCTTTTGTAACAAATAAAACTAACAAATGCTGGTTTTCATTTCAAGGTAGTAAGGATGGGGCATTTAATGACTTAAGGATGAGGGCATATTGTTTTAAATTTCTTGCATATAGTCTGTCTTCCACCAGCACCTTTTAAATGTGTTTATTTTGTGATATGGTCAAGGTAGCCCACATTTTAGACCTCTTATCTAGGCCTTAGTGGAGTGACTGGTGACTGACTAGCAGCACAGGGTTGTTAGGATCTGATTTTATCTAAATAGCCTGCAAGCTCTGAGATCTTATGGGCTTTCAATTTACATACCAGCTATCCTGAAAATAATACTGAGTCCCTGGCCCTGGTGATACCTGCAGGAGAGATCTGCTCTATAGTTAGATGTTTGGAGTCTTTGATGACTCGGAGGACAGATGGAGGAAAAACTGGTCTAGATTAACAGTATAAACCTGCTTTGCAGGTCAGTTTTTTCCAGCTGAATCCCTTGTATGTTTTTTTGGAAGATGATTAAACCAAATTTGTTTCAACAATATATAGTGGTTTCAAATTGACATGTTGCAAGAATACTGGTTTCACTGAAAATAACCCATCAGCTCTAATGGCAGTTATTTTAAATGTATAGGAACAGGAATTGTAGCATAGTCATGGTAGTAGTGATCTTTCATTTAGGTCAAGTAACTATAGGATCTTCACTTGCAAGCACTGAGTGTAAGTTTATGCATTCATAAGAACTTCGAAATAGCTAATTACTTCTCAGATATGAGCAATATGAACCTGAAATTTCCCTGGCTGTCTCAGTTAAAATATTTAATGAAAACATGTTTGTGTTAGAAAGTTTTGGTATTATTTGTTCCAAAACTATTGCTTATAGGCAGTGTAGTTCATTTTTATTTGTGCAGTTGATAACCTCACCTGCTTCTGGGACAAGGATGACCTCTCATCCATTACTACAGCATTGAAAGTTCCCCCTGTCAGAGGAGAAGTTTGGAGTTGGATAAATGAACTATCTTATTGGGCTGGATATCCACTGTAGCTTGGTGTTGCTCCTGTAATCTCACGTGGGGGTTCAAGGTGTAGCTACATCTTTTATGAAAACATTATATTTGTCAGTGGTCTTTTGGATTGCATGGTGGATATGGCAGTGCTTGTGTGCTTTCTGCTTCTTTGGGCATGTTTTTCATCCCTAAGGAATGTAGTGGAGAGGAGTGCCCACGCCAGGTGTAGAAACAGCAGTACTTTAACATAATATGCCCTTCCTTTTTTTTTCCCCTTTCACCTCCATGCCCACCCGAATTCTAGGAACAGGCTGACTCTGACAGTGTTACCTAGGCAAGGGGATGGTGGAGGATTTTTCTGCTCCAGCAGTGTAATGTAGAACAGTCAGATGTGACTTCTGATCCTGTTATCTCATTCCCCTGGACTTCAGCAAGTAAAACAGCAGTAACAATTCACTGACCTGTGGCCACACCAGCATGGGTTGTGATCTTGTCAAAAGTTATCCGATAAGTGAAGTTAACGCTGTTCAGTATTTGGACAGGAGGTCTCCAAGGGGAAAAAAAAGGCTCTAGAATGTTTTTTTCATCATGTAGCAGCTTATATTAGAAAAGAAGGGAAAAGAAGAGGAAAACAATAGCAAAGTGTAGTAATGCGATACAGATAATACTGTCACATTGCAATACTGAACTTGAATCATAGAGTAGCCAGGTTGGAAGAGACCCACCGGATCATCGAGTCAAACATCATCAAACCCTAAACCATGTCCCTTAGCACCTCGTCCACCCGTAGATCCTATCCCTCCTCACTAGCCTGTCTCAAGGGAGAGGAGCAGAGCAGCTCCAGCAGCTTCATTCACAAATGAAGCAAATAACTGATAATTAAGCTAGCCTGATATATACATTTAAAATAAGTATAAAATATGCTGGTTTAGGACATGACACTGCCACAGTAGCAGGTCTTGCTAAGACTGTTGGGAAACAGTCTTTTTCTACAGTGAAATAGAAATTTATCAATAAAAAGAGACAAAATGTTTTCATAAAATCCTTAGTACGAAAAAATACATCCTTTTGTAGAAAGCTGAAACTGCTGAAACAGTTCTGAAGCCTTAACCTGAAATTTTCTTGGCTTCCCTATAAAACTGAAGTTTTCTGTAAAAATAACCCAAAACCCTTCAAAAAATACCCAGCCTTTAAAAATGCAAATTATTTGTAAGCACTGTTCCAGGAAATTTTAAAAGCAGCATTAAGGTATTGGTTGATCTTTTAATACATAAAAGCACTCAAACAGGATGGATAGAATTGACCTGCTTTTTTGTAGCTGTAGTCAGCAAACATTAAGTGCAGCCCTGATTTATGCTTAACTTACATTACTAAGTGTGCTTTTAAGGCATGTCAGTGATTGGTTTCAAGTACAACTGTAAAATTAGCATTCCAGCTTCTGGTGCTTATTCTGTCTTTGGGAGGGAAGTACAGTCTAGCGGCTGACATTATTTTTAGGGTTATTTGTTACTAAATGGAGACAGGAGTGGTTAGTTAATACTGATACTGAAACGGTTTTATTTAGAGACCTGAATTGTGTTCCAATGTGGTGGTTGTGCAATCTCTCTTATCATATCTGTAAACAGACTGTGTTCTCCTTAGAACACTTTATGAGCTATTGCTCAATATTCAGTGCTGTGACGTACAAAGGATGAAGGGTAAGATGAAAGCAGAACCCATGATTGCTTCTTGGCTCTTAATTGAATGCATTTTACTTTGGGCTACTGTGGTTAGATAAAGAAGAGGAAGCAACTATGGCTATTGCAGGCATAAGTCATTCAAAACGTGTAGATGAAAGGGAAGTCCTGGCTTTTGCAGGTTTTTGAAGCTGACTGTTGACTGCCTCAAGTTAGGAAACTCCTTGAGCCATGCGTGTATGCTCAGCGCAGCCATGCATAATTATCAAATGGATTGCATGGCTGGATGCATACAGCACATGGATAGGAGTTCTGTCCTGCAGGAGCATGGATTTTCAGAACAGCAAGATACACCTCTGAACTCACAGCAGACTTCTTTGATAGGAAAATTTCTCTTAAGAAGGCATGGAAATACCATGAACTTTGCATATAAATATTTTGGGGAAAATGTTATCCTTTGTTAAAGTTGTTCTTTTTCATTAACCTTTATGAAAATGCCTGCCGTCTTTTCACATGAGAGAATGATCTGCCTTGAAGCATAAACGAGGCATGGGAAGTTTCATCCCAAAATTCTAATGTCTTCAGAGTATGTTAGAAGGAAGCATACTAGACAGTCTTAGTTGTACATGCCACTGTTAGCTTTGCCTGAGTTCTAAATCTTGCTCTTTTTTTTATTATTTTTTTTTATTTTGATCTTGTGTTTAGCTTAATTTAGTGTTGAAATATATGCCCTTAATGAAGTTCAAGTTCCAGGTTGCTTCAGCTTCCAAGTTCATCTTGGCGTAGGTTGTCTCATAAAGCCGCATTTACAGACATTGCTGACTCAATAGTAAGGTTTGTGAGAATAGCAGTTATTACATAAAGTTGGCCTGATTTATCAGAAGAGGTCTTGTACATGGATGTAATGTAATTTGGAAACTTTAGTGGTTAAACTTTGTCTATTCAAAAAGTCCACAACCTCACCCCCTCAGTTCATGGCCGCACTAAATAAGTACAAAGAAATTATTATTTAATTACAGTGTAATAAATTATGGTCAGTTTTATTCTTGGTGTTTCCAGAAAGTCATTCTGAGTTTGTATAAGAAACTTTCCCTTGATTGCTGCAGAGTCCGTCAGTTCTCACAGAATAAAATATTAATCTCTTCCTAATTGATTTCAGGGGTCCAACATCACAGACACATGCACAGAAATGCTGAGGAGTGGACTACTACTGAAAATTTCAGCAGGAAATATACAAGAGAGAATATTTTTTCTTTTTGATAACCTTCTGGTCTATTGCAAAAAAAAGCACAGGTAAGGGATTAATTAATACTTCCAAAACTAATGTATTTTTCTCACAGTAGAGCTAATCCTCTGTATGCGGTTTTGTAAGTGTATTTGAACAACACCAGTGTTTACTGCCATTAATTGCAGTATAGAAGTCAGCATTTTTAGAGGAGACCTGTTGTCCAAAGAGAAGTGTATTTAATTCAAACACTGGAAAAATTTTATACAACTGCAGAATCCATATGGTGAAGTGCAGGGAGAAAGAATCTGTTTTGTAAATCTTCCACGACAGGCTATATGTGATGGCCTCACTGTGTTCTGGGAATGGTGAACAGACTGGAATTTCATTTCAAACAAATTAATATTGTAGCTTATACGGTAAAACAAATCTCTAAAGATTCAGAAATTGCAAGCCTTATATTTCTAATCAGGGAAAACAGCCAGAAAGCTGCTGCTTGCTGCATTGCAAGGAGCAGTTCCTTAGTTCAGCAACAGGCTTCTGCAGTTAACGTTCAGTTCTCTTATGTTTCTGAGAAACGAGGGTTTTCTTCTGTACAGGCATCCCTCTTGAAACTGCTTTCTCTTTGATCCAGAAACTGGTTTTGGGTAGCTACTGAACACATGTTACTGGATACATCCTTGATAGATTTCTAGATACATGATAGACCTTGAGCGTTCTCTGTAATACCACTGACAAATACCATTATCTTTGTCTCTGCTTCTGCACACTTGTGGGTGGTGTCAAAGAAAACTCCGCGATTGACCTCAGTGTCTAGTTCAGGAAACTGTCTGCTGCTGCTGAAACTTTTGCTTCATATATCTAGATTTTACTGTCATCAACACAGCCATGTCACAGAGTCACAGAATCACAGAATCACTAGGTTGGAAAAGACCTCCAGAAACTCCATAAAGTGACCCGCCTACTAGATGAGGGAAAGGCTGTGGATGTGGTCTTCCTGGACTTCAGTAAAGCCTTTGACACAGTTTCTCACGGCATTCTAGTTAGGAAACTGTCAGCCTCTGGCCTGGACAGGCGCACACTCTCCTGGGTAGAAAACAGGTTGGATGGCCAAGCCCAGAGAGTGGTGGTAAATGGAGTTAACTCCAGCTAGAAGGCCGGTCACAATTGGTGTTCCCCAGGGCTCAGTGCTGGATCCAGCCCTGTTCAATGTCTTTATCAATGACCTGGATGAAGGCATTGAGTGCACCCTTAGCAAGTTTGCAGATGACACTAAGCTGGGTGGAAGTGTGGATCTGCTGGAGGGTAGGGAGGCTCTGCAAAGGGATCTGAACAGGCTGGACCGCTGGGCAGAGTCCAGTGGCATGAGGTTTAACAAGGCCAAATGCCGGGTCCTGCACTTGGGGCACAACAACTCTATGCAGTGCTACAGACTAGGAGAAGTCTGGCTGGAAAGCTGCCTGGAGGAGAAGGACCTGAGGGTGTTGGTTGACAGCCGAGTGCGTATGAGCCAGCAGTGTGCCCAGGTGGCCAAGAAGGCCGATGGCATCTTGGCTTGTATCAGAAACGGCGTGACCAGCAGGTCCAGGGAGGTTATTCTCCCTCTGTACTTGGCACTGGTGAGACCGCTCCTTGAATACTGTGTTCAGTTCTGGGCCCCTCACCACAAGAAGGATGTTGAGGCTCTGGAGAGAGTCCAGAGAAGGATGATGAAGCTGGTGAAGGGGCTGGAGAACAGGCCTTATGAGGAACAGCTGAGAGAGCTGGGGTTGTTTAGCCTGGAGAAGAGGAGGCTGAGGGGAGACCTCATTGCTGTCTACAACTACCTGAAAGGAGGTTGTAGAGAGGAGGGTGCTGGCCTCTTCTCCCAAGTGACAGGGGACAGGACAAGAGGGGATGGCCTCAGGCTGCCCCCAGGGGAGGTTCAGGCTGGACATCGGAAAAAAACTTTTCATGGAAAGGGTCATTGTGCACTGGAACAAGCTGTCAAGGGAGGTGGTTGAGTCACCTTCCTTGGAGTAGTTTGAAAGACAAGTGGATGAGCTGCTCAGGGTCGTGATTTAGTCATTGTTAGCAATGGTTGGACTTGATGATCCTGTTGGTCTTTTCCAACCTTGTGATTCTGTGATCACACAGTATTCGAGGTGCGGTCTCACCCAGAACTGAACACGGTGTTTGGGGTGGGGTCTCAAAGATTGCCCATGATCTACATGTCCATTTGGTCAATGTGGATGCTGTAAGAATTTCAAGAGTAGCTCCAGATTCCAACTTCCACCCTGTTTTTCCAACTATCTTCTACCAGTACCTCGACTTGTCTGTAGCATTCAGGTGAAAGATGTCTTTCTCTGCATCTGTAATATCCGTTTGTTGTGATCAGTGCTTGGCAGCAGTCACATGCCTGTTAAAGAATGCATCCTGGCCCAGCTGCTTTTGAAGGTTGTGTGTAAGAGGGTTGTTGAGTGCTGCAAAATGTATCTTTGAGGCACCCAGGTGAAGGTAGATGGCTAGGCAGTCGAGCATCTGGGAGCACTCAGCACCATCAGCTTCAGGATGAAAAGGCTTATTGGATAGCCTGATGTCATGACTTCCTTCTCCACCACTGCTTTAGCTGTGTCTGGAGAATAGTGTGTGCTCTTCATCATCTTCTTCTTTCCTGTTCTTGGTGGGAGTGTGTGAGAGGGAAGGCGATACAGAGTTGGGTAGTAGAGATCAAAACTCCTTTAAATGTGTACCACAATATCCATGCGTTGTGTAGTCTAATTATGACCTCAGATATTATGATCTAGTGGGAGGTGTCCATCTCCATAGCAGGGGGTTTGGAACTGGATGATCTTTAAGGTTCCTTCTGCTCAAACCAGTCTATGATTTGATGTATATACGCAACTACAACCAGCAAAGGAAATGGAAATTTATGCATAAAATCCACGAATCTGAGACCAGTTTTTAATAGAGGTATTAAAATCTTATTAGCAACTATTGCTGTTTGCTGTTGTCTGTAGTTTTATATGACATGAAATATTTTGTGTAATTTTTAAGCATCCTTTTAAGCTGCAGAGCTGTATAAACATGGAATGCTACATTTGGGTGCGTAGGTACAAAGATTACTAGAGTTACTGGATTTACCTCACTTTGGAATGAAAAAATATGTGGTACTTTTATGTGAACCTTTATGCTTACTGCTATTTTGGTTTGGTTTTTATATTCTATATATTGTCCAGCTTTTTAATAAGAAACTTATACTCTGGTGGAGCTGCTCATTAGATGGTAGAGATAAGAGGCAGGTATTTTTCTGAAGATTATTACCTTTCTGGGGTGAGTGAAGGTCAGAATTCAGATGATCATTACTTCTCAGTAACTGACCTTTGTTTAATATACAGTATTGAATATCCTTATAGGCAAAAATGGACTGAAACCCACCCCTGATTTATCTGAGATGGGAAACGCTGCCTAGAACTGGAATTCTCAGAAGACATGGACTTTGTTGGGAACAGTTATATTCCAAAGTACTTTGCATAGATATATCACTGTGAAACTGCCACAAGGTTTCAGCAAGTCTCATTTATAATTCTTGGTTAACCATTATGGGAGGAAGCAAAAATGTTGTCTTCATTCTTTCATGAATAAATCCTATTTTTGAGATGTGTAGGTGAAGATTTATATCCAAAGGTGCTCTTATTTCATTTTTTCAGTCAAGCTGCCATTGTGTTGAATTTCTTGACTAGCGTAAGAAGGCTACATCAGTTAAGAGGAAAAATAATGCACTGTTTTGCAATACTGATGCAATATTTTGTCTTTCATGGCAGCAGTGGCACATAGGTGCCAAAGTGTTGAAACAGAGCTTTTGCAGAGTGAGACTTTCCTGATAGACTCTCATGTCAGCCAGCAATTTGCATCTTACTCTTACCAGGGGTAGCATCTTTGTATTAGCACCAGCAGTCTCCCATTTGGCAGTGGTTTCCATAGTTGAATCGCACATGTGTTAATGTGTTGATTCTCACAGTAGTCTTTAAATGCTACTTGTAGTGATGCAGAAACATGGGAAAAGGTGATGGATGATATGCCCATCTGCTCTTTTTTTATCAGGCGATTGAAGAACAGCAAAGCATCTACAGATGGCCACCGTTACCTTTTTCGTGGCAGAATAAACACAGAAGTGATGGAAGTAGAGAATGTAGATGATGGAACAGGTGAGTATATTTGTGTGGCTCATTTACTGAGCATTCTTTTGAGGTTCTGAAATCAAATGTATCCTCATGATTTCTTTGAGAATGGAGGGTGCTCCTTCTACTTAGAAAGAAAGAGTAAGATGCCACTTTAAGAGGGCTGTCTGCTCATGGCAAAACTATGCTTCTGTAACACATCATTGCTTTCATACATTATTAACTGGGTGGTTATAGGAGACTGTTTTATGCTAACATGAACAGAGTAATAAAGTAAGGTGACATTTATTTTTCAACTGAAATCATATATTTAATTTCTCTGTACAGCATTCTAGCACTCTCAAAAAAAGGCTATCGCTAGGTAAGTGATACATTTGTAAAAGCAAATGGAAAAGTTACATCTATTGGAATGGAACCTCAAACATGGTAAATGCTGAAATTACAACCTGTTTAAGAAAAAAGGAAGTGTTTGGGGTTTTTGTTCTTTTTTTTTTTAATACCTTTAGGGATGTAATTCCTATGATTGCTTGAAAATTTTCCTGACATACATTAGAAAAGTGAAAACTCAGAGTATTCCTATAAATGTCAATTTGTGTTTTAGAATCTTGAGTTTAATCTTTGAGCTTAACAGTCGTTTCCTTACAATTGATAAAGAAAACCTGAAACACTATGGGCTTTTTAGTGTGAAACCATAAAAAAAACCCCAAGCCATCCTTGCAGTTACCAAAGAATCATAGAATCACCAGGCAGGAAAAGACCTCTTGGATCATCGAGTCCAACCATTCCTATCTGCCACTAAACCATGTCCCTGAGCACCTTGTCTACCAGTCTTAAATACCTCCAGGGATGGTAAATCAACCACCTCCCTGGGCAGCTTGTTTCAGTGCCCAGTGACCCTTGCTGTGAAAACTTTTTTCCTCATGTCCAGTCTGAACCTCCCCTGGGGCAGCCTGAGGCCATTTCTTCTCGTCCTGTCCCCTGACACTTGGGAGAAGAGGCCAGGTCCCTCCTCTCTACAACCTCCTTTCAGGCAGTTGTAGAGAGCAATGAGGTCTCCCCTCAGCCTCCTCTTCTCAAGGCTAAACAACCCAAGTTCCCTCAGTCACTCCACGTAAGACTTGTTCTCCAGCCCCTTCACCAGCTTTGTTGCTCTTCTCTGGACTCGCTCCAGAGCCTCAACATCCTTCTTGTGGTGAGGAGCCCAGAACTGAACATGGTATTCGAGATGTGGTCTCACCAGTGCCAAGTACAGAGGGAGAATAACCTCCCTGGACCTGCTGGTCACGCCGTTTCTGATACAAGCCAAGATGTCATTGGCCTTCTTGGCCACCTGGGCACACTGCTGGCTCATGTTCAGTTGCTGTCAACCTACACCCCAAGGTCCTTCTCCTCCAGACAGCTTTCTAGCCAGATTTGTCTTAGTCTGTAACACTGCACAGGGTCCTCCCCAAGTGCAGGACCCGGCATTTGGCCTTGTTGAACCTCATGGCATTGGTCTCAGCCATTGGTCCAGCCTACTCACGTCCCTTTCGAGAGCCTCCCTACCCTCCAGCAGATCAACACTTCCACCCAGCTTAGTGTCATCTGCAAACTTGCTAAGGGTGCACTCAATGCCTTTGTCCAGGTCATTGATAAAGACATTGAACAGGGCTGGATCCAGCACTGAGCCCTGGGGAACCCCACTTGTCACTGGCCTCCAGCTGGATTTCACACCATTTCCCACCACTCTCTGCACCCGGCCATCCAACCAGTTTTCTACCCAGGAGAGTGTGCGCCTCTCCAGGCCAGAGGCTGACAGTTTCCTAAGCAGAATGCTGTGAGAAACTGTGTGTAAGGCTTTATGATAGTACTCAAGACCACCTGTTCCGTGACTTTCCCCGGCACTGAGGTCAGACTGACAGGCCTATGGTTTCCTGGATCCTCCCTGCGACCTTTCTTGTAAATGGGTATAACATCAGCCAGCCTCCAGTCCAGTGGAACTTCCCCAGTCAGCCAGGACTGCTGAAAGATGATGGGAAGAGGTTTGGCAAGCACATCTGCCAGCTCCCTCAATACTCTCGGGTGGATCCCATCTGGCCCCATAGGCTTGTGAATGTCTAATTGGCCAAGCACATCTCTAACCACTTCCTTGTAGGTCATGGGAGGTTTATTCTGCTCCTCAAGCTCCTGGGGATGTACACAGAGGGAACAACTTTCCTTACTATTAAAGACTGAAGCAATTATCTATGTCTGGAGGAAATTTCTGTAAGTTACATATTAATTCCCTGGATTTTAAAATAGCATTAGGTTTGCCCTTCATCTGCTATGGATTCAAAGCATTTCTTAATGTAATTTCTTTCTAAAATTGAGCATTGATGACAAGGATTGTACAGCTAAGTAAGTTTCATATAAGTGCTTCATAGAAGATAAATATTTCTTAAAAAATGTTGTTTTCTCTAGTTTGAGTTCCTTGTTTTCAAAACAGTTCACTTCTTGTTCTACTGAGTAGACTTGGAGAACCGTTTGACTATTGTTCTTATTGCAAAAACCTAATTTATTGAAA
The DNA here is from genome assembly GCF_032191515.1 of Phaenicophaeus curvirostris. Taxonomy (NCBI): domain Eukaryota; kingdom Metazoa; phylum Chordata; class Aves; order Cuculiformes; family Cuculidae; genus Phaenicophaeus; species Phaenicophaeus curvirostris. The sequence continues at coordinate 63,703,223 of NC_091394.1, forward strand.
GGCTATTGTCTCTCTTCCATCTCTTCTTTTTAAGCCTTTCAACTTTCTGTCATGTGTTGTGTTTTTTAAGTTTTTATTGCTTTCTGCATCCTTTGGAGTTGTTTTTTTTTTTTTCCAGTTTGTTTACATCTTTTGTATTATGAGGTGTCCAGACCTGAAACTTTGCTTGTTCCAAGTTAAAGAGAATAATGACTGTTACGTTTCATGTGGCATGTCTTGTGCCACGATTGTTTGGCGTTTTGCAGAGCATGTTTTTCATTTTTTTCGTTTGTATTCCAGAATACCACATCAGATCTTTTTGTGCAATACTGGTGCCTATCCCGTTATATTTTATACCTTGTTCATGTCCTTCCTGCCTTTCTTGGTTTTTTCCTCGGTGAACTTTCAGGTACAATTTGACTAAGCATAGTCTTCCTCTCCACTGCAGACACCAGTAGTCTAATTTCCTCCAGCCACAGGAAATTTTGCCACCATCCCCATTTCCTATAGCCTTGCACACAGTACTGGAGGCTGTCATGCTTCCTTCCCACTTGCTCTGCTGAGCCATATCAAATTTCGTCACTTCTATATATGCAACATTTCTAAAATCCGTCCTTTTTTCCACAATTCTGAGACATCCGTTACTGGTTTTGTTGTTTTGATTTCTATATTATTCTTATCTGCTTTTTTTCTATATCCTCACATTTTCCCTTTTTCAGCTTCAGTTTTTCCAATATCCTAAAATAATTATTTTCTAGTAATTACTGTTATTTCATCCCTCCTCTCTATGGTTCTCTTTGAAATATGGAAATGCCTGTGTTCTTTCCCTGCCCTGTGGCACCTTTTTGCCCTTTTCTTGCCTCCCTCTTCCGTTTAAAAAAAACCCCAGCCCCCGAACTGTTTTTCTTCATCGTACTCAGAAGTGCATCCCTTCTCCTCACACTGATAACTTCTTTTCTTTTAGATCATTATGCCCTTCTTTAACCTGCCTCTGTCTTGGTTTCTGTACTGTTCTCATTTGTTGGACCCAGATGTCTTGTTTCTCAGCCCCTGTAGTCATTCACATTTGAACTGTAACCCAGTACTATTCTGCTGCATTCTTTTTGTCTCATCGCATTCCCATTTGTAGGAATTTGGTTGTCTGAGCCTTATTCATGTTGTCTTTGGATATGCTTTTTTGGTATTGTGTTTTATTTTCCTAAATCATCTATTGCCTATCTTTTTCCATAATTCTTTAATTTAGAGTGGAAGATCTGAGTGCAGAGCGCTTATATTTTCATATCTATGCATGACTCTCTCTCATGTACTCTTCAGGGGTCTCTTTATAGACACTTAAGACTTTGGAGTCTAGATGGTATTTCTGCATTTCGTTACTATAGATTTTGGGATCCTCTGCTCCTTTGGTATAAGGGTTCCAGGGAACTGAGTAACTGAGAATGTTTACTCTCATTGTTGATTGATGTAGGAATGTGGCCTCTGTTGTGTTGTAAGTAGAAGCATAGAAATAGGAAAATGGATTCCTAGTGTGGTTTATTGTCACGCTAATGACATGCCTACAAAAATTACAAAGCTTTTTCTGAAAAGCAATTTTTCTTTCATGAAATTAGACCTTGGCTGAGCAGTACATTTGGTGTAAGATTTCTTTCTGTTTCAGCGTCATGAAGCACTCTGCCTTTTTTTGATTGCACTAATCAAAGTTAAATGCTTCTTGCTTATCAGGGCAGAGTATTTCTGTTCTTTAAACAATGTGGCTACATAACCACTTGCTGGTATTAGAAAGGTGGATTTATTGTGATTGTACTGTTTTTTTCTGTATTCAGTTTTTACTGAACTTGAAGTCTTGCTCTCTTCTTCCTTCAGTAACCATTAAGTCAATTTTGCAAATAATTTGTTTAGCCTGAGTGGCAGTTGTGATTGCTTTAATGTGAAGAGTGTGCATATATCCTGTACAGCTGACCAGTCAGAACATCCATTCTTCCTGGGTGGCTGGCCACCATGTCTGCAGCTTTTGAACAGATTTTGTCCAATAGCCAGCTCAAAATGTGTGAGTTCATATGAGATGATAGCGTAATGCTGAAATGCCTTCAGATGACTATGGGCATGGGTGTATTTGGGAGAACACATTGCAGACGTAAGCCTTGGAGGATTGTAGTCATGAGGAACGTGAGGAGCATGAGAGAAATCAAGGGTGTTGCAGTTAAAGGCAGAGGCTGGAGTCAAGCTGGGCTTCACAGGAGTGAGTTTCTACAGCAAAATCGGGTGATAGCTACTAATTTTCATACACCTGAACTCATTGCCATCTGTATACATTAGGCAGCCTTAGTACTTATCTAGGTGATTGGGCTTTCCATGGAATACAGTGAATTTGTAGTAATATGAGATAAACTGGGTCAAACTGCCAGCACTCTTGGCCCTGCAGTTACATGCCTGGAAGCTGCATGTTTACAATGTCATCTCTACAGTGAGGTATTCAGGTGGCCGAGTGAGATATTTTTTCTGAATCAAACTTCTAAGTTGCCACAAATGTCTGTCCAGAGTGCAATAGGAGGATCTAAATCCATTTGTGCGTCTGAGCCATCATTTTTAAATTTTTTGGCCATGTTTTTAGCTGCTATAGTTCACTGCATTAGAGATCATAATATTTCCCTATGTAACACGGGTGTTGTGATGATAGATACATGATAACAAAGACCATAGGAAAAAATATCAGTCTGTAGTTTCATGTATGTTAACCTCTAACTTGTAAATAAACAAAATGGTGCAGCTAGGATCATACTGCGATGTTTAAAAGTATATGCTTAAATAATACAAAGGGGCCTTAACCTTCCTCCTTCCAGTAGTGCTCCTGCCTCTGACCTCCAAAGGGCTGCAGTCTGTCAGCAGAGAGCTTCTCTCTGAGGATTCTTTCTTTCCCCTGACTTTTGACTCTGAATTTCTGACAGTGCATGAATGACGTGATGGTGAGGTTTCAAGAAACAATGTTTTTAAAGGGGAAAAGGGTATTATTCATAGGTTATGTGAATAAAAATGATAAACAGGTAAGTGGTATGAATATGGTGTTGTAGGAATAGCTTTATTTTTTTTTCTTCCTCATATACTTGCTTGTACTTTCTTGTGCACTTTTGAGTACTAGAAAGTTTTGATGGTTTAGAAATTAGCCATTAGTCTCATGATTTTCTAGTAGTTCCTGACATTTCCCAGCCCAGTATACAAAGCTTGGCTGCTTTCCATCTAATTAAGATGCAGAGTTATTGAAAGGATACTAGCATGTCTGCTGAGATTTATGATAAATCTTAGCAAGCATTTCAGTGAGGGTTTCAGTTTCAGAAAAACCTGTCTCATGATACAAAACAGGGCTGAGTGATGAAAAAAGTATTTACAGAATAAAAAGCTCTATAGTTATTACAGTAGTTTAGGGCTGATCTTGGACTTTCTTGCCTCTTAGTGAAAGCTTGTGGTGAGAAAATGTTGACCTTTGATTTTCTTAATGCTTTGTACGATAGTTTCTAGTGCTAGTTTTAATCTGTATTTTATGCAAAAAAAATATATTTGTTGTCATGAGGCCTCAGAAATTTCCCCTCAGGAGAGCATGTAATCCCAGTGAAGGCTATCCAGTGGTGTTAGTTTTGGAGAGGAGATCTTTAGCTAATTTCTGAGTGAACATTTATGGGCTAGCATGTTAAAACCAAATGTAATAGAAGTGAAAAGTAATAAGTAGCAAAATGTCTGGGTTTTATAGCATAATGGTTTACATGTTTACAGTCAGAAGTTCAAGATTCCTAAGAACATCAGTATTTGTTACCTTTTGTCTATAATATGGGCGCTGAACATAGGGTTGTTTGGCACATATTTAAAAAATCATGCATTTGTTTAATGCTTTTTTAAAAAAAAATCAGAGTAAATCTTGTATTATATTTCAGTTTATTTTAACAAGTAAGTATAGACATTCAGGTAACCAGTAAAGATAAATCAAATATATACGATTTGCTTACTTGTCAAATGGAAATTCTATTTTCCCCTTGCATATTTAGTCCTTTTTAAAATTTAATAGTAAATCATTCCATCAGCACAGCATCTCTTGGTATTTTAGGGGGCAAAACCACAATGCTGCTTTTTAAAAATAATTATTTATTACAGTTTAACATAAACCAAAGGGCTACAATTACTGTGACCTGTTCTTTTAAAAGGACTCTGTCTGTTTTAGTGTTGAGTTTATACCTTCTTCCATATGCTGCGCATTTCCCTGTTACATTTTAAGTAGGACATTATTTACAGAAAGTTTAAAATACAGCTTCTTAAGTTGTAACATAGCTCACAGGTGGCACAGAAAACTTTAAATTCATTGCTATTCTTTTGTATTTCCTGAGATTTATGTGTAATGGTAAAAGTTCTTAATAATTGTAAGAACTGTTGTGTCGTTTTAAAGAACTGGTACTCTTTAAGCCATTTTATCTATTCACAGCTGACTATCACAGCAGCGGCCACACTGTTATTAATGGCTGGAAGATCCACAACACAGCAAAGAACAAATGGTTTGTATGCATGGCAAAAACCCCTGAAGAGAAGCAAGAATGGCTGGAAGCTATTTTGAAAGAGAGAGAAAGAAGAAAAGGTAAGTTAATAAACCTCCTTGTGTTGCATTGTCTGAAAGCTGTGCTGTGTTTTTTATGTTGAGGCATAAAGCAAAACCAGCTGCTAAGGCAAACTTGTGGTGTCAGGTTCAGATGAAGGTTTATGAATAGCAGCTTGGAAAAAGTAAATCAAACTCATAATAGCTTGAATCATGTATGCTGCTAGTGAGTGCTCGTTTGGAAATGGGGGGATGATTTAATCTTTGATTTTACTGTATATCCTCAACCAGTATAAATTGTCATAATTTCATTGAGGCCTCTGTACTGTTATCATTTGTGGTATATGAGGGTCCATCCTAAATGCTGTGTGAGATTCATGTACATTAATTCCCTTTTGTGACTGGCCATTTTAATCACTGAAATGAGGAGGTTTTCTGTGTTGGATCTCCATGCAAATGATCCAAAATGGAATGATACAGAGTATAACCGCCCCTCCCCATCTTTCATGTATTCTCCCCTAGCCAAGAGAGTAAGAAATTATCATTGGCAAACCATATTTTTGAGTAACTCAATTAAGGTGGAAGAGTACTTGGATGAAATACAATCCTGATCTCAAATGTGACCACATATAACCTCATGTGTTGAAGGTCAACTCAACACGAAGTAGAACTAGAGGAAGATGACCTATCATCTTCTGGAGCTAATTTCATTTGCAGGCTGAAATATGCTAATCAGTAATTATGTCTGGAGCATTGGTATTGAAAGAAAATATGACCTTGTAGTTCTTGTAGATCTGCAAGTCTTTCTGGTCTGTGTAGATTTTTTGACGCCTGTTGCGGTAGCTGTTTTGTGCCTCTGTTGTAAATGAGGACTAACAATACTTTCTTTGGTCTCCTGAAGTTGAGTGCTGGATATTTGTAGACCATCTGCGACAGGACCAGTTTCAACTAGAGTATCTGAGCACTGGCTGATTAATAGTGACATCTGGAATTAATAGCAGAAAAGCTCAAATGATGCCTTAGAGATCTAAACCTCAGCATTTAAAAAATAAATGCAAAAACAATGTGTTAGAAATGGTGTCAAATACAAGAAAACCCAGGTTTGTCAACTGTATAGGCCCTTGTCTGGAAGTGGCTAAAAACGTTTTTAACAAATCCCACTTCACTGTTAAGTTTCTTGACACCTTTGGATTCTTTGTGCTTTTAGGTAAGAATGGAGAGTAAGTAAGAGTATTTTATGTTGATGGATTCTGACTATTCCACATTGTAGTACTGAGCAGCTGGTAATAGAGGTGAGTTTGAGTTAAACCTCGCCAAGTGTGAGGTCTGAGGTAGCGATCCCAAAGTCGAGCCATTTGGGGAAATTTTCAGCTCCTGGTGACCTCTTGGGTTTGGCAGCAAGGAGACTACTATGAAAGAATGAAGAGAGGATTTGGTACGCACTTAGACTCAGTTTGCAACATGGAGTCTTCAAAAGTATTTCTTGAATATCTCTGTTACTCTATCAACTTATAAATTTATCCACATCCTCCAGCACAGTGATTTTTATCAAAATAGCTGTTAAACACCTCTTGCCGAGCAGAATGCATAAACTTAATTGTAGTTAAGTTGCCAAATCATAGAATCACTAGGTTGGAAGAGACCTTTGAGATCATCAAGCTCAACCATACCTGTCCACTACTAAATCATGTCCCTAAGCACTTCATCTACTTGTCTTTTAAATACCACCATGGATGGGGACTCAACCACCTCCCTGGGCAGCCTGTTCCAGTAAAGACAACCCTTTCAGTAAAGAAATTTTTCCTAATGTCCAATCTGAACCTCCTCTGGTGCAGCTTCAGTCCATTCCCTCTCATCCTGTCACCCATCACTTGGGTGAAGAGATCAACACCCACCTCTCTACAACCTCCTTTAAGGTACTTGTAGACAGTGATAAGGTCTCCCCTCAGCCTCCTCTTCTCAAGGCTAAACAATCCCAGTTCCCTCAGCTGCCCCTCATAACACTTTTTCTCCAGTCCCTTCACCAGCTTCACTGCTCTTCTCTGGACACACTCCAGGACCTCAATGTCTTTCTTGTAGTGAGGGGCCCAAAACTGAACGCAGTATTCAAGGTGCAGCCTCACCAGTGGTGAGTACAGGGGCAGAATCACTTCCCTGGCCATGCCATTTCTGATACAAGCCAAGGTGTTATTGACCTTCACAGAACTGGCCAACCTTAGATTGGCCAAGCTTAGTTCTAGTTGGGCTTTAGTCCTTCTAATTCTCTCTCTACACAATCTCGCTTCATCCTTGTAGTCCTCCTGAGATGCCTGCCCCTTCTTCCGAAGCTCATATGCTTTCCTCTTTTTTTGATATCCACCCAGACCTCTTTGATTAGCCAAGCTGGTTTTCTTCCCCGCTGGCTCATTTTCTGGCACACAGGGATGGCCTGCTCTTCTGCCACCAGGATTTCCTTCTTAAAAAGCATCCAGCCCTCTTGGGCTCCTTGGAAACATCTCCCATGGAACTTTATCAACCAGGCTTCTGAACAGTCAAAGTCTGCTCTCCGGAAGCCCAAGGTGGCCATTCTACTGACCCGCCTCCTGAATTCTCATGGATCTGAGAACTTGGGAAGCAGGCATTTATAATTTTAAAATTCAAATCATGTCTATAAATGTAGCTATAACATTTTCCCTTTCACTTTGAACTTAAAGATGCTTTAATTGTATGTTTACTTAATTATACACAGAAACTATTATTGTGTGTATATATAGGCAATTGTACTGGGTAATGAGAGACACTTCTGTATCTACATCTAGTACCATTGTTAGCTTTTTCCCACAACAGGTACATGTTTTTTCTGGTGATATTTTCAGAATTAGAGAAGTGGCAAACTATTGCTCAGATTGAATATATACAGCTATAGTTTTAAAAATGTTGAAAATCTAAACGGAAACTGAAAGCACGTACACAAGGCGTTCCAGAAATGTGTGGTTTTGTCCAGAATTAATAATTGTTTATTAAGAATGTACATGTGATATGAAGATCTGTGACATTCCTTGGAATCAGAAGCTTCTGTGAGTGGTCAGTAGGATACATGATTCAATGAAACCTGTTTTTTTAATAATCTGTTGCATAGAAAACATAATGATTTTCTCAAGAAGAGAAATAGGAAAAAATAAACAAGTTAGAAATATTGAAATAAGCCCCTTGATAGATTTCTGTTACTGAAAAAATTCTGAAGCAAATAAAAAGCAAGTTGTATATATGCTTTTGTGGAAAAGGGATGAATTAATAAAAAATAATGGAAAACAATTCCTTTACCTTTTTTTTGTATGTAAAATATTGGTATTGCTTCTCCATTTGGTGGAAGATACTGAAATTTAATAGCGATGTCACTTCATAAATTTTTTATCATTTTTGGCAGGTTTAAAATTGGGCATGGAACAGGACACTTGGGTGATGATCTCTGAGCAAGGAGAAAGACTGTACAAAATGATGTGCAAACAAGGGAATCTCATCAAAGACAGGAAGAGGAAATTAACCACTTTCCCCAAATGCTTTCTTGGAAGGTATTTTATGCAGCTTATAGTATGAATTTTAACCAGCTAAAAACACATCTTAAAACTTCTTTAGGATTCTGCAGAAACCATGCTTTAGTTGTAATATTTGTCATGTCTATTTACTTCTCAAAATTTAGCCTGGGTGTAAATTGGCCTGCCTGAAATTTATGGATGTATATTTGTATTCCAGTGTAATTTTATTAAAGAGATAAGGCTGTAAAGGCTCATTGCAAATATGAAAATGCATCCAATAAAATGCTTCCTTTAAAGAAATAATTCCCATCTCTGCCTCTGAAACTGTCCGTGAGATTCAGGCAGGAAGACAGAAAGAGTTATTAAATATTTACATGTTTAAATATTTACCCCTCTTATTAGGAGGAGTTTTATAATGCCATATTATACCTATGGATTAACACAACTGAATGCAAGAAAAAGAGAGTAATAATTACCATAAAAATGTATATATAACAAAAAATATTTTTCAGGGGTGGAGGGGTTATCACTTATTTCATTTGACTGTAAGACAGTTGAGTATGGACAGTATTTTTATAGAGTACAGTGACTGTTTTACACAAATGTGTTGTAGTGAAGATACTACCGGGTTCAAAAATGGAAAGAAAACTTGGGAAATTTTTGAATGCTATCAGAGGTCATATAGCTGAAGAAAACTGAAACCAGGATTAAGATTAATGATGGAGTTGTGTGCTTATTCTTGAATCATGTTCCCTCAGTGGAGTTGTTGGAAGCAGGTAAAGAATACAGTTATCATAGAATCACTAGGCTGGAAAAGATCTTTGAGATCATCAAGCTCAACCATACCCATCCACTACTAAATCATATCACTGAACACTTCATCTATCTGTCTTTTAAATATCTCCAGGGATGGTAACTCAACCACCTCCCTGGGCATCCTCTTACAGTGCTTGACAACCCTTTCAGGGAAGAAATTGTTCCTAACGTCCAGCCTGAACCTCCCCTGGTGCAACTTGAGGCCATTCCCTCTGGTCCTATCACTTGGGAGAACAGACCAACACTCACCTCTCTACAATCCCCTTTCAGATACTTGTTGATAGTGATAAGGTCTCCCCTCAGCCTCCTCTTCTCTAGGCTAAAGGCCTAGAGAAGGAGTGAGGAGTGTATGTGAAACGTTTAAACCTACTATCAAACGTCTGCTTCTCTCTGCTGTCTTTGAAATGGACCCTTTTGAATTACGCTTCTGCTGGTCCCTGGGTCACCAGTTAAAACCCTTGAATACAAAAGTCACATTACCTCACTGCACTGTTCTTTTGATTTGTAGCACGCATACAAATATCTTAGCTGCTATAAATTTGATGTCTCTGAACTGTATCAGGTTTATTAGGATACAAACCAGGCATTTCCTTCACATGTGGTACGTGCCTTCTGTATATGCTTAGGATGTCAATGTGTCTACCATACCTTGAAAGTAACAGGCCTGTTGTTCTATCACACTGTAATTAAGTCCTTCCTTCATGGTATATCTGCCCTGGGCAGGTGTAGAAACTATGCCTGGGATTGCCTTTTGTAATATTTGGCAGTCTCTTCAAGTATGACTGTGCTAGTGTAGGAAAACCCAGAAAACATGGAAAGTCTCCACCATGTGCAAAGTAAACTTCATGTGGGTTAAACTTCAGAGCAGAAAAGAAAATGCATCTCAATGGAAACCACATGTACTTATGTCGAAATAATAAAAAAGTTGAAGGGAGTGGGTTTTTAAAGGGGACAAGACATTCTGAAGACAAATAGGCTTAAGAGTCACTTACTAGGTTAGTAAGAAACACTAGTAACCAAGAGGGCAATGTATTAATAGTAGATCTGGTGGTATGACATTTAAAGTTTGGGTTTTGTGTCTGTTTTTGTTTCAGTGAATTTGTGTCCTGGTTGTTGGAAATTGGAGAGATACACAAATCTGAAGAAGGTGTCCATCTTGGCCAAGCTTTATTAGAGAATGGGATTATCCATCATGGTAAATATAATTAGTTTTAACTTACTTTTTTCCAAGGTAATTGTTGTAAGTAGAGTGGACTTAATTTTGTTTGACAAAAAGATGGGCTTGTTAACGCAAGACAGCTTGTTGAATCTGTATCCTTGCAGGGACCTCATGGGGCCATTGTCCATAGCTAGCAGATTTAGTGGGAGAGGCTCCATTGATGTAATCGGATTACATCTCTGCTCTTGGAATCACAACATTTCAGACAGGGACCTAGAGAAACATTACTGCTGTCTTGTAAGCCAAAACAAATTGGCTGCTGGACGAGGGAAAGGCTGTGGATGTTGTGGATGTGGTCTTCCTGGACTTCAGTAAAGCCTTTGACACAGTTTCTCACAGCATTCTGCTTCGGAAACTGTCAGCCTCTGGCCTGGTCAGGCGCACACTCTCCTGGGTGGAAAACTGGTTAGATGGCCGGGTGCAGAGAGTGGTGGGAAATGGTGTGAAATCCAGCTGGAGGCCAGTGACAAGTGGGGTTCCCCAGGGCTCAGTGCTGGGTCCAGCCCTGTTCAATGTCTTTATCAATGACCAGGATGAAGGCATTGAGTGCACCCTTAGCAAGTCTGCAGATGACACTAAGCTGGGTGGAAGTGTTGATCTGCTGGAGGGTCGGGAGGCTCTGCAAAGGGATCTGAACAGGCTGGACCACTGGGCTGAGACCAGTGGCATGAGGTTTAACAAGGCCAAATGCCGGGTCCTGCACTTGGGGCACAACAACCCTATGCAGTGCTACAGACTAGGAGAAGTCTGTCTAGAAAGCTGCCTGGAGGAGAGGGACCTGGGGGTGTTGGTTGACAGCCGACTGAACATGAGCCAGCAGTGTGCCCAGGTAGCCAAGAAGAGGCCAATGGCATCTTGGCTTGTATCAGAAACTGCATGACCAGCAGGTCCAGGGAGGTTATTCTCCCTCTGTACTCGGCACTGGTGAGACCGCTCCTCGAATCCTGTGTTCAGTTCTGGGCCTCTCACCACAAGAAGGATGTTGAGGCTCTGGAGTGAGTCCAGAGAAGGGTGATGAAGCTGGTGAAGGGGCTGGAGAGCAGGCCTTATGAGGAACAGCTGAGAGAGCTGGGGTTGTTTAGCCTTGAGAAGAGGAGGCTGAGGGGAGACCTCATTGCTCTCTATAACTACCTGAAAGGAAGTTGTAGAGAGGAGGGTGCTGGCCTCTTCTCCCAGGTGACAGGGGACAGGACAAGAAGGAATGGCCTCAAGCTCCACCAGGGGAGATTTAGGCTGGACATTAGGAAAAAACTTTTCATGGAAAGGGTCATTGGGCACTGGAACAGGCTGCCCAGGGTGGTGGTTGAGTCACCTTCCCTGGAGGTGTTTAAGGCACGGGTGGACGAGGTGCTGAGGGGCATGGTTTAGTGTTTGATAGGAATGGTTGGACTCGATGATCCTGTGGGTCTCTTCCAGCCTGGTTATTCTATGATTCTATGATTAAATTCTGGGGAAACAGAGAACAGTAGACTATTTATAAGGACTTAAACCTTTTATTAAGGCTAAGCTTTTTAGGGATACGTGTTCAACTAAGAATTATAGAAGTGAGTGAGTCACAGTTGGCTGTTGGTAAATGTGCCTGCTCATCTGTGAGGTGTTACAAATGGAGCTGGTGGAATCCAGCCTAGAATTCAACAGCTAAATCTCTTGACTGCGTTATTTTCACTATGATGTGTAGTTACTAAAATTGATACTTCTGTAGTGAAACTTTCAGTCAGCTATCTGTGTTTAGCTCATTCTGGAGAGAAGTATCACTGAAGTGGTTCTGGTTTTGAGACAATAAGATGTGATTTCTGGAGGCAATTTGCATTGGTAACACTTTTTTCTTTCCAGAGCCGATCCTCATCTCAGTCTGTTTTACAAGGTATAGCCTAACAAGGCCATGTAAGCGCAATGGACAAACTTCTGGTTTTGAAGGCATGTTCGGCTCACATAGGAACAGTCACTTGGAAAACCAGCACTGAAACAGCTGTAAAGCTGGAACTACTATTCCAACATGGATCCAGGGTGTAAATTTAGATGGAATAATTAATAATATACATTTTAAAACTTAGATACTTCAGCCAGCAATGAATCTAATACATACTTAATACTTTGCTGTGGTGTTTTCAGTGTCCTTGTCTGGAAAGAAAGTGGGAGTAACAGAGTGCCACTTAACTGTGTGCATTTTAAATGTATGCACAGTAGGAGGAAAAACATTGAGATTTTTCATCAGTAGGCATGTAATCTTCTTTAATGTCAGTCTACATGATTTTCCTCCACCATTATTCAAATATCAGATGCTATTATGTTTACTACACACAGAGAATTGTGTTCAATGGCATGATTCTGTTACTAAAGATTCTTCTTCTGATCTTGAAATTTATATCCCAAATACATTCATAGACTTTCTCAATACAGAGTTTAATCAATATTATGTAATTTCATGAGATAAAAGGGTAATTGCATTAGAGCATAGAAATGTGGGCCAGACATGTTACTTTGAATAGTGAATGCAGCTGTGGTTCAGTGAAAATAGAATTCTTAAAATAAAGTTGAATGAACCATCTGTTTTCACAGAGGGAGCAAGAGAGAAAGTAAGTTTGGCTGTTATTCACATTGCAAATGTCGTAGAGGACTTTGTTAGACTTTGCATATTTACTGTGCTGGACATTATTTTCACTGTGTTGGGCTTCATTCTAGCAATGCCAGATCCATGTTGTGATGTGCACTGTTTTGCTTCCTGCTGTGTGAACTCTCACAAGTACAGCAGTTATGCTTTTCCCTTGTGTTTTGGTTTTTTTTGTTGTTTTTTGTGGGTTTTTTTGCCTCCAGTTTTGCAAAAGGGAAGGATCTGTTTGCATGTTGCTTTTTTAAATTCACCTGGTGACATTCTGGAATGCATCAAATGACTTCCATCAGCCAGTGGGCTGAGGTACTTTGTCCAGTCAGTTGCTGCTGCTGCTTACAGATGGAAGCTTCCTCTCAGTGCAGTAATGAGCTTTGTAGTTACCAAACTGATCTGAATTTCAGATAGTTTTAAAATTAATAGGTATTTATGTGGCTGTGCAGTTTCCTGGAATGAAGTGCTGATCTGAGACAAAATTACCCTGGCAAAAATAAAGTAAAGACCAGTTTAAACCTCTATCAGTTCCTTTTTCTTAGTGTGTGACATAAATACCTCAACAGAAAATATAGGTACATTGTTGGGAGTGACATGCAAGACAGCTTGGGGTGGCAGCATTTTATTAACTTTAAGTGTTTGAAACTATGGCCTTGCAAATGTATAGCTGATTATAGTTAAAAGGAAAGCTAGAAAATAAGCTAAATGTTTTCATAGTTTTTTAAGGTTTCCATGTTAGTACAATAGCTGATAGATCATCTGCCCTTCCTTTAGAGTAGAACAAGCCAAATCACATCTAAATGATAGAATATTGTCCCTCTTCAAAAAAGTAAATAGTGATTTACTCCTTCTTTCGCAGCATTCCCTGGATACATGTGGTATTTTACACAATACCATAGTTGGAAGCATCCTTGTCTGGTTTCCTTACTTTCCAGAGTTCAGGATTTGTCAGCTCTGTGGATCTTCTCCCTTAGTTTCTGGTGCACTGTGTGCAAGTAGAGGCTGCAAAGACAGAGCAGTGCTTGTGTTCCTTAGAAGGCAGAGCCCTTTCTCATGGGCAGGCAATGATGGAAAGGTGCTTTGTACAGGGAGTCTCCGATCACTCCCTGTGCTGCATCTCTGTAACAGTGAGGAACAATTTGGCCTTAAGCAATACTGTCCTGGTGGTGTTTTTTTCTGTTTTCTGTAGCTGATGTTTTTAAAAGCTCTTAATATATGCTGATCTAGTGTAATGTATTTTTTTCTCCAATAGTAGGAAATTATTTTTAATTAGAGAACTAGAAGGTATCTTTTCATACTGAGTTAAATGTTTATAATATGTTAAATTGCTTTTACATAGTTGTGCTACGCATTGTATGTGAACATTCTGTAGCCTATATTTGATGTATTGAGAAGCAATGATACATAAAAGAGGTTAGGGGTTATTTTGGATAATCACTGTAGCATGAGCCATCAGTTCAAGGCAACTGGAATAATGTCTTGGGCTTCACTATTACTAGTTATATAAAATATAGGTATAGAAGTTATTTTGCTCTGGCACATGACACTGGTGAAGCCACTTAATATATGAAGTCCAGTTTTTATGTCCACATATCAAATGATGTGTGGAAGTACCAAAAAGCTTGAAAGGGGATAGAAAATGATGCAGGCACAAGGCACCTTACCATCCAAAGTTTATGGTGCCTAACTGAATTTTTTTAAGAGATTAAGGGATGATAGTTTAATCACTTGTCTAACACTGTCAGGTATCTTAGTCTGATTAATGAAGACATTACAGTAGCTTCCTTTATCAGTTGATGACATGCAAATTCAATTTAAAAATCAAAGCTTACATCTGCCAGCAAAGCAGTAATTAATACAAGATGTTAAGGGATCAAGATCCTAGGATGGTGCTAGTGCCTAGTGTTGTCCTCGACCATCTAATGAATCAGCTGTTTTTCGGAAAGGCTTGCTGTAGTGTTGTTTCCAGGAGAAGTTTTGTATCATATGATATGACTGTTTTCACAAAACACTTGAAGTTGTGAGGTGGTTGTTGGAATCCTGTGAAACTCTGGAAAGCCACATTAAGATTCTTTTTCAAGGGCCTTTGGTGAAATAGGTTACCACTGTCATATTGATTGCAAGTCTCTTGCACTGAAGACCTTCAGCTGACTATGTATAGAGGAAGGTGTTCCCTTTCCCTTTCCTCCTCAGTGCAAGACTGGAGATGTGTTGCAGAGGGCTCATATCTTTGTTGACTCATCTGAGATTGACCTTTGCAAGAATTAGAACAGAGAATGATGTGAAACAGTAGTATGAATAGCTGCAAAAGAAGGATTTTGGGGGTTTTTTTGGCTATTTGCTCAATTAGATTTGCAAAAAACACCGAAAGCTAGAACAGGTTTGAGTGCCTAATTTTACAGGCTGTTCCCTCCCTGTTTGTCTGTCTTTGTTTTGCTCTGTGACTTGAAATTGTGTGATTTCTTCTAGATTACTTGAACATCGTGAAAATTTTTGTCATGAGTGACATAAAGGAACTTTAGGCTGATAATCTAATTGGGCTTCCTTCTCTTCCATCTGAAACCTACCTGTTGCTGTGTAATGAAGATGTTATTAGAGGAAGTGATGCTGGCCCTCTTCTCTCTTGCTGATTTCTTCAGAAGGTTGCTTAACACTGCATGACTTTTTTTTTTTTTTTTAATTTAGTTACAGATAAGCACCAATTCAAACCTGAGCACATGCTGTATAGATTTCGATATGATGATGGAACATACTATCCCAGAAATGAGATGCAGGATGTGATCTCTAAGGTACAGAATAGAATAATTGCTGTTGTTGGGGAGAATGCATCAGAAATTGAGGTTCTGCTTAAAAAATAATGTAGAATGTTATGTTAGGATAAATTACTTCTCACACTTGTCTTTCTCTGTGTCAATGAATTTCAATTTTCCATTTGTAAAGGAAGATTTTGGCTTCTTACAAAGTTTAAAAAATTAAAATTTGTTGGGTTTTAGTTATTTTTGTTATTTAATGATTACATATGCAGGACACATTGCCTATGATTTTGGGTAATTCTGAAGCTAGAGTTTCAATCTGTTGCCTTTTTCAGTCCATTTTAATAGACATGAAGTTATATGTAGAAAATGTTTTTAATTTTCTGTTAAATCTGAGTGTCTTTTATTAGTACCTTAACAAGGCAGTAAATCTGCAGTCACGTAGATGTTTAAACACAGATAGTACTATCCATCTACACTACTGAGCATAACAAAATGATTGAACAAAGTTGCCTTTAAACTCATTAATATTCAAACTTTTCATGATTTTGAGGCAGTAGAAAATGTCAGCATTTGAGTATTATATTGCAATGTCATTCATTTTTCTACTGGCATTTGTTAATGTAAGTTGTATGTAGGAAAACCTTGAGTTCTCAACTACCACTCACAGCAAAGTAGGCTGGAATCTAATTTGACACAACTTCTAATTGTTATACATGGGTCTTCTTGCATGTGATAAACATAATTGTTTTATGATAGTCTGCTAAGGAATACTAATATGATATTTTCAAAAAGTAACATTTTCACATTTTCTGATGGAAGTTTCTTAAACTCCTCCAAGTGTTATATTTTTTGCCTTTAATTGAAAATGTTTCCAATCTTTGAGTCTTTTTGCATTTTTTTAAAGTTTATTGGTTAGTTATAATTTTTACTTGTAAGTAGAGTATTGATGCACATAATCAAACGCAGGTTTTTTTTTTACTTTAATTACTTGCTTCGCATGTGGGATCGCAATCAGTGATGGGGAAAACCTTAATGCATAGAAATATTGCTTTATCTTTCAGGTTTTTTGTACTTTTCCTTTGAATTACTAGACCTTCAGAATTTTTTAATGCTACTTTAAAGTTAGTCATTTTTGCATGTGTCTCAGTGAAGCTTACATTAGATTGGACGTGTTTTCTTTCTCATAATTAATTAATCAGTAGTAGTATCTGGAAATATTAAGCTTTGGCACATGAAAATATGTAGAAATTTGAACAGACATTTTTACTATCACTTCCTTAGTGTACCTGCATCTCTTAGGTTATCTGTGGTGTGAACATGTGGTAAATTTACCTCATCTTTCTCTTTAACAGGGTGTACGACTGTACTGCCGCCTTCACAGTCTGTTTACCCCAGTAATTAGGTGAGTCCAATTGGGAAATCCCTAGAGAGTCATTCAGAAGTAGTATATAATCTGAAAGATACTGTGTTTGAATGTGGGAATCTAACCCATCCTTTCTAGATTGGTCTCTTGGGAGCAATCAAACGAGATTGAAGGGCTATCAAGACAAAAAACATGACTGAATCATTAAATTACTGCAAACTCATTCAATATGACCTTTTTTTACAGACTTCTACAGCCTTCTAAGTCCTGATGTATGTGTTTATATGTGTACTGTGTGTATTAATACACTCCTTACTGACACTCCCATTTTTCATTTGGCAAGTCCCAGCTGTGACAAAATAACTGCTTTTATACTCCAGTGATTATCACCCAAGTAGGTATGGTCAACCTGCTCCTTTTAATTGACACAGAAAGGTTTGGCTTGCTTTTTTACTCCAGAGGCAACTTCTGAACCATTACAGAACACTGAATTCATGCTTGCACTAACTTGTTTGTAAAATAAAAGGTTTTTTTCTCTTAGATTCTTTTGAGTTTTTATTTGCATTTTTTAAGTAGTTTTATTTTCAACAGGGATAAAGATTATCACTTGAGAACCTACAAATCTGTGGTCATGGCTAACAAACTCATAGACTGGTTGATTGCACAGGCAAGTATACACCTTTGAATTATGTACATTTCGCATTTAAATTCAGATTTGAAAGGGAGCAATGTATTAAGCAGTATAACATATAAACACTTTGTGTAAAGGTTATTAGAACAGCATGTGTAAGTGTAATCCTCTTAAATTAGGAAAGTAACAGAAATCAGCTGTCAGCAGCCATGCTGTTCATCCCTTTTGTGCTTATCTTTCTTGTTTGCAGTTGAACTTTAAATGTTTTAATAAGACTTAGCTTTGTGATTCAGTGTGTAACATTGTTCATGGCTTAAAATGAAGTGGAGAGGCTCCAAAAAACTCTGAATTACTAACTAGATGGATAAAAGTCAGTACCAATTTGCTGTCATCAGTTCTGTTTTATTTTAAGCAAGCGAGGAACAAGAAGAGGGTATTCTGTTCACTCAATCAACATGCACCAGTTTTATAAAATAAAAGTCAAACTTAAATGCTTTTATACTTTATCATGTTAAGTTTTTATGGAGCATGCAGTGTTACTAAATTTTTTACATATTTATTTGTGACCATAAAGAGGTATACCACATAGAGCTCCCTTCCAACCCGAACTAGTCTACCGTTTTATATGCATTCTGTAAATATATATACAAGGGTGGTGTTGGTAAGAATCTACAACCATTGCCAGCCCTTTGAGGTTACATGGCTGTGGATAGAATCCATGTTGCTGCCATATTAAAATATGTAAATAAAAATATGCTATGGTTTAACAGGGGGATTGCCGGACGAGGGAGGAGGCTATGATATTTGGTGTTGCTCTTTGTGATAATGGGTTTACGCACCATGGTAAGTAAATACTTTCTATACAAGCTATGCTTACCTTTTGTTTAATGATGTCTACATATTTGGAAGGAAATGCAGGGGCTAGTAAAGATATTACAGAAGGGATAGAAAGTTGTTTCATTATATCCCTATGATAGTCTTCAAGATAAAAATAGGCATTTTATGTTCTGCAAATTATGTTCAGTGTTATAGCACATACTGAGGATTTAATCCTCTGAAGTATTAAAGGAGGAAATTTTATTAGCAACTTTGAAAGAAATTTCTGAAGCAGGTAATACATGTTTGTACAGATGAGACAATAAAAAATTAAGAAATATGTGGGCAAGAAAGGAGACATTTTGGGGGGAATAATTAAAGTATGGAGGAGTGTGGCTTTTAAAAAAAGTGAAAGGGTGACAACAGGCGAAAGTAGACTGTAGAAAAATGAGACAATTATAAGGACAGTATCGAACAAAGACGAAGAGAGAGAAGAACAGAGGTATGTAAAGTATCAAAAATGAGGTGAAAAAGGTCACATCTAATACCATCAGAGGGAAGATTTCAGTGAAAAGTTTGAAGCACTAAATAATGTACTGAAATGAAAAGAGGAAGAAATCATGTTTTTCATCAGCTTGTTTAGAGAAGGAGGGAGAATTAACTTCCTCTCTGGTGCTGTTCATTCTTTTTCCTTTGATTTTAAACATGCAAACTGTATTCCTGTACTGTTCTAGTTGCTTCCACATCCCCACAAAACCCATTTCTAATACTGAACCTGGCATGCATCGCCACCTGGAGAGTGCCAGAACTTGGTGGTGAGCAGAAAGCAGAACTTAAAAAAATCATTATTTTAAATCCTTTTTAGGAAAAAAATCTTGTGCTTGGCATTTTCAGTAAAACCAGTTCAGGCTAATGTGTCTTTCTTGGTTTGGTGGAATCCAGATGATGTAGTTGAAAACAAGCTTGGGTGAAACCTATCTGTAATGGATCCAAATAAACATTATTGTTTGCATTAAAAGATAAGATTTTGCTAGATTCACACACCAGAATAGTTTGTTAGCTATAAATATATGTATGAATGTTCAGTAGTTTATGGTTCATAAAAGACATGATATTCAAAAGTTCGTAAGAAGAAGAGGATTCATATGTATGGTTTTGTATCACACAGTGTTAGAGAAAAGTGAATTTAAAGATGAACCACTGCTGTTCCGTTTTTATGCGGATGAAGAAATGGAAGGGTCAAATATGAAGCACAGACTCATGAAACATGATCTGAAAGTAGTGGAAAATGTCATAGCCAAGTCATTACTGGTGAGTGAAACCCAATGATTATATGCCTTGGTGGGTAAAAATATTAATTGTAATGACAATAAATCAGCACTATGTTTTGTGATTTAATGGGGATGGACTTTAGCTCTTCTTAATGACTTTCTGAACAGTATTTTGAACCATTCTGTTTTTCAGATTAGATCTAATGAAGGCACTTATGGTTTTGGTTTAGAAGATAAAAATAAGGTGCCAATCATTAAGGTGGTGGAGAAAGGATCAAATGCTGAGGTACCAAGTATTATAAATTATCTTCTCCGTTTTGTCACAGGTGTATGTTTTGTATGTCTGTTAGGACAATCTGTAGTGGTAGAAAGTAACAAGGACAACTTTCCCAGAAATCTGTAGTTATGAATAGTTTTGGGTTTTTTTTCCTTTGTGTTTTTTTTTGTGTGTGTATCAAATACTGATCTGACCATTATCAACACTCATTTTCTGCTCAGGTAAATTGTCATATTGAGTGGTGATACAAAAATTTCTTTTTATACATTTTGTAATGTTCCAGTGATGACATTAATCATAAGTGGAATAGACATTTTTAGTACAATATGAAATGAGTATTGAGCTAGTCTGTGAGTTGCAATTGTTATGTTTCACAATAAGGATGTATACAACTTTGAATAAAGTCTCTAAGAATCTGAATGAATGAATTACAGCCTTTCTGTTTGTTACTATTGCTTTAAATGCTCTCTGGGTGAATTTATATTCTGCTGGACTGCATGGAAGTCTCTGTATATGTAAAGATAAAGAATAAGTCTCTTCCATGAGAGAAAAAATGTAGACTTAGATTTCAAGCCTTTCTAAATCTCATAGTGGAACAGAAATTTACGATAAAAAGATACAGTTAATCAATAATATAATAGAGCCACAGAGGTATATCCAGGGTTATTTCTAGCAGTCAGGTTCTACCATGACTTCAGATGGCACTAAGACTTAGCCTGTGCCCTGAGCTGCTCTGCCTACTGCTATCAAACTGGTTATGGTTCCTTTCTTGTTAGACCAGAGTTGAAAAACATATGCAGTTTGGCTTGCCATACCTTTGGCTCAAAGGCCACGAAATATTTAAGGATATTGTTTTGGAACTTAATAAATATTCACATTACTAAAATATTAATCAAGTCTTTCCTTATGTAAAGAAGCTTTAGTGCCTTTGAAGAATGGTGGATGCACAAATTGGGTATTGTCATAAAAGAAATAAATTGGCTCAAGGAAAGCTGTTGTGTTAATTATTACAAATATTAACTGATACTACAATACTATCATAAAGTCTTGATTAAGACTAGGTCTTGTAGTCAGGTTTCTTCAGAATGAGTGTGCACTGTACCCTTTGTGTTAATTGAACAAGTTCTAGAAGCATTTTGTGGTGATAAATCTTTTGTGCATGGTATGTGAGGCAGGCATAAAGAATGTCAAGGAAATGTGCATGTCATTTGGGTTGCATGCCAGCAGAAGTAAACATAATGTTAGTGGTTTATAAAAAGGCAAATATATACACAACTGTTACTGTTTTCTAGGTGGCAGGCTTGGAAGTTGGGAAAAAAATCTTTGCTGTTAATGGTGACTTGGTTTTTCTGCGACCCTTCAGTGAAGTGGATTGCTTCCTGAAAGCATGTTTAAACAGCAGAAAGCCCCTGCGGATTCTTATGAGCACTAAACCACGGGAGTAAGTTACCATTCCTTTGGCGGAGTTTTAACAAACTGCAATCAAAGTGAATTTTAAAAGACCAGTAGAACTTCAGGCTGCACTACTGTGAAGTTATTTTAAATGCTGTATCTAATCTGACTTCATAAAGTCAAGTGATTTGATCTGCTTTGATTTTGTTGTATTACATTTGTCAGTCAGCAGAAGTGAAATACAAGAGCTTTACACCATCTGCTCTGCCACTTTAAATACATGTAGGAACCATGAGTGTAAATGAAGTTTAAAATGGACAGTTTTGATCACTTATCTCTTACTGTGTTTATTAACAAGTCCCTCTGTCTGGGGATTAGTTGCTGGTTTGGCAGAAGCTGGACTCTGTGACCTAAAGGGACTCTTCAGTGTGTGTGCTGCTTGTGTAAACAGCAGGAGCAAGTAAACAGTTCTCCGTCTTTGTGTAAAAGAAGCATTTCTGTGCACAGTTTGGACTGTTCCTACCTGAATGCCATTTTTGTTACATAAATAAAAAATAAGGTCTAATGGCTGTTTCAGTCAGTCTGTAAACGAGCATAGGTCTGTTAATAAAGTTAACGCAGTTGTTACTAGTTTATACATACTAAAGAAAGAGAAGACAGTGGTGAGGAATAAGATAAGGAGGAAGTATCTTCTGTTACCAGGTAGCACACAGAGTGCCTTGGAAATGGCTCTGGTTCAGCAGTAGAATGGAGCTGTACTTAGAAGCAAAGGTGTCTTGAGAAATACAATGGCACCCAGAAAGGGGATAAGAGCAAAGAAATAAATATATCATAAAGATGATAATTTGGAAAGGTACACCCAAAAAAACCCCACCCAAAACCAAACAACCAACCAAACAAGAAACAACAACAAAAAGATCCCCCAAAGCAGTAGCTGATGTTTTATCAAGTGTAAAAGGCATATCTTGGCCTTTCTTTAATGTAGATCATGGTTTAACTTCTTACAGAACTTTCCAGTGAAAACGTGCATGAATTTCAAAGTTGAGAGAGATTATCTAGTGAATGAATAGTTTAGAGGAGTTGAAGAATTTGTTTGCTGACTGTTTTTTGTCAGGACATGCTGGGAGCACAACAGTGTTGGCAGAAGAGACAATGCCCTCCTAATTAGCCTGAACTGCCAGTGATGGTCTTTCATAGCTCATTAGCATGTTCACAAAGCATTTTGAGAATGAAACCATGTAGATTGTATCAAAATTAGTTAATATACAAGTATACTAAATGATGCTATAGTTATGAAAATATTTCAAATGGAAATTCCTTAATATCAGGAATATGCTAATATTTAAAAAAAATATAGCTTTAGTGGGTTTTGAATCTTAGATCTGCTGATACTCTTGTCCAAATGCTATATGCTATGTATACCAGAAAAAAGAAAGTACAAGAAAGGATGCAAATGTACAGTCCAAATGTACTTTAAAATCACTTTTCAGCATCAATTTGAATTTGTCTGCTTTTGCACAAGCAAATGAAACTCAGTGAAAAGATCCCTTCAATAATAATGAACCTGGCTGTGCAAGTAAAGACTGCAAAGTTAAATCAGTGCAGTGCTATGCATGACCTAACTAGCTCTGATAAGGGCTAATGCAGCTGCATTGCTTTTCCTGGAACCTGAGCTGATAGCGTGTGGATATGCTAGCTTTCTTTGTGTAAGATCAGGGTTTCATTTTAAGGACTAGATGTGAATTTTGATTCTCAGAACTGTGTTTTTGTTGGTTATGTTTCTTGGTGGATTTATTACAATAGCATTTAGACCAGGCAAGTGTGTTACATGGTTTGCTTGCAAGTTATATGAACAGGAGTAAATGGCTCTTGCTTTACAAAACTCAGTGCTTTGCATATCTGCTCAAAAAACTTGCAGCAAAATAGTTTTTTCAATAAAACTCACCAAGTAGATAGTTAGATGTTAACAAACTTTAATAGGAATCTAGTTTCCACAATCTTCTGCAGCTCATCTGCCAAAATGTGCCATGACCTATTGTCCTCAGGCTCTGTCCTCTTGGCAAAGAGAATGCTTGCTTTCCTAGGGCTCTCAGTGTTGCTGTGCTGTGGCAATTTATCCAAAATGTAGTCTCTTCGGGAGGAATTCTAAAGCTATGGTAGTGCTTTAGTCATACTTGGCATATTGCAGTTCTCTGCAAAAGAGCATTGCGTTCCTTTGGTTTTGGTATCTCGGCTTGCTCTTATTTCTGATGGCACTGCTGCAAGGGATCTGGAGTATGAATGGTGCTGAATCTGAAACTGTGAAATGAATGCAAATGTGGAGTCTTACACCTTTGTAACCTGCTTGTTGTTATCCACTTTGATCTTGAATAACAAAATGCTGCTTTTTTTCTACATTCATATTGAATCTTTGCTTGTATAGGACAGTGAAGATTCCTGATTCTGCAGATGGGCTTGGATTCCAAATCCGGGGATTTGGCCCATCAGTTGTCCATGCTGTTGGGAGAGGTAAGCCCTAAGAGCTGTCAGTGGTAGTGGTAAATATACATTTAATATCTAAATGGCCTGGCTGAGCTAAATCAAGGCTAGATCCAGTGATCCAGCTTAGATTTCCACCCCCACAAAGTAACAAACAATAATAAATAAAATCAAATAAGATTATTTTGTATTCTTATACTTTGTAAGCTTTGGTTAGATTTTCTGGCCTTTTCTTTTGTTTTGTTACATATTTATGCAAAATCACGTTCTCCAGCGAATGTGTATTGGGAATCACTCACTTTCTGAATGTTAATTTGTTATGTGGCAGTATGGTTCTACAATGTTCTGAAAGCATTTTATAGAAAATACACTTTTCATAAATCTTTTCAAGAGTACTAATGAACTAGTTTGCCTTAGTAATTCCATATGATTCCTCGAAATACCTTTTCGTCCATTTTATGATGTGATTGTCAAGTGCTTTCCATCCCTAACTCAGTCTGTTATTGATTGGTGCACTGGTGATAAAAATTGTTGCAGCATTCTTTGTTGCTGTCGCATAGTTTTGGTGGTAGAGCCAGCTAACACACTGTATTTTCTGTTACTGTGGGGCAGTTGTGTCCTTCCCTTCATTCCTCCCTTTGTAATTTGAGGGATTTAAAGTGAACTGATCTGCAAAGTCGTCAGATTTGAGCAGAGCTCGATGATTTTTTTTTTTTTTCTAAGCTAGCGTGCCAGAAATTAGATTTTCAAAAGAAAGTCTAATAAAGTACAGACTGTTGAACTGATGTGATAATTAT
Organism: Phaenicophaeus curvirostris; assembly: GCF_032191515.1. Classification (NCBI taxonomy): domain Eukaryota; kingdom Metazoa; phylum Chordata; class Aves; order Cuculiformes; family Cuculidae; genus Phaenicophaeus; species Phaenicophaeus curvirostris. The sequence goes on from NC_091394.1 coordinate 63,727,705, forward strand.
TTCTGCACCTGGGTCTCAATTCAACTGCCTATCCTTATTCATTAATCACATACTTTATTCCAATTAGCCTAAATAGTGTGTAGGTGCTTGCTTATGTGGTTTGCTAAACCTGAAAGATTTTAAACCTATGCTTAAATACTTTGCTGAATTGGGACTGTGAGTATTTAGAAGACAGTTTTTTGGTTTTTTTTTTGAGAGGAGAGGTATTTAATGAAGCCTATTTAAATGTTTATTGGTATATTCCCCTCCCTCCCTTTCTTTTTGAAATTGCAGGAGCTCATAACAGTGTCATTTCCACAGATTTTCTTTGATGTTGGTTTACAATGCAGTTTTCATCTAACCTGATAATACCTGAATTGAGGGAAATCTGGGTATATTCTTTGTTATTTCCTTGTGAAATATGCTCAGCTGACAAGTCATGAGATAGCTTTTCTATTTTTCAGCCCTTCAGATTCAGTCTAGCCTTTTCTTTCATAGCTAGCCTGTGCACCTCAGCCTTGCAGTCTCTAGGTAATAGATTTTGGCTTCCATGGCACTTTTGTGGCAGTATCAAGAGAGATGTATGGAGGCAAGCATTCAGGTAGCTGTAACTAGGGTCATAGTCCAGCAGGCTGTTTTTCAGGAGGGGAATTGAGTCACACTGAAAAGACTTGGAGACAGCTGCTATTTTTGTAGCACCTATTCAATGGATAGAAGATTTTCCCAGGGTAGTTATTCCATTGTGAACATAAATCATCAAACCATATATTTTATGTTACTTGAAGAAGTAACGAGGAACAGCTGGGAGGGCTGGGCTTGTTTAGCCTGGAGAAGAGGAGGCTGAGGGGAGACCTCATTGCTCTCTACAACTACCTGAAGGGAGGTTGTGGAGAGGAGGGAGCTGGCCTCTTCTCCCAAGTGACAGGGGACAGGACAAGAGGGAATGGCCTCAAGCTCCACCAGGGGAGGTTCAGGCTTGACATCAGGAAAAAATTTTTCCCAGAAAGGGTCATTGTGCACTGGAACAGACTGCCCAGGGAGGTGGTTGAGTCACCTTCCCTGAAGGTGTTTGCGGTGCGGGTGGATGAGGTACTGAGGGGCATGGTTTAGTGATTGTCAGGAATGGTTGGACTCCATGATCCTGTGGGTCTTTTCCAACCTAGTGATTCTGTGAAGAATGTTTTATTTTGCACACCACCACCTCTACCACACCCCAAATATCAAATTTCAGGTCCCCTACTTGCTTATCTTTGAGTACTTCGGTTAAAGCTGCAAGGCACTTTATAATAACCGAGTTGATAAAAAGATGAAAATAAGAGAAAGAGTCTTGGAAAAGTCTTTAAATTTGGATATTTCACTTAATGTTTAACAAGGAACTGTAGTGTGCTCTGATACTTCTTTATGAATTGTCAGAAAGCTCCTGTTTTTCATGTAACTTAGAGACACCTGAAGTAGTCAAGAAGCCTTATAAGCTTGGGACATATGAAATAATTCAGAATAAAAGTGGTCTAAGTTGTAATTAGTGAGTTTCAAGCTAGAGCTTTTTCATCCTTTTACAATCCTTCTCTTTAAGACAAATTTCCCACATTTTCATATTACTAATCAACGTTTTTGTTCTAAAACAGTGTCTAGAAAATAGTTTTGTCTCTTTAGGAAACAATCTGCTTTGGAACTCCATTTTCTTGATGTCCAGCTTACTGTAGAAGCAGCCTTGTGATCAGGGGGAGTATGCAAGAGCCAATGGATTCCGCTTAAAAAATGAGGCTTTTGGACTTTAATCTTTAAAGGAGATGTTTAGGAAAAGAAGTCTGTTTAACTATGTGGGTTTCTTAATAGGAACAGTGGCAGCTGTGGCAGGTCTCCACCCTGGCCAGTGCATAATCAAAGTGAATGGGATTAATGTCAGCAAAGAGACTCATGCAAGTGTTATTGCTCATGTCACGGCATGCAGGAAATACAGACGGCCAATGCAGGTACGTCTCACTTTGAACCCTTACACATTTTCAGCTAATTTTTTTTAGGAGGCAAATTAAATGGTGTGATGTGTGTCTCATTCTACGTAATCTATTGTATTTGACTGGGTTGAGGGGAAAGACGTGGTGAATAAAAGTGAACAGAAACCAGTTAAATTATAAAGGCTGAAGATTGCTGAATAGGTTGCTGACGTTCAAGGCCTCTTTAATTTCTGCACTAAAGTAAATCTAAGCTTATAGTTTCTTTTTTTTATATGGTATTTTTAAAGGAGTGTTTCAAGTGTTTCTGCAGTTCTATGCAGAAAGCATTACGAGGTATTTTCTCATCATGATGAAGAGGGATTTACACAGCTCACTGGAGGATGCAATGCAAAAAGCTGATCTTCCAAAATTTTGCAACATTTCAACACATAGAGAACAGAGTGCTTATATCCCATTTATAAAAGTGTTTGTGTTCCCATTGCATTCCAGTCTTGGGAATAAGCATACATTCAAGGATTCAATTACCTTTTTTAATATAAGCATGCAATTTTCGTTATCTTTTTCACATTAGTTTCAATGAAAATCTCAGGCTTCCAAACCACAAATTTACGGGAAAAAAAACCCAAGCCAGCTAGATTTTATAATGTAAATTTTCCAAGTCCCTGCAAATTTTTAATGAACTGTGAACCAATATCATTAATTAACTTCACAAACTCTTCCAGTGCATGTTAATGGAGAAGAAAAATCCAATTAAAATCAAGAGTGAGATCTTCTCCTACACCTACTGCATAGATATGAGATGAGAATTGTAAATAAGAGTTAGTTAGAACTGTGTCATGCAAATACAGTCTTTATGAAAATGTTTGACTGGATGTTTGTGTTTAAACTTAAATACAGAATGAAGTTTTCACAGAGCATATCAGGATCAAGCTTACCTACTCTTTAAAGGAAGAAACGTTGTCTCAAAGAGAGGGTACTTTGTGCGCTGGTACTTAAAATGGCTAGAATAAAAGATTAAACATTCCTTATAACAGGTGTGTTTACTCTGTGTATAGGTGTAGACTTCCTACAGAAATCAGTGACATCCAAAGAAGATAAATGGCCTTGACATGCAAAATCCACTTTTTGGAGCGCATAACTGTTTTTCCTATAGAGATTTTATTTCAATAATCATAATTCAGCAAATCACAAATAACTGAAATCCCCTAGACTGACAAGAAAAAATGCATTTAGAATGTAGTGCTATCAAATGCTATGGAGGAACTGTCTAGCCTGAAATAAATGGCAGTATTCCCACTGGTGTCAAGAAAACTAAAATTTCATTTCCTATTCAGAAATGGGGGGGTTAGTTATTTGGAAGTTGACTATGGATTTCTGCTATTTTTAAAGTACAGTGCATTTAATTACCATGTGTGTTGCAGTCCCTCATGTGGTTGGCAATTGCAAAATTGAAAGGGTATCTTTTTCTGTTTCCTGTGCATTCCACTTCTCGGGGTAAGGACTCTCCTTGCTTGCCTGGAGTGTGACATTTTATTTCAGATTCTTGCAGTGTTAAATTCCCTTGGACGCTGTTTATATTCTTTCTGTCTTGTCTGAATAAAGGAAATTGAAAGCAGATTTTACTTCTTGGAATTACAATTTCTTTTCAGTGATACTGATCATGATGTGACAGATTTATGCTTAGCTTAAACCTCTGTAATGCTTTTAGAAAATATCGCTCCAAGTCATAGTGCATTATATCTTGTGTTAAATTTTGAAAGAGTAACTTCTGTTTTAAGCAGTTAGTCCTTGCATTAGGCCAAATTAAGTTCAAATAATGAAGAAACCATTAGACCTAATGTAAATTTCCTCTCAGAGGGTGATGTGGCAGTCTTAGGGCTGCCAAACAAATTTGGCTTCCTAAAGGAGCAGCAAGCTTTCAGGTCTACCTGCAAAGAAGTGTGCATTTCAGAAGTGTTTCTGTCTAGCAGCTTGTGGACAGGTGTCTTCCAACAATCAAGAGAGCTCTGAAAGTTAAGATTCCTTATTAACGTAGTTCAGTGCGACCGAGTGAAAGATGAATCTAGGAAACCTAGGAAATAGTACCCTAATAGTAATAATAATAATTAAATAAAACTAGTAATACAAAAATGTAGTTATCTGTGATTAATAGAATAGAGATAGCAGCTGAGTATTGTATATTAGCAAAGCGTAAGTGGATGTACTTGGCATCTTGCATGAAAATCATAACATTCAGTTTAAGCTTCTGCTGTCCTTGTTTAACTTGAATTTTTTTCCCCAAACTTCTTTTTAAAGTCTGTGAATTCAGATTAGTCATAATTGTCGTTTATGCTGCTGTAGCTATGAAGTGAGGGAGTGATTAACTGATGGTCAAGCTTTTTTTTGAAGTGCAAAGGGAAGAGAAGAGTAGGCTGGAGATGCCATTCGTACTTGATAGGCCCTGCCACAAGGATGTGATGGGTGTGTGGCAGAGTAAATGAGGGGGTAGGACAAGATAGAAGGTGTACACGTGACTTCTTTGTAGACTGTTTGACCAAGCCACCATTCTTGTGCTCACGTTTTGCTCACTTAAGATTCTGGACTTCTGGAACCTGTGATTCTGTCTTTTTTTTTTGTGGGGTTTGCTAATCTGGGGGAAAAATAAAGAAAATCTAAGAAAATAACTGAAGTAAAGGCAAATATAAGTAATGAAGGCTGGAGTGTATGTTCCTCTTATCAGTCACTCATGGGTGATAGATTAACTGGCCATACTATACCTTTGGTTGCTATTCCATAATATTTGCCAGCATGTTTATGGATGCATGGCAGATTAAGCAAGGCAAAAGTCAGTTCTCTACTTTTTCACTTGTCGCAAATATTTTTCAGGGTGCAGTTTGATATAAAATGTGTTCATTTTGGCAGTGCCTTGAGATTGATAGGTGTCATGCTATTCACAGATTTCCTGTCTCATAACAGTATACTCTGAAATAAGAAAGTTGACAAAATGCTTCAGATGGTTTTAGACAAAGCCAAAATTCTCTATTTTTCAAAATATTATTTGTAAGTAGGAGCTCAGAAGACAGTAAAGCTGATGATCAGGGAATTAAGCTATTTCATGTTTGAGAGCAGTGAAGTGAGTTGCTATCAATTGCGCTTGCAAAGCTTTTCCTAGCTGTCTTTTTGTTGTTGTTTTTGTAGCAAGATTCTATACAGTGGGTTTACAACAGTATTGAAAGTGCACAGGAAGATCTTCAGAAAACAAACACCAAGCCTTCTGGAGATGATGGAGGAGATGCCTTTGACAGCAAAGTGGAAGGTATGTGATGCTTGTTTTTGATTTTGTTGCTGCTCATAATGTTGGTGTGTGGTAGCAAGGAAAATATAGATTTCGTTTCCAGAGAGGAAATTGCAAGCAGACTGTAATATGTGTTTTACTTGCGGGTTTGTTTTTTTTCAGTATTCGAAAGATGTAAATTCAACATACTGTTCTCTGACAATTATTCTATTTCCCAGCTTCAGTGAATAATTAAGTAAAAATCAATTCAATTTTCATTCATAGGATACATAATACTAGGAATTACCGATTTATTTTTCTCTGCTACTAATCATTTGAGGCTAGATTAGATGCATTAGTCACTGCTGCATGAGAAATAACAAATCAACTACCCTTCAGATTATTTTCAGGCAATTAACATTTAGATAAAGCTGCGTTCACATGCATCATGGTAATTAAAGAGGCAGTTAACATGTGAACTGTATTTATGTTCTCAGGATGAATGCTGATATTGTGGTTTCATATCTGACTGTTGACACTTTTCATGGTCATGTTATTTTAGTTTCTTCAGAAGTTCTCAGTTTCCCCCTTTTTTTGTTGCTTTTTTTTATGCCTCTGGATTATAAACGAGGTTGAACTAGTTCCCTTCAATAACTGTTCCTAAAGAGAGACTACTGTGATTTGTCTGTTTATGCCTTTTTAGCAGTCTAGTATTTTAGCATCCATAAACCTACTGATGTTCTGCTTTTGAAATCATTGAGCTGGTAGCTGGGGTTTTTGATAGAATGATCAAAGCGTACCTGTTTCTAGAACGTTTGCCAGCGTCCTCTTAGTTTGTTTAATGGACAACCCTCTTCAAGTGATTTGTGTTATTTTCTTTATTCTAGAAGTAATCGACAAATTTAACACCATGGCAATAATTGATGGGAAGAAAGACCATGTGAGTCTTACTGTTGACAATGTTCATCTGGAGTATGGAGTGGTTTATGAGTATGACAGCACAGCTGGAATAAAGTGCCATGTGTTAGAAAAAATGATCGAACCAAAGGGATTTTTCAGTTTGACAGCAAAGGTGTGAAGCAATTTTTGCATAAATTAATTTTTATCATGCTTAATACCAATGGAGCAACATCTATGTTTTGTTTATTCTTAGGATTGTATGTATTTCATTTAATATCTTAGAGCTTGCCATCTTATCCCTCTGACATTTTAGAGGATCATTGTGCACACAGGAAGCAAACTAAGTTATGATGTGGTTATAAATTAAGCCTCGGAATTGAAAAAAATATTAAAGAACTTTAAAGAACTTCAATTCCTCCTGCCCTTCTCCCATTTCGCTTAATTATCAAATAAAACTTGAAAGTCAAAGATCCACTGAAATGTCAAAACTTGGTGGAGGTAGGCTGTAGGTTACACAAATTATTTAATTTCATCAGAACTGCATGTGCAACTTCCAAACTTTGTTTTAGTAAAAAAGAGTTATACAACATCTGTCTTTTCTGTAAAATAAAGCTGTTAACATACAGGTGCATGCATTGGCAAAATCACAGAGGAGGGGAAAAATACAGTTGCAGCTTTAGAGTTTTACATTAGCATTTTTATTTTTTTAATATTTCCAAATGATAAATGTGAGATTGTTATGAATGGCATGTGAAATATTTTATATATATATGATATTTTCTGGTCAGTTTGCCATTATAATGAGATAATACAGATCTTTCACTAAGTTTGTTTTTATCTTTTCATACGTATATGCATGTTAACAGACTACACTTAATAGAAGTAGGAAAGCCCAAACTTTTGAGCAGTGTATTGATATCTGAAAATTTCTTTTTTCTGTTGCTCTTCCCATCAGAAGTGTAAACTAAAGTACTGATCTCATACTGAGGTATGGGCACGTATTTGTTGTCCTTGACTTTGTTTTGGAGCAGGTGAGGCTGACAAGCAGGGAAGTAACTTCTTGCACCATCACAAGATTTGCTAAAGCTGGTCTAGCTGATGTTTCAAGTCATTGGCCTGAAAGATTTTAATTCTTGGCTGTAATTACAATTTTGTATAAAATGGTTGAGGTATTATTTCCTAACCACTTAGGTAATGTTTTTCCATTGTTGTATTTGGAGTAGTAAAGAAGTCCTTCTAGGACACTGATTCTGGCCTTAAGTAATGCAATGTCATCAGCCTCAATGTTTAGGGTGGCTAATTAAATATTTAGGAATCATTAAAAATTAAAAAAAGTAAAGAGAGTTTATGTGACTATACTGGAATAATAGGAAGTTTATATCAAGTGATAGTGGTCTAAATGACTACAAAAGGTCCATTGGTAGAAAGATCAGGTCCCTTACCTCAAAGACAAGAATTGTATTGGCATTTTGTGAAATATACCTGCAAGTGTACTTTTAAATACTCCAAACATAAGCTTCACTATGTGTCCAGTGGTGTCTATTCCTCTCTTTGCTGTGTATTTATTGTTACTTTGCATTTTTAAATATCTCTGTTCTGCACCATGTGTAGTAGGGAGCAAAATAATCCCAGACTGCTTTCCTGTGTTATGCAAATCTTTGAGCTAATCCTTAATATGAGAAAGTATTCAAAGTTGCTCTACAACAGTTACTGCTTTTGAACACACTTACTTTCATATACCATTGCGAAAACTTCCACTTGAATTATTTAAATTTGTATTATTAGTTAAACCTGACATAAAGGAAGCTTAAAAGTGTAACCCAAGTGACTGAGATGTTTTAATACAGTATTTAAAGACTGTGGCAGAAGTGTTAAAGACTTTCCTTAACACATTCCACATCTCTCCAGATTTAGTCATTTATAATCTTTAAATTGTTAAAAAACTATAGATTTTGCACTGAAACATTTCTGTATGTTGTCATTTTTTTCTAAACTCATTGGTCATCACCTCTGTGATCGTGGATGGTGTACAAAAGAGCTGTAGCAGAAGTGGATTACAGACCTGAGTTTGTAGTAATGGATTAATACTGCATGCGTTGTTTGTTCAGACTTTTTTGAGTATCTCTAAAATGTGAGCCTTTTCTTGTTTAGTTGCCTTAATCTGGATTTTGGGTACCATTGTTAGAAAGTTAGTTCAACCCAACCAGCAGTAGACATCTCCTCAATTCCATAATACAGTGAATTTCAATGTCTGAAATGTAGCACCAAAAAAAAGGGCCAAATACCCTCATCTCTTCAACATACGTTTTATCAGTCTTCAGTCACCGTCATTTGCTACTGCTATTCCTGTTACAGCAAGATTTCAGTCTTTGCTGGGCACTATAGCTTATTCTGTTCCTTTTTCTCTGTTTATATATGCAGAATAGACAAGAGGATAGCGCTCAGTTTTCTCATGTGCTTCTTTAGTGTGCTACTCTCACTTGAATTGCCAGACAAAATTTTTACTACAAGAAATTAATTAATCCATCAGCTTTGAATAGTATATACTGTTCAAGTAAATACAGCAGATAAAGTATTTCAGAACCATAGTGGTTATATTAGTAGGAAATTAGTAGTAAAATGATTATTAGACAGGTCATGATAAGCCAAATAAAAGTATTTATTATGGGTATAGCTTATGCAGAAGATAGATTTGAAGAAACCTGTCTGATTCCCAGCTTTCATTAATTGTTCTCACGCAGCATTGCCTGTAATGTTAAAAGGCAACTGATTGTCAGGCTTTTCAGCTTTAATTATAAGGGATGGTAAGTATGGGGTTAAGTAAGGGGATATCTTAGTCACATTATTTCATAATATACTGTTTTTGTTTTTATAATCGTAGATTCTTGAAGCACTGGCAAAAAGCGATGAACATTTTGTGCAGAATTGCAACAGCCTCAATTCCTTAAATGAAGTGATCCCCACTGAGCTTCAAAGTAAATTCAGTGTCATTTGCAGTGAGAAGATTGAACATATCAACCGAAGAATCTCTAGTTATAAAAAGGTACGACTGGCATGTCCTAAGCTTGGTAATTGTCTTTTAAGGGAAGAAACGGGAATGTGATACAGTTTGAATATCTCTTCAAAATATCTATTGCAATGACAAAAGTATGGCTGAAAGTTTGGCTGTTTTGAGGTGTGAATGCCTGAACTGAGTAATGACATAACTTGTTTTCAAATCATGCTCCTTACTATCCCTTTTTTAGAGACTGGATAGATAGTATGCTTGCTTGTTTCCATGTTCATTTGTAGATACAATCAACTGCAGATTTCCAACAAGAGACCCAGCATTCTTTTTAATGCCTCAAACCAATACTCTAGTGAATTTGCAGATGTTAACCAAAAATGAAGCAATAACAACAGACTCATGTTTTTACTTCTAATGCATTTTCATTTTGAATACCAAATTGTTGTCCTGTTATTCATCTTTTATGCCCTTCAAGTTGGTATGACTTTTTAACATGACAATTAGTAGTAATAGCTCCGAAAACTGTTAGATTAACTTGGGTTAATAAAACATTACAGCATGGAGAAAAAGGAGAAGATGCTGATTTTTATACACTTGAGATCTAAATTAATGAGAATTAATACATAACCTGGAGTACAACCTCTAGTTGTTGACTGTCTTTCTCTATAGTTGTTTAGCTAGGAAATGCATAAATGAATTAACCGTTTGACAATTTGTTAATGCAAATTTATTTTCTGATCCTGGCTTCTGGTTCGTCTTGCACACAGCCTAATTCCTGGGAGCATGGAACTAGTTTGAAGCAGGCCCCAAATTGCTACATGGAGCTGACTATGCCCTGTCTTATCTTAGCTGGGGATCTGAGTTGTGACATTTACTAACTGGTTTGTTCTCGGAGTTAATGTGCAAGAAATTGAAAAGGCAAAAACAAAAAAGAAAATTAAAAGAAGAGGTTCAATGTAAAAGCTTGACACAGTTCTAAAAGTTGCATGGAAAAGAACAGATATTGTTTTCTTGTTTTTCAAAGAAAATGGATGGAAAATTTTAAGGAAAACCTGTAGCTTCAATAGGATGAAGGCCAGAAAGCAGCTTTCCAAGGACCTTTCAGGGTGGTCTCTAATAAGAAATGGAATAAACAGAGGAGTTGAGTCACAGACAGAAACATCAAAAGGATTCTGATACTGCATTACCAAATATCCAATCTCTCAGTTGTTTGCCTGAATTATAAATCTCAGTGTTTTCGAATTAAATTGTATTTCAAATTTTTATTAAAAATCAATATATCTTTTTTAAAAACAAAGTCATTTGGTCCAACATTAGTATTAGTACATTTTGAGTAACATGGAGGTGGTTTATGTGTTTCCTGTAGCCAAAAAACATGAGCATGACGTACAGTCCCTTTACAGGAGGCAAAGACAATACATGAAATTTTATTGTGTTATGCTGGAAATGAAAGAAACAGCCTTGGGAAGTTTTCGTAGTGCTTATATTGTCTAGAAGCAGATAGTGCTGATACAAACTGCATGTTCAAGCTTATCTGCTCAAAAATCAGTAGTTTCACAGTTACAGCTTTTAATGACGATTAGTAATGCCATGAATTTCAGGAACAGATACATAATTTTCTTGGCAAGGTAAAGGTAACCATAGTTACAGGCGTCTTTTGGAGCACTTGAGCCCAGCTTCACTCCTGGTTTCACAGCGAAAGTTCGAATTCTATAAATAGAAACCCTGTAGATTTCTGCAGTTCCTACTATTATTATTATCAGAACATTTTGCTCATAATAGACCTCGAGTACGGTGCCATGAGTCCCAGATGTTTCTCAACACATATACAAAAAGAATTTTGGGCCTGACTTCTGACCTGATTAAGTCGTAGCCAGGCATTTGGTCTCTCCGGAGCAGGATGTGTGGGAGATTGAGATGTGAAATATGTACTGCTTGCAGGAACATTTTCATCATTGAATGTCCTTAGTGCCCTTCTTAACTATTTGCACATTCTTCAGCCTTCAAACAATTCCATAATTGGATTTCTTGTAATCTTCCAGATCTTGTTCTGATATAAAGATTTAAATGTAATTATCAGTCAAATGTTCATCAGGCTGAAGTAATCTGACACCAAAATAATCAACAACCTGAGTCCCTGCACAAAACGCTGTTATTACTCAGAAAGGACATACCTTTTCTCAACTGAAGTGTTAGTCAAAACATGACTGATTGAATTTGTACTGATATTTATTAGGGAAGGAACTTTGCAAATTAACTTTGAAAATATTCTTATGCATGATTTATGCTTCATAGCTGATGTAGGTCTGTGCAATATTTTGACTGGAGAGATACTGTGATTAATATACCAGGGACTTGGAATGGATAACCTCTTTTCCAGAAAAAATATTCCCTAACAACAAACTGTACTGGAAAGGACATATTTTGACAAAAATCCTACTTGTGACTGACAATTCCCGTCTCCAATGGTAGAGCTTGATCTCATGACTTTCATGATTCTGAAGTGCATGTATCTTCTAAGTGTCCAAATTTAGTACAGTTCAGTCTTAGCCATTTTGGGTTGACATCATCTCATCTTAAAGGGCAAATAACTGTAAGCCTGTTCAAGAGTGGGCACAAGATTTCGCATATTAGTGAAGGAGATGTAGCTAAGCACTAATTTTAAGTGTTAGAATTAGACCACAAAAGCAGAGGGTTTCATCATTGCTGAGGTGATCTATGGAGGTGATAAAACATGGTGATTGCAATTTTTATATTCTAATGTTTATCAGCTTCACAGAAAAAACACAGGGTGATTGAGGCTGGAAGGGACCTTCTGGAGGTCACCTGGTCCAGTACCCTTGCTAAAGCAGGGCCACCTAGTGATGGTTGCCCAGGACTGTGCCTAGATGTCTTTTGATTGTCTCCAAGAAGGGAGAATAGACAGCCTGTCCCTCACAGTGAAAAAAGCGTCTCCCGATGTTCACAGCGAACATCCTGTTGTTTTGGTTTGTGCTCTTTGCCTCTTGTTCTGTCACTTGGCACTACTGAGAAGAACCTGGCTCTGTCCTCTTTGCACCTTCCCTTCAGATATTTGAATACATTGATGAGGTTCTTCTAAGCCTTCTCTTCTCCAGACTGAACAGTCTGAGCTCTCTCTCAGCCTTTCATTGTAGAAAAGATGCTCCAGCCCTGTAACCATCATTTTGGCCTTTTGCTGGAGTGTCTCCAGTATACCTCTGCCGCTTTTGTACTGGGGAGCCCAGTAGTACTCCAGGTGTAGCCTCACCAGTGCAGAGCAGAGAGATAGGGTCGCCTTCCTCCCCCTGCTGGCAATACCTCTCCTAATCTAGCCAATAAAACCATTTGGGGAGACTTCATCCTTCCTGAATATGAAATTCGTAATTCATAGCTTCCAATTATGTCTTTGTTATACCTTCAGGAAAAAAAAAATTCAGAAATTTTTGCAAGACATTGAGTTGAAAACATCTGTATCAGGAGGTGTTTATAAACGTCATGTGCAGTACAGCACTGGATCATAGAGTATTTCCAGACTTTCTTCCTGGGAAGAAAATATTTTGTTATGTTACAAAGAAAATAAATTCTATCTCGTTGTTACAAGGCTACTTACTTTTGTAAATGCTGTTTATTTCAAAACCCAATCACTTGACAAAATAAAACGAAAAAACTTTTTTCTTTCCCTTGTAGAGAAAGATGAAAATTATGAAGTCAAGGAGTCTGAAGTCAAGGATGCCTGAAATATTTTAAATTTTTGTTTTCTAGTCAGATACACAAGTTTTGTCAGCCAAGTGCTAAGACATCAAAAGCTGTTAATCAAAATTTTTTTTCTTTCTCACTTTAGTTTTCAAGAGTATTAAAAAACAGAGCTTGGCCTACTTTCAAGCAAGCTAAGTCAAAGATTTCACCACTTCACAGCAGTGATTTCTGTCCAACCAACTGCCATATCAATGTGATGGAAGTGTCTTACCCTAAAACATCAACTTCCCTTGGTAGTGCTTTTGGTGTACAGTTAGACAGCAGGAAACATTCTTCCCATGAAAAGGAAAATAAAAACAGTGATCAAGGTAAGTCAGCTGAGCTTGAAAGAACTACTTCCATTTTTCTGTTGTAGAGTTTTAAAAGGTAACTGGTTTAGGTATATGTCCCAAATCCTAAAATTAAGGACAAGCCTTTACAAAATCCATACTTAGACTTACTCTTTCACATACTTAGGCTTATATTAAAGCATAGTAAAGGCTAGTTGTAATTTCACAATAACTTTATCTTTAAATAGCAAAGTATTTTGGTGATATGCAAAATTAAATCATTACATGAAGTTTTCAGCAGGAAAATATTTCAATGTCTGTTAGGCATTTTGTTTTTACTAACTTCAATTAGTATGTTGGAAAAAAGATAACAATATAACTTCTTTGGATTATTCCCAGGTAAACTGAATCCCATGATTTATGTCCAACATACCATTACTACTATGGCTGCCCCTTCAGGGCAGTCTCTTGGTCAGCAAGAGGGCCATGGTCTGAGGTACCTCTTAAAAGAAGAAGATTTAGAAACACAAGATGTCTACCAAAAATTGCTCTTCAAATTACAGGCGGCACTGAAAGAGGTGGAAACATGCGTCTGTCAAATAGATGAGTAAGTACTTGCTTTTAATTTCTCCATTCAAGATACTGATAAATCTGCATGTCGTTTCTGTGGAGTGTAGGATCATTGTTAACTTCATTCAAATTCTTTGCCTTAATGCGATTCTAAGTGTACATATTAAAGTTTCTTATTTTTCTCAACTTCCGTGATTTTTTTTTTCCAACTTTAGTTTGTAGCTTTTCTCTAGAATGTGGAAATGCTAATTGTTTTGAGGTGGGAGAAACGAGGCCCATGTGTCATCTAAAACTTCACGAGGAATGGGAACAGAGGGTAGAGATATAAAAATAGCTTTTATTGAACTTGTTTGGTATCGTCAAATAGTGCCAAAGATGAATTTGTAGGTTAAACTTTTTTGACCTGTAGGAAGATTATTAATTTATTAGGCATTTTCCAAAAACAATTTGCCCTTAATGAAGAACTGTGGATCTAGGAGAAGCACTCTGTAGTGATTAGGACACTGGACTTGAATGTGGGGGACTGGACGAGGATTTAAAACTTGCTTTTACATTTGTGGGGTGAGTTGACTTCTAGGCTATTTGCTGTCTTCAGATAAGAATTAAGAAGGATGATAGGTCCTTTGGTTTTGAAAAATCCCATATGAAATGCAAATATCAGAAAACATTCATTTTGAAAATATAAATCACGTAATTTTGGGGGTTTACGAGCCAGTCTTTAATGATCTCTGGTTTGGAAAGGTGATGTATCATTGCTTCTGTTATTTTGAAGACTATGCAATGATCTCCTGTTTCATAGTTTTTTCAAACTGGGAGTATTTTTGTACTCTTCTAGTAGTAACACAATGTAATAGTTACACTCTATTAAGTAATTATAGTCTAATACATACTGCAATAGGAATGAAGGTAAGTATGGCCTCAAATTTTTTAAAGAAAATGTTGTTTTCTGTGCCTTTATGTAGTTCTGCTAATTATCATGCTGAAGATGAAGTCAATTAAATTCAAGCTAATTTCAGTGCTTGGGTGCACTTACAAATGACTGTCTGTAAAGCCTGTGTGGTCACTCTTCCTCAAGGAAGTCAGAAAATTATATATGGAAGTTCAGTCAATGTTTCAGGAAGTTCCAGCTACCAGATGGCCACACCTTTCCTTTCCATTCCCTTGAGCCCACGATGCAAAAGCACAGGAACTTCTGAGCCTTTCTTTCATAGTCTTGTGTATATAAATAGACACACACACCCATATATTGTGTGTACAAGTATATACATATATATATACACACACGCATTCATTTTGCGTCACACAGTTGTGACAGTGAACACAGAAGTTCACTTTTTTGCCTTCATAAAGTCCCTGTACACTGACTTTGTAGCAGATGTTGTACGAGATGCACAGATATATTTAATGAATTTTACTTTTTGCTATTTTAAGACTGAGACCTTTTATGCTTTATTAATTGTGGACTTTGAGGGAACTGCCAGTGTGTAATTATTTCAGAGGAAAGAGGTTCTATACAGGAATCAGGATAACCAGAGGTCCTACTGAAAAGTGCCGAACAGGGAAGAAGGAAGCTGGAACTAACTGGGTGTGAGCAGTTCAGTGGTATGTAGTGTATTGTATTGGAATAGTTACAGCTACTAATTAACTCTTCAGAGAAAGGTTGGAACTACTGAAAAACAAAAGATAGAGTAATAGGAGAGGACAATCATACAGCTGTGCTTTAATTAGAAATATTCATACTTCATCAGCTAGGAGGACTTGCTTGAACAGAATGATCCTTAAACTTTTTATAAAGATTTTTGAACTTCTGTCTTCTGTTGCGACATAGCAACAATAAAATGGATGTCTCTATTTACTGAATTGCTTATTATTATAAGCTATCTTCATTATTATAATTGCCTCAGGACATAAAATATGAACATGGTATTGCAGTTCTAAATTTATAATATATCAAATGATAGAAAAATGACTCTTTAGTGCACTTTATAACGATAGTGTTGCAAAAACACTGCTCTTTCATGCTACTAGATGTCTCTGTTCTGTGTTGAGGTCAGTAATGGTCTTTCTCTCATTATCTGCCCAGCCTCTCCTATCTGTTAGTGAATGAAAGTGACTTGAAAAACAAATGGTTAACCTGAAGAGCAGGTCTGTGAGAGCTTGTGGATTATGGCAAGGGAATGTCTAAGACAAGATTGTGTACTCCTAGCATGATCTTCATAATGACTTTTGTTATGGTTCATTGAGGAGATTGGGTTGCTTAAGAAATACTGTACTTATGGGGAGAGAAAGAGATACACACAAAAAAGACATATAACCCCGTTCCACTGACTTGTTGTTCATACCCAGTTAATAGTCTCCCAGCACTCCTTTAGAACCATTGCTAGATACCTACCAGTGATACTAGATGTTCTAAAGAAATAAGTCCTTCCCCAGGTTGGTTTCTATAAATGTTGACTCTGTTGTGTTCTTGGTTCACATGCATTCAATGTACTCCCATGAACCCAGCTATTTTTTGGAAAAATGTCTGTTGGGAGTATACAAGAGGCATGAACATTTTCCAAGCCTTCGTGGAGTGAGGAAAAGGCAATGCAGCTCACAGCTTGCACAGGTTTTTTCTTACTGCCTGTGGCTATCCTTTTTTTGATGCTTTGACCATAGCAGGTTTTGCTACTGTCATGCTTTTAGGATGGTGTTGATTTGTGTTGCATTTAGGATTGATTCCACATGTGACATTTTTGCTTGAGATTTAAATTTCTCTGTTTCATGGAAAAGTTATTCATAGTTACAGAGGCTTTCTAGCTGTTAGTTACTACTCATTCACACATTTCTCCTAAGAGAGATGGACATCTAAGATTATTATGTTTGAGGTAGCCCCATCTCCAAAGAAAATATGATGTTCATGTGTTATGTTTAAGAAGAAAAAACCCACACTTTTATTTTAAGGGTCTATTTAAGAACTGTTATTGGGGTTTTCTTGTGTGCAGGTTTGGATTTGTATGTTTTAGACTCCCTCAACTGGGTTTCTAAGAGCACTTCTATGACCTCTGGATAACAGAGTTCTGGATCTGGTTATTCCTAAGTTTTGGCTTTCGTTCATGGTAGTTCAGCACAAAAAATTTCCTTAGAGAAAGAGCCTGCCTGCTGAGAGAAAGTGAAAAGCTCCCTTAGGAAAAGCTCCAGCTACCTTCATCAGTCTTTTACGGAGATCTTGGCAGCCCTGACTAAGCACTTACATAAAAGACGAGGATATAATAGTCTGTCCGTGTCCTGACAAATAATTACTCGGGGGGGAGATATTTTCCGGAGCTGAAATTGCAGTTCATTATGCTTGTTTCTCACCCTTGATTATTTTCTTAGACCAACAAAATCTACACAAAGTTACTGGAATGGATTTGCCCAACCCCGATGTTTTTCCCCAGAAGTGAATGATAATGGGAACACAAGAAAAAGTAAAATACATGTTAATCTTTGTCCTTATCTCATCTCATCTTCTAGCAGGCACTGCTACATGGTCTTTTTGGAATGGACCTTTTGTTTTAATAGCACTATTAGAATGATCTGCTACGAAGTTGTCTAATGCCTTTTTGAACCCTTTTGTATTTTCATGTTCAGAAAAAAAGTTTAACAAGTGTGAAGAACTGATTTTCCAAGGTCTACGATTTTGTAACATTTATTTTAGGACGTGTTCGAGAAAACGTATGCTCTGGTAGGTAGATCAAAACTGAGCACTGCTGTGAAATATGGGCCCCATCTTTCTTCCCATCCTCAAGGGATCCTGCTAATCAGTGACTTAAGTTATAGGGAAGAAGTGAGTTGTGATTTCACACTAATATGAAGTGTTAAGGCATTAAGGCATCAGGTAGTCCCTGTCTGTCTAGTGGATAGGTGGGTTTAAAGTCCAGTCAAAATATCTTTTGTGTAGTTTTTCTGTATTTCAGTTACAGTTCAGATCAGCACCTTTTACTATATGTAGGATAATTATCTGTCTGTCTCTTGTTAACTCTTAGCCAGAGAAAGTTACGCAGAAACGATGACAGAATTTGCTAAAAAACTTCACTTATCCTCCTCGTTTCCCCAAAGTTAGTGTCAAACCCTATGTTAACATCTATCAAGTCAGGATTTCAGTGAGAGCAAGCTTGATACACCATGTGAAGTATGTAGTCAATGCTGCACAGTCAACTAACAATACTATAGGGATAATCTTCCGTATTGCATTTCCAGAATGTATGGTTTATCAATTTCTTTCTTAAAACTCTGTCCATTCTTGAGAGTCAGGAAGTTATTTGCATATACTCAAAAATATATGGCTGAACATGATGTTGAACACATTGTCTGCATTTTGGATGCAAAAAGTCACTGCTCTGAATCCAGGAACTTAAGAAGTTTCAAGAACAGCTTAGGATTAGGTTGTATTCTGATAGAATATCATTATCAAAAGAGAAATTGGTAGCTCTGTACTGATGTAGCTGTAGCTGAATAAACTTAACTTTGTTACAATTAAGAATTAATTACTTCAACTGGCAGAGCCTCACAAAATTAAGATGGATCTGTAAACCACTTACAGTCAGAATTCCCCTCCTTCTGTAACGTAACAATGTTAATGTGTGGCAGGAGATAAGAATAAAGGAAGGAATTCTGAATGCTGCCCTTTAATAACAATTAGTGCAGCATTTTTGTTCACAAAAGATATGCATTTCCCATAGTTTCCCTTCAGAAGTAAGAATTATGTTTAACAAGAAGATCTAATGTTTGAATCCAGCTATGTAGAAAGTTTGTGAGTTTGCCTTTCTGACAGCTCCTACAGTAAAACCTTGCTACTATGTCCATATACTTTGCAGGAAGAAAAGCTTAATTCAGTTTCCTTTGATTTCAGGTAGTTAGAAAGTAGGTTTTGCAAGAGAAACGCTGCCTTTCAAATCCAAATATTAGTCTAAAAATGTCATTCTAATGGTGTGTTTGTGTAATAGGAATTAAAGGGCATTTGCACATTATAGCTGTTCTGATCTTGAAAGTAAATTAGAACATCTCAGTATGGGTTAATCACCCAAAAAAAGGAATATCTTGCTTCCAGTATTTGTGCATGTCCTAAATATAGAAGTCTGCACTGTTCTCTTGACTGGATGTGACTTTTGTGCTTTTCGCAGAAGCTTGTAGATTAATGATTAGTTTTACTAGTGATAGGGGCTTAGGCACTTCGAACATGGGAAAATACACAGGTAAGTTAATACAGATTCTTAAAATACCTTAGTAAAATATCTTATGGTGCAAGCTGGCATGTCTGGTACAGTAGCAATTGAGGAAATATATGCTTTTCACAGGAATATAGTTCCTTTGGTTTGTTTTCTTGATTTTTGCTCAGGAGTACATGGTTCCTGTTTAAAAATAGAACAGTTATGTTAGTACAAAATTTGACCCCAAGTGTTCAAGAATGTGCTGTATTTCTTCCCCAGCTGGAATTGTTGCCTTCATACAAGACTGATTATTGAGTAATGCTAATGGGCTGCACTGTTACACTTTTCAACAGCAGAATGTGTTACTTTCTTCCCTTGTTTCAAATAGATATGGACTGAATTAAAATATTCCCTTTCACGTATTATAGAAAATAATAATTGGAGGATGTTGACAAGCCATGTTATTCTATTGTTACCTTGCTTTTGAAAAACATGAATTTATCTTTTTTTTTCCCCTGTCTTACAGCCTTCTTTCTTCAATAACGTATTCTCCCAAATCTGAACGTAAAACGCCCGAGCCTTTAATACCAGCAGACAGTGATAATGAAAAGGGGGAAAAGAATGGGAAGAAAGTTTGTTTCAGCGTGACAGGTGATGAACAAGAAGATTCTGGTCACGATACCATCAGCAACAGGGATTCTTACAGGTACATCTACTAATAATATTTTTATTTGTCAGCTTCATCAAACCTGTGACTTTGTAGACTGTCAAGTGCCTTTGAAGACTACCAGAATATAATGACTCTGACATTTCTGGCAAATGGATAGCTAGCATCAAGTCATGTTACAAGGTGTGTAAAATAAACTCGTTTATGAGTGCAAGTTAGTTCTCAGATCTTGATATGCCTAACCTTTACAGGATATCCCAGCCAGACCTGTAAAGGTTTACTTTAGATTACCTGTCTTATTAAAACCAGAAATAATTTCTGTTACTATGTTCCCCAACAACAAATGAGCAATGGAATTTCCATCTTGCCATGGACAGGAAGATGCTAGAGCCACCTGATCTAAGGAAAAGAATGCCTGTTTCTCAACATACATTCCCCACCTTCTTCCACTTTAAATACTGTAGCATCAGCTCATCTCTAGAATTCATAATGCATCACTTTTGCTGTGAGTGAAAGCACAAAAAATTGTGAAAAGGAAGGAGTAATTATACCAAACACAGATAATACAAAGATTGTCTTCTGTTACCTAGAGAGAATTGGTTAACTACATGATATAAAATCTAAATTAAAATTTTAGCTGCAAGTAAAATAAGAGTTCATTATTTGTTCATTATCAGCTCGTTATTATGCTCAGAAAGCAGGGTCTCAGTAGGGTCATCATTTTTCTGCAGAACCCTGTGTTGCTGAGATCTCTTTCATAAGCTAATATTTGATTACTGCAGCGTGGTAGATAAGAACTCTTTGTCAGAGTAGAAACAGAAATACATGTATAAGTTTGAACAGAAATAAATGTAAGATAATTTGCACAGATAAAGTCCATCTTCTTGTAACCATGGTGAAAACATAAGCAAAGTGCTGTTTCAGCTGAGGTGTGTTTAGGGGTTTCTGCATCTCCATGATGTGTAATACTGACTGTGATGTAGCTGCTCCAGTGGCCTGTGCTTGCTCCAGTTGGGAAGTTCCCCAGCTGGCACAAGATTTGTATGTGGAGAGAGGAGATGTGACTTATGTCATGAGTGTCTCTTAGTTTAAAGTATTTTCTTCATTCTGATTCCAGTCATTTGTAGTCTGTTGTGGCTGTTTAGGAATGATAAAATCTATGGTTCCATATGCAGAATAATCATAAAATTTTTGAGTTCAGAACAAGTGTTAGAATGATATTTGATATTTTTTTCTTTGCTTAAATAATTTCACTAAGCAATGCTTTAAATCTCCAGATCCCCTAAGCCACTGTGGTTATTGTTAGAACTAGTATGTGAATTTCAGCTGTTAGAATGCTCTTGTTTTGTGTTATAGGGTCTTATTTTAAACTTTACAGTACAACACAATAAAAATGCAAAATGATGTAGCTAATACATCGCAGCTATTTCTCATTTTCCTTTGTTTTATTTTCTTGTGCTTTGCAAAATCTAGTTTTAAATAACCTTCATCTTCCCTTTGGAGAGTTTAATGAGTGAATAGAGTTGGTTAGAAAACATTTCTTAATATTCAGCCAGAAATCCTTAATGCTCTTTGGGACTCTTCACTCTCTGTAAAGAACATGTTGTTACTGATGTCTTTTCATCTACTTAATAGATATGATGGTAATTATATCATATTGCTTCATTTAAATTTTTCCCCATTCACTTATCTGGTTGTCTACTTCTCCAAAACGTGTACATTAGTTAAGAGATGTAAGTCACTATACCAAAACTAGTAAAAGATCACTTCTTTGTTTACGAAAATAAGGAAAACAGTTTGGGAGCAGATGGGTACATGTATAACTGCGTCATTATGTAAACACAGATATGTATGTCTTGGGGAATTGGTATGCCCAATTGATAAAAACAAAACCAGATCATTATAAATAAATATCCTCTAGGTAGATCTCGACATTCTGCTATATTCAGTTGGACTTTTAAGACTCCCTCTGCTGGATAATTACTTAAGCATTTCCTACAGTGACATGTAATGATCTTCATGTGCCCAGATAACTCTGAAGTCTATAAATTAAAATTTATCATCATAGGATTATACTGCAAAAGCCTATGTTTTACTCTGTTTAAGCTGCTGAAGTAGATATGCACTCCATCTGTTTTTGTACAGAGCAATTTATTTTTGAGAGAAAAGAGCAGGAAAATCCTCCACATTTTAATCCCCAAATCTCATTACTAGACAAATGCGGGTGATGTTTTGTATGCGTAGAAGCTTTCTCTGAAGTCACAGATGTAAATGTCTGTCTCTAACAAAAAGAACAGATAGAAGAGATGGGATCATAAACTGTATCTTGGCTGGCAGGGAAAAAAATTTGTAACTTGAGTTTTGGTGCTACTTGAGTGGATCAAATCCCTTCTAAAACCATTAGGGACTCTACTTAGTAAGTCATAAACAAAAGTATTTCTTCATTGTATTACCTATGGACTAGGAATACTGAGTTTGAGTGTAAAGTTACTAAAACGTTTGAGGCTGCAGTTTCAAAAGCTGTCACTCATATAAGAAAAGTTGGTTGTTTTGCACTGAAAGATTTTATTATCATTCTTCAAGTATATGCTTACTTGCAAGGTGAAGGGGGACAATTGAATCATCTATTTTGGGAATCTGGTCCTCTGAGTCCTACCAGGATTGCAAATCAAATGGTAGCATTGTTGAAAAATAATTGTACAGATCATCTCATCATTAATTTTAAAAGGGGAAAAGGAAAAGAATTTCCATAACTAATACAGAGCCTGTGTTGAAGATTGTGACTTTATTTCTTTTTTTGTTTTGTGGTTTGTTATTTTTTCAAGTGATTGCAACAGCAATAGGAACTCCATTGCCTCGTTCACCAGCATTTGTAGCAGTCAGTGCAGTTCTTATTTTCACAGTGATGAAATGGATTCAGGTATGTTTAGAAAAATCAGCTATGAAACCTTTCATCTTTCCTTTTATTCAATTTTATTATTTTTGTTTGCCTGGCAGTTTTGTTGTCTTCATTTTAAAAACTGCATCCTCCTTGGTAATGAAAGTGTATCCTTTTGCTTCTGCCTAACTAGTGCTGCATTAAAGAATCCTCCCATGAAAGAGAGCCAGCATTCCAGCATCTCTGTGAATAGACAGAATTAGTTAGTGCTCTTAGAGTCACTGCTTTTTGCTGATTTCATGCCTTGACCTTCACCGTTTATGTTGCAGAGAGTAAGGAGCATTTCAGGTGAGTGTAAAATGCTGTTCCAGCCTGTCTCAGCACCCAGACGGCAGGATATGGTTGTATGTGTTTGTAGGAAGGAATGTGAGACCACATAGAAGAACATTCTTGTTTATGCCATGACAAATTGAATTTAAATAAGTGCAGCTGCTATTAGGAATGAGATGATGGGATTTAACTGCATGGAGTACAAGGTCATATACTAAGGGACTAATAACTAAAAATATTTGGTCTAGGTTGAGAATTAATCACTTGGGAATTATTTAGGAAAAGAAAGAACTGGGTATATTAATTGAATGTGAGCCACCAGTGAGACTTGACCATAAAGAAGGCGAATTTCATTGCTGGTTGTATCAGGAGAGGTATTTTCATTGGGGTCAGGAAAATATTAGTGACATGGCACAAAGTATCTGAAATACCTTGTGAATGATGCAATTCTAGGCAGCTACTTTCCAAAAACTATATATACTTACAGAACTGAGCAGGTACAGAGGAAAGGATGAAGGACATAAAAAACTATTAATAATAGAGGAGACCTGGGTTGCGTGTCTTCAGCTTCAGTTATAACTGAACTGATATGCACTTTTGCAGCATCAAGGTAAAGTACCAACTGAGGTGCCTTAAAAGAGTATGTCTGTGTTAGCTAAGCATGAATACAGCGTTCAACTTGATAAATACTGATGCTCAGTGAAACTCCCACTCTCCTGATGACTTAATTTTCTCCTAGTTCCAAAGCTAACCTGGTTAAGTCCAGATCAGGGCTCTTTTGCACTGTGCTCCATCTGTTGCAATTAAAATCCTGTGAAGGGTTATAACTACTGGCTGTAAGGACATCTAAAGGAGCTGAAAAAAAAAATCAAGGAGAGAAAAGCATTATTTACGTGTTTAACTGACATCAGAAAAATGAGTCTAGATTGACCGTGAATAAATCTGGATTATAAATTAACAAGTGGCTACTTCTTATCTGTCATTGCAACAGCAAGGAGGAAAGGCAGTTTTAAGCTCAATTTTTCACAGCTTTTAAGAGTTCAGGTTGCATCACCCATTGTCTGAGAAGAGTGAATGACTGAGGGCAGTGACCTAGGAGAGCCCTTCTCCTTTGTGCTCTCTTAGGAAATGATGTGGTATGTCCTACTAAAAGCTCCACATCAAATAAAAGACTTGGCTGCTGTATTTTTGTTGTATTACTAAAACCTTGGAACCATTTAATTCGTAAGATCGTTAAAATTGGGAATTGTTAGTAGAGTCCCTATAAAAAGTTTATGGTGAATGCATTTCAGTGACTTTATGGTCTGCTATATTAGGTTCACACTACTTAGCCATTTAATAAGGTGTTTAGGAAGTTCTCCACCATAGAAGAATCATTTGTTTAGTCACAGAGTGGTTGAGGTTTGAAGGGACCTCTTGAGATCATCCAGTCTGATCCCCTGCTTGAGCCAGGATCATCTAAAGCAAGTTGTCCAGGACCGTGTTTTTGAACCATGATTGGTTTTGGGGCCATGGGTTTTGAATATGGTCCTTTCTCTAAAAGATATTTCTATATTATTGAGTGACTATTAAATGTGAAATACGTAGGGAGAACTGTTGCCATAACCCTGAAAGCCCAAGCATTAATCTGTATGCCAAGCATATTATCTAAGCTACAAAGATTTTGGAAAATATGCTGAGATTTCTAAACAATTTTTCATTTAAAAATATTTTTCAGGTGATGAGCTTCCCATAAGTGTTCGAATCTCCCATGATAAACAGGACAAGCTCCATAGCTTTTTGGAGCATCTTTTTGGTCAAGTATGACATTATTTTTCTTGGCTTTGATACTGATGTCCATGTTTGAGCTATGATGTCTTTGGCAAATACTTCTTTTTTTTTTTCTTTTTGCTTTTGCTTTCCACTGTTTACTGGGATGGTATGTATTTACTCATTCTCCTTCAGTTTTCTTTAAATAATTCAGAACTGTGAACTAAACAGGTCCTTAGATTTAGTCTAGTATTCCCTAGCTTGTTACTTTAACTAGAGCCATTAGGTAAAGAATCCAAATCTGCTTTTCTGTAGTCTGTATTTCTTAAAGAAAGAATTTCTAATTGTTGCTGTAAAAAACATCTTTCTCACAGAACCTTGATCCCAACAGGTCGATTCAATTGTGAGTCTCCTGAAAGGACCAGCTGTGATGAGAGCCTTTGAGCAGACAAAATATTTTACACCAGGTCGAGGCCTCCAAGGTAACATTTAATTCTATGACAATCAAAAGAAAGCTTGAAGAGTACATGCATATGGCTACTTACTCCTTGAGCTGGTTGTTAAAGAACTGATTTTGCTTAATCCCGGTAATATCAGCAATAGCTGATGGTTAAAATTCTTGTTAGATCTTATTTTTAGTTGAAAACTGTCTCCTTACACATATTGAACAATGTAGGAAAGCATTTCAGGTTTGTTGTATAATCAACTTTAAATTCTAGACTTAGAAGAGACTGTAAAATTGCTGAGGTGTTAGAAGCAAGAAAGAGATTTTGTATATTGCAGGTGTGTTTTATTACATTTTTGTCCCTACTACTGAAGCCTTTTCTGATCTGTTTTATTACTATATGCCTTTTTTTATTTTTATATATATAGTATTTGTGAAGTTGATTTATAAATAATAAGCAAATGTAAATTTATAGTCACAGTAGTATTTATGCCAAATATGTACATATATAAGTATTATTGATGGTTTAAAAAAAATAACCCTGTATGTAATTTCAGTTACTCTGCTAACATTCCTGTAGCTGCTCAAGTCTAAGTATATAAATTGGTATCTGGTGGTAGCCATAATATTGTGATGGAAAATATAAAGGACATCTTTCAGTGAACGAACTTCAAAAAAAAAAAAAAAAAAAAAGATTGATTGGAGGCTGAATGTTGTATTAATATGTTCAATAGGGTAGTGTGGGATTATGATTTTATTGATCCTCCATCCGTCTTTTGGCAAAGAAAACTAATTTTAGATGGCCAGAAGATGGTTCTTTGGCTTTTACAAATCACCGAAATCCCACTAAATTCAATAGGGCCATAATTATCATACTCCAATTATCTGGTTTTACAAAGTCTGGGAAGACTGCATAACCACCTCTTTTTCTTTTCTTTCTTTCTTTTTTTTTCTTTTTTTAAGATTTCATATTTCAAGACTAAGGTAATGGGGATAAACCTAGAGCATTTCTGCTCTCTTACGTTTCTCATTATTTCAGATTGAGTACCTGGTAGGTTCACACAACACAATGTTATCACCTTCTGGTGATATAATAAATGTTCAGTTAGACAGAAAATATGGACACATCAGATAGTTTATGAATCATCTGCACAGTTTTCATCAGCCATACAAGGAGCACTGCAGTGATTTGTAAGATAGACTACATTAAGCAATAAGGAATTTTGTTTGAAGTTTAATCATCTGATTGAATTTAATTTTCCTTCAGAAGTTCCATGGTCCTGCCTACTTCATGGGGACAGACACCTTCTATCTTACATACCTGGTTCAGAAAGAATAATGTTTGGGAATGCTGCTCTCTTTCTCTTTTGACGAAGCAGGGAGCTTAGATAACCTTTAGATCTGTCACTCTAGCTTTAGCTACAGTTCAATAAGTGGACAACTTCTTAAGCTATGTAAACATTTAGGAAGAAATAATGTCTTATTGTGGCTTTCTTGGGAGGTTTAAGCAGAAAAATATTATTTTTGTCCCTGTTTAGAGTTTCAGCAGGAGCTGGAACCAAAGCTTAACTGTCCGAAGAGGCTACGACTCCACATCAAGCAAGACCCTTGGAACCTCCCCAGCAGTGTCCGGAGCCTTGCCCAGAATATCAGAAAATTTGTTGAAGGTTAGTAAGAGCAACGTGACCATAAATAAACACTTCATTAATGGCAGAAAGACTGGGGAGGGGAAGTGGAAAGGTAGAGCTGCTTCCTGTTACTTCTAGGCAAGGTTTACTGAACACAGTGTTGTCTATGGGAAATGCCTGAATTTCAAGACTTTTTTATGTTCTTAGTAACAAAGTAATCTCAGGTGTCTTGTGCTCACCCTGTTTGCTTCAGATACTGAAAACTGTCTCGTCTTACACGTGAAAACAAATGAACCATGTGATGCATGTGCTATGTTATTTCAATTGCTGCTGAAGTCCAGGGGGCTTGACTGATTTGTCACTGGACTTCATGGGACTGATGCACCAGAATTTCCTTGAAATTAAAATACTGTTTTTCTGCCGTCTTAAATGGAAAGGTGAAAACTCTGCAGGACAACTTTTGTCCTATATCTTGCTCTTGTCATTGTCAATGTGTGTGTGCTTTAGCTTTTGGTTTGTTGGCTAATTTCCATGATGTCCGATAAAAGAAACTGCTAAATTTCAGATCATTGAAAAAGAACTTTGTGATAAGTTTTCTTAAGATAAATCTTCAGAAGTCCACCTGCCAAACCAAACAAACTCCTCCTCTGACTTTTGGTATTTTTCATTTCAGATACAACCATGTTTTCAGACCCTGGGTTAGAAAATTATAAAAACAACTGCAAAAATATCTCCTGTTTCTGTAGTCCATCACAGTGGACTAAGAATACTTTTAGTTTAATGGTGGCTGTCATTGAGTGAAAAATGAATAAATATTTTTGGATCCTTTTTTTTTCTACAGGTCTGTCTTCAGCCTAAACCGAATGATATTCAAGTATAATCACGGTTTCTTTCACAGTTCACGAGGAATAGAAATGTGTCTTTAACAGTCCTTATTGCCCAGTTTCTGACGCCAAGCCTAACAGACTGTTTTCCCTATCTTCTTTGCCCAAAAGTAGAATTAATAGACTAAACCCAATTCAGCATTGGCCATAGACCCTCCATATTGATCTGAGGTTATTCAGAAGAATTTGACTCTTACATCTACCACAACATTTTGTGGGAGAGTTTAGTGAGGTCCAAATGACTTGCTGCCTTTCTAATACAAACCTTCTGTTTTTACAATAATACTATAATGTGAAGGTGACATTTATCAAGAGGAAACTTGATATTTACCTAACAATAAAACTGTTGGCATTTTCTAGTGTTTCAGAAATTAGGGTTAGAAAAGATTTTCTGTGTTACTAAGTTATAGAAACTAACCTTATTGCAACTGTCATGCTTGTGAATGGTGCATAGTTCAGAAAGGTAAATAGTAAAAAAAAAGTATTTTTGTGCTCTTCAAGGAGAGCACACTCTGCCTACCTTCTCTCATCACCGTATCTCAGAAGCTGCCTGCCAATTTTAAATATTCGTGGCTCTCCCTTTCCATCTACAGCTTTTGTCAGAGGTTTCCAACAACTGGCTTCTGTGCTATCTTTTTAACCAAAATTATCATCTTAGGTTGTTTATTCACCCTCATTCTTTGCACCTTTCTATTCTTTTATAGTTTTTTCTTTTTAATTTAATTTGGTTTATGTTCTGCAATGACCACCCCCAAACTGGCGTTACTAATACCTGTTCCTGAGAAGTACTCTGGAGAATTATGATCCACATCGTCGTAATTTTGTTTTGCCTGTGGGACCAAAGAGTTTGTGTGATGTAATGGACACCTGAAAGCCAGGGTCTTGTGTCTTCCCTGACACAAACAGCAGGGGGGAAAAAAAAAGAGGATGGACATGAATAATTGCTTCTCAAGCCTTTAGTTTCCAAGTCATGTCTGGACAGGTATATATAATTCAATGCTGAAAAGACTGAGGGCAGAAATGTGTCCCTCAGGCAGTTTTGGGAGACTGCTGTGATTTGAACAGGCTTAGGCCTATAGAAATTAAACTTGAGACACAACCAGCAGCTGGATCTGACTAAAATCACATGAGCATGAAGCAGAGTAAAAATGCTTTAGCAGCTAAATTTCCCCATCATATCTTCATTTCTTGTTTTCTCATTTTCAATCTTGGCTTTATTTGTTGTGCTCATGAATTGTGAGGATACCTAGATGAACCACTAGTACTGCTGTGAGCTATTTCTTACTGAAAACATAACACATGGTGCAGAGATTTACCTCCCCATTTTCCCTCTTACTCCCCCGATTCAGAAAAAAACCCGAAAGATATACCCTAATTTGACTGCTTAGTTGGGCTTATGAGAAAAAGTTGAACAGAGTCTTGGGATTTTGGAAGAATCTTCGTATTTGTTGATAAGTAAAAGGCAGTGTTTGAATAGTTGAGGAAATGAGATATATTTTTCTCTTCTAGCAGGTTCTAGAAGAAGTGGTAAAAGGAGGCCACAGATAAAACTTTGTTCACCCTAGGGGAAAAAAATGTTGTAATTAAAGCCTCCAATTACTGTCAAGATATTCACTATTATTGATGAATGCTAAAGAAATACGAATGCTTTCAGTAAACGCATCTCCTTATTGAAAAATGACTCATTTTTATTTTCATAAAAATATCACAGGCTATTGTAAATTTTTACTCATTGTTCTGTTGCATTGTAGAATGTTTAATTAGATCAGACTGATTAATGCTTTAAAGAAGAAGGAGACATGGGAGCACCACAAATATGAGGAGCTTTAAGTCCTAGGTATTAGGATTACTTTTATTTACTTTGTTTAGTAAGTATGAAGAAATGTGAGAACTCAGAATGCTTTGACACAGGTTGTTTTGGTCTGTTGGTTTTCTTTTTATTAGTATTGGAATAGGGATAATTTTCTTAAAATTCTGTGAAGGTTTGCACAGATTAAAAAAAAAAACAAACCAAAAAACCCCAAAAGAAACTAGAGAAACCCAACCAAACCTTCCTTGACAGTAAATTTAAAACATCTGTGGAGGTTGCTTTGTCTCATTTAATTTGTCTTACCAAATCATTAGAAAAAGATTGATTTCCAATGCCTACAGTGAAAAGCAGACCTAGTAGGCTAATCAAGTTGATGGACTTGAAGAGTTCTCTGAAATAGTGTACAGATTCTAGGAGAATTTCTCTGGAGCTAAGTAACTAAAGGCAGATTTTTGAAAACTGAGTGCTTGATTTTGGTGCAGGAGAAAGCAGTAGTCAGGGCAGGAATTCAGTGGTCATGAATGGAGAAAGAACAACTTAGGTGCAAGATTCTAGTTGTGTGTGAGATGTTTAACGTGAGAATCAGAAAGTACAACTGGAAAAGCTGAGAGATGACTTGAGGAGAAAACAGGAAAATCAAGGTGAATGGAAAGTAAAGGACCCTTCAGCAGGAAAGTAAAACCAAAACTGGCCAGCCAAACAACACAAAGATATAAAGAGAACAAAGAGGAGGATAAATTTCTGTAGTTTGCTTTTTTTTTTCCAAAATAAAAAAGTAAGATTTTTTTGTTCTGAAAAAGAGATGGTTTAGAGCAAGTCAGATTTCCAGTCAGTTAGTCGCATTACTGCATGAGGAAGTGCAGTTATTTTGCTAGCTCAGTAATTTTAAGTTCAAACAGGAGATACTGAGCTGATTTATGTCTATTTTAATTTAAATTAAATGTGAGGAGTGAAGGAGCCTATCGGTCATTAAAGC
The DNA here is from genome assembly GCF_032191515.1 of Phaenicophaeus curvirostris. NCBI lineage: Eukaryota > Metazoa > Chordata > Aves > Cuculiformes > Cuculidae > Phaenicophaeus > Phaenicophaeus curvirostris. Next base: position 63,757,932 of record NC_091394.1, read on the forward strand.
TATAAAATATATATTTCAACTTAAATCATAAGACATGCAATGCAAATCTCTTGTGTCAAATTTTTTTCAGATGTGAGAAACAAAATTAAAATCTAGGTTTTACTGGCAAAGATCTGAATGGCAGAGTAGCATGATAACAAAAAGAAAGTACAAAAGAATGTTTAAAAGTAAAAGAAATTGTAAGCATCTTGCGTTGCAAATCATGTAATCTAAAGAGAAACTTTCCATATAACATGTAGCAAGAAGGGGTTAAAACTTCCATAGCGTTTGGAATTTGTGGGAAAGCAAATGGTTAACATGCAAGGTTCATTCCTAAGCCCAGGTAAGTCTCTATTTATACAAATAACCTAAAAATACTCTCTTGCCTGTGGGTATAATTTGAAATGGAGAAGACTTACAGTAATAATATTGAGTTGCAGTGTCCTGTAATTTTCCCATAAGCTGGAAATAATTTTTTATAAATGATGCTTTTGAATTCAGAGATCCAACAAATCTCATACAAAACAAGGTGCAAGTGGTAGCCTCAATGTGTCTAAATTCTTCAGATGAAGACTGGATTTCCCTATATTGTATTTTCAGTTACTAAGCTATATTCAGACTCCAAGATGCCAAGTTATTAATCTTTAAGGGTTTTTTTTCCAGAAGACAGAAGGCTAAGGCAAAGATCTGTTACCAGACAATTTTCAAAAATAACCAGCAATTTTGAGTGTTTTCGTGCTTGCATTTGAGATACCGTGGGCATGCATTTCAGAAGTGCAGGCGCTGCCAGTTCTTCTCACAATATGTGTACAGCACGGATGAAGATCAGGATTGAAAGGTTTTCTCTTTTTTAAGAATAGTCACCTTTGGGGAAGATTCTTTTCATCAATATATTCAAGTACACACAGAATCCAGACTGTGCTGTTGATACTGTCAACTGCAATGCTAGATCTGTCATCTGAGTTGTTTCAAATTTCAAATCATTCAACCCTCAAACCCATTAGGTTACTTTTATTAGGGGGCAGCATATTCCTGAAGTATCTTACTATCCATATACCCCATAGTGGCTCTGCTGGTACACTGAGCAGGGCTTGGAACAGGACTGCACAGAAAACTGGGTATGTGAAAGTAAGTCTGGAAAGATGTGAAAGCATGGCAAGGAGCAGCATCGTCCTACAAGGAGTTATTGTAGGACAACTGATGTGCTGGAAGTTTGACACTCTTAGGTTATGGTAGCTTTTTAACCTGCCTGTTGCTTGCAGTGATGTTTAACACATTTAAATTTGTGCTCCAAAATATGATAAAGGGGAAGAACCACCTCCTTCAGCCTTCAAACTTTGAGAAGCTCCCCATCAAAAAAAAAAAAAAAATCACCAAAACCCCTACAACTCAACAGTGTAAACAGATATAAAACCAATTTTTTTCAGTGTAAATTATGACTTTTTTTTAATCTGTACTATTTGCTTCATAGATTAAGTGAAAAGAAATCTTTGACGTAAAATAAAATTCTGAAGGCTGAGGATAAAGTTAAAATGCTGTTGTATTTCTCCTGAATGTTGTAGTATACGTTAAAATGAAGATAATTTGAGAATTTTAAGTATGGAATGAGAAAGAAAAAAGAATAATTGGTATAGCGTAGGAATCGGGGAAAACTGGTCTTTTTTTTGAAGTTGTAAGACTGGAATTTTTCATATGTGGATTTGCACTGGCCAACTGGTACACGTGTACTTTGAGATAGCAACTGCCTTTTCATATGTCTTTCTCAGTCTTGATACTTTTGATATGATCAATTTTATCAGCTCATGTAAAATTATGTGGAGCTGAGAGTACTCTTTTGTAAGTATAAATCAGGATTGCCTACACAAGAAGTTGGAGTTAAGCTGGTATAAAATCAGAAACTGCAAATGCATTATTAGGTTGGTAAAAACACTTCTAACCATGACCTCAATATATTTTCTTTTTCCTTTAAGAGGTGAAGGCACGAATACTCTTGGCACTTCTTGAATATACAGGTAATTTTGCATGTTTTGGGAATGGGGGAAGTGAATGTGAATGATTTGAGATTTGTTTGCTTTTGGACAGAATACTGTGTTTAGAGAAAGAGGAAGAATCTCAGAGAAGATAACCTGATAATGAACAACTGTGTTTAGAGTTAGGATTCCTGAAGAGCGCAGCAATTCCAAAGACATTTCTGACAAACATTGCACATTTTTTTTTCTTTTTTTTTAATGCAAAATAACCTTTTTAGGTCATTTACCTTGGATCTTGGCAGATTAAGTAATTACTAGATCACTGAGCTTGTGCACAATACTTCTGCTGTCTTGCTCCTATTGGGGTTTTTCCTGATCACTGTCTTTTTTCTTTTCTCTTTATTCCCATCTATTTCTAGATTTACCTTACTGTTCCAACCCATACATATTCTTGTATCATTTTTTTAGAGTCTTTAAGAGACTTGAAGTCTCTTTTGTTTTTTAGAGACCTAAAGCCTCCCTTTTTTGGAAAGGGTCTGATAATTCTGTGTATTATTCTATCAGTACCCCATACAGTTTCAAATATGCAAAACAGGCATGTATGGCTGCAAAATAAATGTCAGTAAATCAGTATTAAGGGAATAATACTTGGGGCAGAAGATGCTCTACAGTTTGTATGTGTTCAATTAAGCAGTCATATTTGACTGTAAAAGCTGATTAATTTAACCATCTTTCAGTGCTATATGAGTGTATAATTATTTTATAGTTATGTTATGACACATAACAGCAGTTTTATAAAGAGTATTATAACATTTCTTTGTTGTTAGATATTTTTTAAGTTTTATTAGAGCTTTTAGCAATTCCTCAGGTGTTTTAAAATAAGTGATGGTAGAAAATACCCTAGACTTTAATTTTTAAAGCAGTTTTCCTTATTTACATGGTTTCATTAATTCATAAATTCTGTAGTTTATTTTGTATAGAAATCTTTTTGTAAAAAGAACCTAAAGTGCTCTGGCAAGCAGTCTTTGATGTTTAAGTAATATTAAATGAGATTTAGAAATGAGGTGTTGGAGACACAAGAGGGCTGCTTCAGAAGCAGGCAATACAGAGGAAGGCACTGAAAGTCAACTGCTGTTAGACAAACAGAGATAAAATTGAGCAAAGTGAGGAGAGGGAATGTGTTTTGGCCTCAAATCCCCGAGTGCTGCTGTGGCATTGGAAGGTTTTTGATTGCAGAGAAGCCAGTGGGATTTTTGACGCTGAGATTGGGTGGAGTTTTTAAAGACAAAAAATCTGTCTGTACTGGATTCTGCCCAACTTGAAAGACGGGGAGGGAGAAGGTAATTTTAATAATCAAAACGAAAAGCAATGAGTCACAGTGTAGAAGCAGTGGTGATTAGACCATTTATGGGAAACATTTCTCAGGTCCTGATAGGCTGGCAAATGAAATCAAAATCATAGTAAAAGAGTGGTCACTATTATCAATAGTCAAGGAAAAAACTGAAAAAGGTCTCAGAAGGAAAACAGACAGAGTGGAGTAACTTCAAGAAATACTTGGAGTCCAAGCAAAGCATATTCTTAAAGTCAACATAAATTCTGAGAGTACTGCATTATTTCTGCTGTGTTATCCAGTCATCTGATACCTTGCCAGCTTCATAGAGAAGGTGGAAAAGGAGCTAAGCCTCTTAGACACAGAGGAATCTAAAAGAGAGGACAAAGATTTTAGGCTTTAGAAAGACCTTGGTATCACCTAATCTTCTCTTGCTCTGAGAAATATTAGGTCTACCTGTACCATTTGTGATTGATGTTTGCCTAACAGCTTATAATGATAAAAATACTTGAAGACCTTCAGAAAAGAAGAGATGGAAGGACAGAATATTTATGAGCACCGTTTTGTGCTTTACTGAGAACATATTTCCCTTTCTAGCTCTTTTGACCTTTAGCTAATCTAATGTCTGTGCCCTCCAGAATAAATTGGTAGGTTACTTAGTCCCTAATTTAAATCAGCTACTAATGGCTCCATAGATTTCTACCTAGGGACCTGTCCTGGACTTTCCTGACACCATAAATTTCTGCTGCTTCCTGAATATGTGATGCTGCTCTGCGCTTGTTTTAAAGGTTTCATATTCAGGATAGATTATGTTCTGATGGCAACACTCCTATATGCCCTGTCTGCACTTCACAGTAGACAGTCTTCATCTGCCCTATCCAGCTGGTAGCTGTGGAGTTGATCAGATGATGCAGTCGTATTAAGAGCTTCTGCCCAGCCTTGCTTTCCTGTGGAAAGTAAATCTTTTTGTACCCAGATAGCTCTCACATTCATAGAATCATAGAATAACCAGGTTGGAAGAGATCCACTGGATCATCGAGTCCAACCATTCCTATCAAATACTAAACCATGCCCCTTAGCACCTCGTCCACCCATCCCTTAAACACCTCCAGGGAAGGTGAATCAACCACCACCCTGGGCAGCCTGTTCCAGTGCCCAATGACCCTTTCTGTGAAGAATTTTTTCCTAATGTCCAGCCTAAACCTCCCCTGGTGGAGCTTGAGGCCATTCCCTCTTGTCCTGTCCCCTGTCACTTGGGAGAAGAGGCCAGCACCCTCCTCTCTACAACCTCCTTTCAGGTAGTTATAGAGAGCAATGAGGTCACCCCTCAGCCTCCTCTTTTCCAGGCTAAACAACCCCAGCTCTCTCAGCTGTTCCTCATAAGGCCTGTTCTCCAGCCCCTTCACCAGCTTTGTTGCTCTTCTCTGGACTCGCTCCAGAGCCTCAACATCCTTCTTGTGGTGAGGGGCCCAGAACTGAACACAGTATTCGCGGAGCGGTCTCACCAGTGCCAAGTACAGAGGGAGAATAACCACCCTGGACCTGCTGGTCGCACCGTTTCTGATACAAGCCAAGATGCCATTGGCCTTCTTGGCCACCTGGGCACACTGCTGGCTCATGTTCAGTCTGCTGTCAACCAACACCCCCAGGTCCCTCTCCTCCAGGCAGCTTTCTAGCCAGACTTCTCCTAGTCTGTAGCACTGCATAGGGTTGTTGTGCCCCGAGTGCAGGACCCGGCATTTGGCCTTGTTAAACCTCATGCCATTGGACTCTGCCCAGCGGTCCAGCCTGTTCAGATCCCTTTGCAGAGCCTCCCTACCCTCCAGCAGATCAACACTTCCACCCAGCTTAGTGTCATCTGCAAACTTGCTAAGGGTGCACTCGATGCCTTCATCCCGGTCATTGATAAAGACGTTGAACAGGGCTGGACCCAGCACTGAGCCCTGGGGAACCCCACTTGTCACTGGCCTCCAGCTGGATTTCACACCATTTCCCACCACTCTCTGGGCCCGGCCATCCAACCAGTTTTCCACCCAGGAGAGTGTGCGTCTGTCCAGGCCAGAGGCTGACAGTTTCTCAAGCAGAATGCTGTGAGAAACTGTGTCAAAGGCTTTGCTGAAGTCCAGGAAGACCACATCCACAGCCTTTCCCTCGTCCAGCAGCCAAGTCACTTTGTCACAGAAGGCGATCAAGTTAGTTTGGCAAGACCTGCCTTTTGTGAACCCATGTTGACTGGGCCTGATCACCCGGTTCTCTTGCATGTGCTTCATGATAGCACTCAAGATCACCTGTTCCATGACTTTCCCTGGCACTGAGGTCAGACTGACAGGCCTGGAGTTTTCTGGGTCCTCCCTGCGACCCTACCTGTGAATGGGCACAACATCAGCCACCCTCCAGTCCAGTGGGACTTCCCCAGTCTTCCAGGACTATTGGAAGATGATGGAAAAGGGTTTGGTCAGCGCATCTGCCAGCTCCTTCAATACTCTTGGATGAATCCCATCCGGCCCCATAGACTTGTGGGTGTCTAGTTGGGCAAGCAAGGCTCTGACCACCTCCTCTTGGATCATGGGAGCCTCATTTTGCTCCTCTAGCTCCTGGGTTTTTACACAGAGGGAACGACTTTCTTTACAATTAAAGACTGAGGCAAAGAAGGCATTAAGTACCTCAGCCTTTTCCTCATCCCCTGTTACTGTTGTTCCTTCTGCGTCCAAAATTGCAGCAGAGAGATCTGACTCACATCCATTGCCTTATAATACCAAAAGTACATAGAGTTGATGGCATGTTCATTAAAATCTTCCTGAACATAAATTGTTTATGAAGAACTAATTTAAATTCCAGGTTGAAAGTACATTTCTATATAATTTTTGTAGTTATAAAATAATCTTTAAATGTGGAAAATGACAGGTTTGGTCATGGAGTGCTACTTACTGGGAATAAGTGTAAACTTGTAATTTACCTTAAAATGACTTGTTATTTAGACAAAGAAAAAAAATCTGGTCCAGTTCCTTTGCTTTTGATTAATCTTCTGCTCCATTTTTGCTTTTCGTCTTTTGCTTTTCCCCCATCACAGATAGTGAGATACAATTGAGGCGAGACATGGTCTTCTGTCAGAGCCTAGTTGCCACAGTCTGTGCTTTTTCAGAGCAATTAATGGTGGCCTTAAATCAGATGTTTGACAACAACAAAGAATATGAAATGGAGACGCTGGAGGCCAGCAGAAGGTGGTTGGAACAGATAGCCAGTGCGGGTCTTCTCCTTCATTTCCAGTCCCTGCTCTCGCCTAATCTGGTAAGACTTCCTCTTGTGGAGAGCTTAGTCACAGCCCATGTTTGTTCCCTGAACCAGGGGCATGGTTAAACAGTCCTAGTTAGAAATATTTTTTTTTTTTGGTGTCCTTTGTGCTTAGCTTGTTTCTTAATGAGCTGCTGTTTGGAAAATTTGTAATTTAGATAATTACAGATGTGGGAAATGTGGCTTTTTTGCAATATGGGAGGTGTTTTCCACAATAGTAGTATGTGTTTTGAGTTAGCAGATAGTGACTTTACCCTTGGTTCTCCACCGCTATCATAGCTGTTCCCTAAGAGGGAATGTAGTGATAACCAGAACTTCAGTTTGTAATTAGCAGCAATGCAAGATAAATAAAGTACCTGATTGGATAATTTTATCACCCCCTTTCCCAAAAAAAAGACAGTTGAAGGAGTAGATTGGTCATTTTTGCTCCTGTCATAGGGTAAAACCTCGTAGCCTGTCAGGGTGATTGGAAATCTTATATTTCTTCACAAGGCTTAGCAAAGAGCGGTGATAGAGGGCACAGCTGAAAAAGGGACATCGCTTTTTCAGTCCTCCAGTCCCCAGTTATCCAAAGTGATTCTTCAGCTATTTAAGCAGCTTTTCAGAACAGAACAATCCCTGCTAACTTGAAGAACTGTGAAGCAGTCTGCATGGTCTGGTCCATGGCAGTCTTCTTGGCCTCTGGAGTTGCTCACTGAAAACAACTGATCTGATACATTTTGTATAAACATCCACGCAAATAACAGACAATGTCTTCTTTCCTTACCTTGTCCAGCTCAGCAGCAAATGCTGACAGGTCAACCTGGTAAACTTCAGAAGCGGAAGAGATCAATTAAGATATTTCTAAATCACAATGATAAATTATTAGCCTGTGGAATTGTTGGAGAGTATTGACTTGAGCTAGTCTGAGCAACTACCTCAGTTAGCTGATGTAACTGTGTGGGGCTTACATGTCAGAAGGTGTGCTGATTCAGTCCTGATAAAATCAGTCCCTGAAAGAAACAGGAGGGCTCTTTATCCGCATGAGGACCATGTGAAGAAAGCATTGTCAGAAGAGCTCGGGCTCATGCCTTCAGTTTCAGATGCATTTTAGCACCATGCTGCACCAACGTGTCGTGGTGTGGGAGTTCTAGAGTAAATTCAGTTGATGCCTGTCTTACATTTTTCCATGTGCTTGGTTGTCATGTTGTCATGCAGTAAGTATTGTCTTTACGGCACTGAATACTTCTCTGTTTTTCTTTCAAGATTGTAACGATTTCCTTTGTAGTGAAAGCGCATGCTACTTGGCTATTTTCACATAAACAGATAGCAGCAGTATGCGTTGTCGAACTGAAAACAGAATTAAATGTTATCTCTTCTAACTGTTCTTAACCAACGGAAAAGTATTCAAAGGCAATTTTTTCAATACCTTCTCAGCACTATTTTGCTTACAAATGATCCATGTTATTTTAAACAAGGGTATTTGAAGGAAATCGCACTCATTATGGCCAGAGTTCAGTAAAGAATGAACAGTTGTGAAATGATTTCCCACGTCACTGAATGGTTTTCAGAAAATTCTGCTGGTAAAACTGCTCTGTTCATCGAGACTTCATAAACCCAAACTGGGAGACAAAATGTTTCTAGCAGCTTTGCTTTTTGCATAAGTACAACGGGGAATGCTATTTCACTATATAAATGAGGGAAAATCATGAAGTGTTTTTTTTGCCTTTCTTTAATTCAGTAAGCAATAATTTATTCTCATTTTATAGGCAGCTAGTTTATTGTTCCTTGCCTTCATGCTGTTTCAGTTCTTAGAGGAGGAAAAATGCATACCTCAGATTTCCATTTGGCTCTTGCTAATTTAAGGTGCTAAGGGAGATTATATAAAGAATCTAATTACTTTGAGTGGTTGCTGATTTCTGCTGTAATTGCTCTGCATATTTAACTCAAGATAACGTTACCTGAGATTACTGTTTTCCCTTTTAAAGGTCCAGTGAAGTGTCCAGAGGAGTTAGGAATTTTCTTCCTGAAGATTTTTCATAAATTAGATAGGATCTCTTTAGCTCAGGAGTACACAGAGTGAACTATAGGTGCAAATCAGGATATTGACAGATCTACATGCCTGATTTGCATCTAGAGTTTTGTAGGTGAAGATGCAAATCACCCTGAACTGTAGTTGTTCTGAGCTACTGATTCAATTATTGGTGCTTAGAGTGCACACGATGAACTCTCATCTGTTGTTTATAAATGAAACACTTAAGTTGTACATTTTAGAAAGAAAATTGATAAAAAGAAGCATTTGCTTTTTAGATTTCCCCTCTGAGGATTTGTAGGCTAGACCTGGTGTCGAGACAAGCTGTTGAATTCTGTTATATTACATAAAGAATAATTGCAGTAGTGTTTGATTAAAAGCCATGAGAAGTAATAATAGCGATAAATGACCTATTAATTTATTATGAAAGTGACATTAATTTTGATAATCTTGGACTAGTAATAAAAGGGAAAGTGCCAATAGAAACAAAGGTATTTACATTATTAGGTTATAAGCTGCATCAGCAACATGTGCAACATTCTGTAGTTACTTTTATGTCCTGTTCTCTTGTTATTTCTGATAGGGAAAAGATCTGGCTGAAATGACCACTTCAGTTTTCTTTTGCCTTTTTTAGGCTGATGAGCAAGCCATGCTAGAAGATACATTAGTTGCACTATTTGACTTGGAAAAAGTTACTTTTTACTTCAGACAATCAGAACCAGAACCACTAGTTGCAAGTGAGTAATTATAACTAATATCTGGGCTTTACTGTTCAGAAAAGTTTTCTATGTTGGTAACATTTTTCTTTCCTAGAACATTACTTCCCAAAGGGAAAATTATATAGTTTGGGAATGTGGAGAACTAGTAGATCTGTAGCTCTCTTAATATTCCAAGATTTCCTGAAATACAGGTGACGTCAGTGACAAGGCAGAATCATTATCTAGCAATGTCAGTAACCTTGAGGGAAGAACTGTTTATTTAACTGCATTTTCCTTTGGGAGCATGTGACTGCATCAGGAAAGTCCCTGGAAGAGTTAGTTGTTATTGAAGAGTCATGTAAAATAAACTTGAAGGTCATAATAGAGAAACTGAGACAAGATGGAGAAGCATAAGAAACATTTAATTTCATCATCTGAAAGACAAAGTAGATCTTGGAAGAGTTCCTTGAAAGGAGATGGCAAACTCTATTAGGATGGTTTTAAAGATATTTCTCTGCAAGATATTTCCTCTGAGACCTGCTGGCACAGACAGTCGGGGTCCTGAACCCTTCCTCCCAATACTTGCCCCGCTCACAGGACAGGACTGTCTTCACAGTCTGCAGTTTATACCCTTCACTCAATTTCAGCCATTCCTCTGCTAATACATTTTCAGCCAGTAGAGATTTTCCTGCAGTGAACTTTGTCTAGTGAGTAAAAAGCCCTCATTTTTCGCTGAGTCTTAAAACTCCCCTGGGAAGGGAGGAAAGCATGTGTGCTTCACATCAAGCTTTTTTTAAAGCAATTCCCTTGCCGGATTGGGACCACACGTGAGAGAACTTTTGTTATGACCAAAACCAGAAGACACAGATCTCCTCCGCAAAGCTGCTTGGGCTCTGATGAATTCAGTAGTGCAGGGCCAGTAGTCAGGTAGGAATTAGCCTACATAAGATCATATTAATTTCTGTAAAATTCAAGTTAAGGACTCTATTTAGAGTGCTTGTTCTAAAAAGACCTGCCAAGCAAAATAGCAACGTGGAACTGAAACATGAGGGCCTCCTGTTGGGGAGTTTTCCCTGGGCCCATGTCAAGAACTGTTCATATTGCTATGTCTTCCAGCTGAGATGTGTGGGCTAAACCAGAGATAAATGGAAAGTCCAAGTGTTCTAGGACAATAATGAAATCTGTATTTCCTTTTTGTTTAAGTGCTACCACCACAGTGACTGTGGTTTCAGAAGACAAGACACTGGTAAATTTGGGTTTTCCACTTATGATTCTGCATAATCAATAAAAGAAAAATAAGTCTTTTTCTTATTACCAAATATAGTGAAAAATGTTCCTTTGGGGTCTTCTCCGTTAAGGTACAAAATAATTTATGCACACAGAGTAAAAACTACATAATAGTATTATTTATACAAATCACCAAATTTTATTGTTACTGTATTCAGCTTGGTGACTTATGTGTGGGACCGGTACTTAAATAGGAAAAACATACAAAGCTTAAATTGAATTAAACTGACTTTCTCTGAGAGATTTAGCTAAATGAAAATTTTCATTAACTTTTGCTAATGCTATTTACACGGTAATCATCTGGCATAATACACACAATGGATGTTGCAGAATCACTGTAAGTGCCAGATGATACTGCTTGTTGCCCTGAACCCTACAGCAATTATAATATAATGATATTTAGTTTACCAAAGTGTAATGAAATATCCCCTTACAGTTTTATATATTCTAACATAATACATTTGTTTTCCCAGTTGAGAGCTGATTTTTAGAAATAATAATTTAATGAATGTACAGATAGGTACTGTATATTAGCCACACAATCTGAGGAGAATCTGACTTTATATATCATACTGACTTTATACATAATGCACCCGTGAGAGGTATGTGAAATATGGCTCAAGGTATCCTTCTAAAGATTTCAAACTATGTGCTGTACATAGATGTTTCTTCAGATTTATGGGGAATGCTACATGGGATATTGCCCACAACATGATTTGCTTAGTATTTTTGCTGTCATTGACAGGCTGGCAAAAATGACACTCACTGCTTCTCTGTTTGCTTCATGATAGTAGGTAGGCCAAAAGTGACCACAGCAACACTGAGATAATGTAAAATACTGCACCTGTTAGTTTTGTGTCTGCAGTGATTTTTGTCTAACTGCGTGAACTTTGGGTGCAACAGTTTCTGGAAAATGACTTTTCATTGCTTTTAATGAAAAAGTGACAATGACTGTATTCTTAGATGTTCCAATCACATACCAAGCAGAAGGAAGCCGGCAAACCCTGAAGGTTTACTTCTACCTTGACAGTTACCATTTTGAACAGCTTCCTCAAAGGCTGAAGAATGGAGGGGGATTTAAAATCCACCCAGTGCTTTTTTCACAAGGTAACTTGAGTTTTAATTCTTCCCTCCTCCAATTCTTTCACATAATATTTAACTCTCTTTAAAACCCTGCTTATCTGCTCTGATTTAAATCCTTTGTACCTGTACAGGCATGATGCTTATGTTTTAATATCTTGTTTAATGTGGGCATTTACTCAGAACTTTGAATTAAAATGTAAGTTCAAGAAATGCTGAAATTTGTAATAAAACTTAGGAAGGTGAGTATGTATTTTTAAGTTTATGCCTGTTATTTGGTTCCAACACCAAAGAATGAATACTCTTCATTATTGCTTACTTGAAGCACTGGCAGAGTGTAAATAGTCATCAGGCACTAGCAAAGGCTGCCCAGGGAGGTGGTTGAGTCACCATTCCTGGAGGTATTTAAAAGACTGGTAGATGAGGTGCTCAGGGCCATGGTTTAGTGGCCGATAGGAATGGTTGGACTCGATGATCCAAGAGGTCTTTTTCAACCTGGTGATTCTATATTTCTATGAATTTTGTTTTGTTCTTCGTAGGCATTAGTGGACAATAGTCAGACCATGAAATTTGCCTTTAAATGCATTTTGCATTCCAGATGCTATCATAATCTTTTCCCATTACTTCCAGTTTAAGGATAAAATTGCTATCCCCAGAGAATTCTGTCTCTTTAAAATGTTATGAAGACTTAAATAATGTTTTCAAGCTTTTGTAGTTATGACACTGCAAATTTTACGAAAGTGATGAATAGTGGCGCTGATGCTCAGACTGTTCATAAATTGCAGGCAGGCTGCATTAGCTGCAGTGTCATTACAGTCGTCAGGAGAGTGGAGTTTGATTCACTGAAATGGTGAATGTGAGGTGCTGATTGCCTTGAGCTGCCTTTGATTTCAGAGGGAGCTGAAAGTACTCAGTATCCTGTGAAAGGCTTCCAGGGTCTATATGGAACAGGCAGAAGTCAGGCATACAAATGAAGGTTTTGAAGAGGGTTTGGTGTCTGATAGATAAGGAAGATGTAAAAGGGAATAGCAAATGGTAAGATACATGAAGAAACAGCCGAACTTACTGTGAACTTAAAACACAGAGTTTTTTTAAAAATAAGATCCCTGAAGTCTGGTTTTTAAATGGCCTCATAAAGGCAGACTTCAGTGGATATCTTCTGAATGGATTGATTAGGGGAAAATGAGAACACTGAGCAGGCGACGCATTTCAGTACAGCAGACAAAAAGGTACATGAAAGAGAACACAAAATACCTTGGTTCAGAGGAAGTCTTGGAAATACTGATTTCTTTTAGCTTCAGGAGGGGATTCAGTGTTCTACAGAACTTAATTTGTAGAATTTTCCCTTTCTGTTTCCAGAAGCCCAAGGTATTTGAGTGTTAGCATAATCGTCTTTGTAGTCAAATAAGGGGCAAAGATTCATTCAAGTGTTACATGTATTTAATTATTTTCAGTAACATAGAAAGATTTTTCTTTTTTTAGCATACAAATTTCTTTGATTTTCAAGGATCACCCTTCCAAAAATTATCCATTAGACTCCAAGAATAAGAAGTCCTGGAAAAGAAGTTAAATCCTAGTGTTTAATTCGTTATTTTATGAGTGGTTTGTTTTTTTTTTATTTCTTCCTAATTAATGAATGAATTGGGATTCTATTTTTGACTTCTTTCCTATGAGGTTTGGCTGAGCTGCTATCAAACTGACTCAGTGGATCTCTATCCTTAACTGAAATGTATTAGTGGCAAATGTGTAAGTCTTCTGTAAGTTCGTCTGTGAAGTCAATTATTGCTTCCCAAGCTTAACAGAGCTAAGTTGTTTTGTTCCTTCAATACAGTGGCTCATGCTGTTTTCAAATGAAACATTTAGAAAATGATGGTTTTGGAATAATTCATCAAAGGCACAAGTCATTACACATCAGATTATTCATTTCTATGTCGCTCTATTTTGTGTTGCATAGCTCCATGCTTGAAATTACAAGTTATATATTTGCAGGATTTCGACAATAGACTTTTTTAGAAGATTTTATATGTTTACCCAGACTAGATTGTGTGTCCCTTCCTCTTGCAAAAACAATTTTGTGCTTAAGTGTGTACATTCAAAAGGATCCCAGTTTGCAGGACTGGGATGTAAGAATGTTGAGGTGTTGGTCTTGGTGTTCAGTTTTCTCTATTTCCTTCATTAGAACTGCACCAGCAGAGATAAAGAAATCATTATCCCACTCCCCTCAGCACTTTTCAGACCACACCTGGAATACTGTGTTCAGTTTTGGTCCCTACTCTACAAAAGATGTGGACAGGCTGGAGGAGGTGCGGAGAGGGGCCATAAAGATTATCAAAGGACTGGGAAGCCTGCTATGTAAGGAGAGGCTGAGAGAACTAGATTTATTAAGCCTGGAGAAAAGAAGACTTAGGGGAGACCTTATCACCATGTTCCAGTATTCAAAGGGTGACTGCAAAGAAGATGGAGCCCCCTTTTTACAGGGAATCACATGGAAAAGATGAGGGGTCATGGGTACAAAGTACTCCTTGGGGAGATTCTGGTTGGAGACTAGAGAAAAAATTTTCCTAATGAGAGTAATCAGCCATTGGAATAATCTCTCCAGGAACCTGGTGGATTCCCCAACATTGGACACTTCTAAGATTTGCCTGAATGGGGTACTGGGACGTCTTGTTTAGGCCATGCTTTTGCCAAGAAAGGTTGAGGTCCCTTTTAACCTGATATTCCATGATTCTATGATTCTTTAAAAGACATTTAAGAAATTAAATTTATTTGAAATTGCTGCTTAAACTGTTAATTGTGTAGGGTTTTTTATTTTTTTTTAGTTTTTCATAGGCTGCTAGAATAACCCAGATTGGAAAGGGCCACAAGAGGTCTCTAGTCCAACCTCCTGCTCATAGTAGTGTCAGCTGTGACATCAGACCAGGTTGCTTGAGTGCTTATCAAGTCTTATCTTGAAAACATCCAAGGACAGAAACTGCACAATCTATTGGGTAATCTGTTCCTCTACTTGACTTATCTAATGGTGAAAAAGTGTTTTCTTTCTGTTGAATTAAAGCATCTCTTGTTTTAATTTATGTCCATTGCCTCTCGTCCTGCCAGTGTGCACTGTTGTGAAGAACATGTCTTTGTCTTCTCTTTGACCTCCTGCTAGCTAATGGCACCTGGCAAGCAGATGCCCTGCAAACCCATCACTTGTATTTGCTGAACAAGCTCTAGCCCCTCAGTCTCTCTTCACAGAGCGTGCGCTCCACCCCATGACTATCTTGGTGGCCCTCCACTCAACTCTTCACAGATGTTTGATAGTTTTGGGGTACTGCAGGACCCAAAACTAAACACAGTGTTCAAGATACTGTCTAATGAGCGTTGAGTGATGGCAAACACTTCTTTCAGTCTATTGGGCATGGTTATGTTAATACAGTTTAGGGTGCTCTTGGCCTTCTTGCCTGCTAGGGAACACTCTAGGTTCATGTTTAGCTTGCTGTCTAACTGTGACCCAAGATCCTTCTCAGCAGGGCTGCCCTTCAGGCTCTTCCTTCCCAGGTGCAGGATTTCACATTTGTCTTTCCTCAGTTTCACGAGGTTCCTGCTGGCCTAGTCCTCCAGCCTGTCTAGGTCGCTCTCTAGGTGGCCCTGGACTTGAGTATATCCACTGCTTCTTCCCAATTTGACGTTAGCTGCGGACTTGACTTACCTGCTCCAGGTCAGTGAGAAAGCTGTTGAGCTATATAGATCCCCATGGTATTCTGCTTGTAATGGGCCCCTACCTAGACCATGTACTATTAGCTACTACCCTTTGAGCCTACCCATCCTTCAAAGGCTTTTTTCCTGTTCGGTTATTTGTGCATTCTGACCATAGTAGCCTAATATGGCTTCAAGAACACCATAGAAGACATGATTATAAAGAAAGCTTCCTTACAAAAGAGATTTCTAATATATTAGATAGAAAAATGTTAAACCCTTCAAAAAGGGGAAACCGAAAGCACACATTGTGGGATTCCCTGCCAGCACTCGTGAGCATGGCCCCAGCAGTGCCTGCAGATACACAGCTGTGTGCTGGAGCCAGTCTTGACAGATGACTGAGCTTCCCTGTTGGGTAATCTAATTGGATAAAACCAACTTTGTGCCAGTAAAATAAGCAGTATGGATTATCAGCTCTCTTTGCACTAACATGCTATTAAAAATGGAGTTCAGCAGATATTTTTGGGGGGGCTTTCTGGTGTGACTTAGCACTGAGGAAGTTAAGAAGCAAGTCTGACTATTGAAATTTAATATTTTTTTGCACAGAAGAATTACAAATTCTGAAAGCACAGAAAGGGAGTGAAATTTGCATATTCTTTCACAATGAATGAATTATTTATTAACTGGTCATATTAAGCAGTACAGGCAGAATTAATATTCTGCGTGCAGCTGAAGCTGTAAGGCAGCAGCATGTTTCCATCACAGCTCTGCTTATTGCTTGCATTTTCAAATAGGATGATGAATTCTTGGAATGTGTATGGGTTATTAAAGTGGCAATATTTGTAATTGTAAAAATCTTTAATGCTTCTCCTCAAAAAACCTGTATCTCAAAGAGCCTATGTATTATGTTATAAGAAGGTTAACCTTTTAATGTGAAGATCTTGATTTTTCTGGTTGAATTTTCTTGAGAACCTTTCAAACACTTGATTTGACATGGCTAAAGACAAGGTTGAACTTCCCTAAGTACCTAAATTAAAGGGACTAGAGGACTGTTCTTTTTATTTTTTTTTCTTTCTTTTTATTTTTTTGGTTGAAAGCTATTGCCATTATCCATTCCTGAAATGGAGCGGTAAAGCATTCATTTCTTCCTCCTTTTAATTTCTGTGCAATGTTTGTACGAGAAGGACACATGATCCTCCCTTTAATGGAAGCCTTTGTTTAGTTTCCGAGTTCTTGTAGCAATATTCATCATTGCTTTGGTGAAAGGAATACAACAAAGCGGGGGCATTGTCAAGTATTTGGCTTTAGAAACTTAGCTGATCCCTGAGAAGAAGCCTATAAGGGCATTTTCAGAGATCTGGAGAAGTTTGCTTTACTTCATCCAGAAGGCATCATTCACATTATCAGCTGGAATAAGCAGAGGTTTGAGTATTCCATATCACCCAAAATCAGAATTTGTAAGAAGTTGTTAGGCCTCCCTCTGTGAAAAAAAGCTGCTACATTAATCCTTTCTTTCCTCTACCCAAGCTCATTCTACTGTTTTCTTCCAGGATATATCAGAACTAATAACCACATTTACATTCACAGGGCAGGCGTACTTTAATTAGAGCAATGGAGCTCAAACTAACACACTCCTTTATGTTTTCCACAGGGCAAGAAATTTAATTTTTGTTGCAAATGAAATCTTAAGAAGCGATCTGTATGAATTTGATGACATACGGAAACAGCTCAGCAATCCATAGTGGGGTCACAACCTCAGAGTTAAAAAGTAATCTACTAGTGTGTGAACAAAGCTACAAAGAAGGTGAATACTAAATATTTAATACTGATTTTTCTCTTGTCCTTTTTCTTTTCATAGCGTTGGAGAGCATGGAAGGATATTATTACAGAGACAGTGTCTCAGTAGAAGAATTTCAAGCTCAGATTAACGCAGCCTCACTAGAAAAAGTCAAGCAGTATAACCAGAAACTACGGTGGGTAATAAATCAACATTCTTGAGATTACTTTACTAAATTCTGCTTTTCAACTCAGTTTGTATGACACATCTTCAAACTGAAGTGCATTGCATGGTGGTTATTTTTCAGTGCGTGGTTGAATAAGATTCAAGATTTGTGGTTGTAATTTTTTTTCATTTCTGCACTGTTAAGTTACTGTTATGGGAGCATAATAATGAGTATATAAACATATTTGGATATTTGCTTCAGCTTCAGGTGTGGCTTACAGAGTGCATACTTGCCAGTTTGTGTAAAGATGAGTCAGCTGTGTATTTCAGTAGATGTTTCATTAGGAAGTTGACCATAAAGGCAGAATTTCTGGTATACAAAATATTCTATTAGTTATGAAGTAAGGTAATGAAGACGTGCATAGACTGCTTTTGCATCTTACTGTATCTGTGAAAAATACTTGTTTTAGTCCTCTTATTTACACAAGCTGAATAAAAAGAATGCAAAGGACTGCAGTAAAATCACATTTATTCTCTTCTAAAATTCTTGGATCAGATGGAAACACTGTCATTTCAGTAGAACTGTTAGGCAGCTTTTAAAAGCAGCAGAGGACAGGAATTAAAAAAGAGGTTAAGGATAGTGGTGAAGGGGAAAAGAGGATAAACTAGGGTCTCTTTTTCCAATTCCTTCACTTGTTGGCCCAATTCTGTCTTTGGAAGGTTTTATTTATGGATCTTGCAAAAGTATTCTCTACTGTGTTATTGAAGCAGTGGATTTGCTAGATTCTGTTTTAATCAAAGCAGTACTACAGCAAAAGTGATTTTAAAGCTAATTGTATTCAGTAAGTACTGTATATTTCATTTTTTTGTAATGTGTCAGTGCGCTTCTATATTAATGACAAATGTAGCATTTATTTAGTCTGTTTTCCACCTTCTTGTAGTAGTACTTCCTATTTGGAAAAAAAAAAGATCTTCACGAGTATTTATTTGACAAAAGGTTATGTTATAAATCAGGTTTACAGAAAGCTTTGGTCATGCCAGTATTTGGCCTAGATGAAATCAGCTACTGTTGGAAAGAGATTTCTATCGGTTGGACGAGGCATGACTTTTTGTGCTGTTTTTTTCTATGAATAGGCTTTTTTCTATGAATAGGCCCAATTTAGCCCCCATGAAAATCCTTAGAAGAAATTCTTTCTGACTTTATGCTCTAGTGTTCCCTGACCTGGCTTACCTCATGTGGTAAGACCTCCATTCACGCTGAGGCTCTGATGAGGTACATTCCTCTTATGGTGTTGTCACTCACAGTTCTGATCAGTTGCTGACTTCCAAGGCCTAGTTTTACAAGAATTTACAATGAAAAAGTTAGCATTCAACCAAAATTACCCTGGGTAGCTCTACCCAGTCACAAGAATAGGAAAATTTTGGATTTTTTTTCAGCCATCTAATGTCTAAAGAGGACATTCAGAAGCTGATTTTTTTGTTTGCTTTCTCGTGAACTCTACCCATTTCTTAAATGAGGCACCAGCAGCTTCAGGTATTTGCTGACATAATGTGAAGAGGGAAATAAAAAGGCAGATGCTTTGTTCTTATTCTGCCATTTGCTAGCCTGTGTAGGTGTTTGACCAGGAGAATCTAATAAAGTAACTACAGCAGCAAAAGATATTAACATTTGGATAATTGTTCTGAAGAAGAACAAAGAAGTGAAATTGAATATTCCCTGGAAACATACTTGAGTGTAGTAATACTACTTAGACTCCTCACATGGAAGAAATCCTTTGTACAGAACCAGCCAGTCAGTAATAAAGTAAGTAATTCAAGACACGATCAATAAATTATTCTTTTGCCATAAAAAAGGAGTGCACTGCTTGCTTGTGAAATGACCATCTGATGACCACCGTATAATCTATCCATCACTATGGCTGTGGAAAGCAAATAGGAGCAACAGCAAAGGAAAAAGTAGTGGGAAAAGAGGATAGGGACTAGTGGGATTGAAACCACTGGCTGGCAGTGAACACTACAGCTGAGCCATCCAGTGATGAGGTCTCTTGATCCGTGTTCAGCTTCTCTTAGTCCTGACACATTTAGATAATGGTGTTGTAATAATGTGAAACAGATGACACCACCTTGTTGTGTAAGGTCCCACTTACAGAGAGATGTTGGCCTCATGTGGGATGTACCCAAGCAGGACAGTAACATTAAAAATGAGGAGTACCTTTGCTTGGCTGCCTCTTAATTTCTAGTGATAAAATCTTGTTAAAGTTTGTGTATATAGAACGTTTTTGAGGAATGCGGTGTCTTCTTGGTGACAAACCTGATACTGTTGGGTACCTTAAAAGAATTAATTTACAAATTATTAATTTGAATTAATCAAAAGATATATTAGTAAATTTTTAGTGGATTTCAGGAAGGATAACCTTTATACATCATACAAAGTCAAGAAGCTGAATCCTTGCTTTTGTTGCAAAATTCATTCATAACTAGGTAACTGTGACCAGCTTTTCCACAGTGTCAGAAGTAATACAATAAATCCAGGTGCAAAATTGTCCTCCTTGACACTGATTTGAGCATCATATTAAAGCTTTTGTCTTTCATGGTTCTTGTTGTCAGGCTTTTGCAAATACTGCCTCAACTATGAAATAGTAATGATAAGATTATCATTTTTATGAGACTGCATGAAAGACAGTTGAAAATTGGTTATAGAATTTCATGCTTATGTGGAATGGAGAGAATGTCCCTCCATCTTTTGTGACAGACTTAACTCTAAGTATTTGAATCTAATAATATAAGGGAGCTTTCATTTTAAGGCCAGCTAAAGTTGAGCAGTTCTACAGCTCCTGAGGCAACATCCTCTACCCCAGCAATATACAGGAAGTCCTTTATTGGAATAAAATTTTTTTTTAAAAAAAAACACAACAAGCCTACAGTACCTAGTTTATGAAATTTCTGGAACTGCTGGGAAATCTTCAGCATATGGCCTACAATTACCCTTAATTGTGCTGATTTCTTTTTTCACAGAAAACCTGATTCCATTCATTTTTATAGCTCACTAATTCTCTTTCTCTAATATTGATGAGGAAAAGAAAGTTACAGTGAAATTCTGTCTGAAAGTTGAGCTGGTGCTGGTAGTTGCCAGCAATGTAAATTTAACCTCATCAAGTTGTTTGCTAATGAGAAACATGCAGTACAACCAAGTGAAAGTAATTAGGTCATCAAAGATTTTAAAGATCTTTATTGCTGTGTGTTTGATAGCTCAGCAGTTGTCTTCTAATTTAGAAGAGGACCAGAAAGAACCTGTATATCTGACCTATAGAGAGGCTGATGTCAAGTAAGCCTATTCCCTATTCTGTTGTCTCCTTCCTCTTTTCCCCATCTTCCTCCTTTGGTACTCCTTGCCATTCAAATAGGCATTTTCCATCCTGAATGTTGCTTTTACAGATGCCGGAGACTGTTTCACTTCAGCAGTGCACGGGCACAATAGTGTCTGAATCCATAAGTACTACAGATGCTGACAGGAATAATGAAAATTTGCAAATGCACTTCATTTACTTGGAGTGCTTGATTGATTTTACATATTCTCTTGAAAATATTGAGTCATGTAATTGTAAAAGCATTAGGGTAAGCTTTAATTGTAATTTTTGAAGGATTGCTGCTCTAAGAATTTAGTTAAAATACACCCTGTCCTTTGAATATGATTTTTATATTGGTAAAGGTCTTTTTCCTGCCGAGTGAGATTTGGTGTGGTAGTTATTACATTGCATAGAAATAAATCTTATGATCATTACTGCAACCAAAAGATTGATCACAATGCAGGCAATGGAAGCTGGGACAGACTCTGACAGAAAGATTAGCTGAATGTCCATAACTCAGCCGGTTCTTGAACTGAATAGTGACTTTAAGGTAAAATATTTAATTGGGTATGGGAACAGATTTTATCCTCAGAAATCAGGTTTTGGATTAGCTTCTGGCAAAACGCAAGCCATTTTTAAGTGACCCTTGGTGAGCGTAGGAATGACAACTTCTGTAATTTATGTCCAAATAATCAGAGGTTTGGACTTCATGACCCATGTTGGGACTTTCAGTATACAGTAGTAAAGAAAATTGCTCTTGTAGTCCTCCTTTCTCTATGAATATTTAACATTTTATCAACTAGTCTTTTTTTTTTTTTTTTGTCTGGGAATTCTCTTTCTGGGAAAAAAATTGTTTCCCTCCTATGACTTTCTATTAAAATGCAGTTTTCTACAGGTGTTCCTGGTAAGCTCCCTAATTAGAGAAGTCCAAGCACATTTGCTCTAAGGAGTTTTTTCCTGAATGCATCTGTGCACATGAGGGATGTGTCTCAAAGGCAGAGAGGATGTTCGGGGCACAGGCCATTCATTGGGATGCAGTGCTGTGGCTGTACTAAGTATGCTTGTAGCTTCTGGGTCTCTGCAGTATGCTTTGCTGCACATTGTTGACAGCAAGAGTGAACTGAACTATGGTGCAATATAGATGCCTAAAACTACACATTGAAATACCTGTTTGGATTCCGAAGCATCTATGAGGGACTTTTTATAAAGGCATGTAGTGATAGGATTAGGGGCAATGGCTATAAATTGGAGAGAGACAGATTTAGACTAGACATAAGGAGGAAATTCTTCACAATGAGGGTGGTGAGGCACTGGCACAGGTTGCCCAGGGAAGTTGTGGCTACCCCATCCGTGAAGATGTTCATACCCAGGTTGGATGGGGCTTTGGGCAGCCTGATCTAGTGAGAGGTGTCCCTGCCCATGGCAGGAGGGATTGGAACTAGATGATCTTTAAGGTCCCTTCCAACTCAAACCATTCTATTATTCTATGATTCTATGCAGCTACATTTTAGCCAATAAAAAAAATTACTGAAATCACTAGCTTTTAGATTAATAAGCATTTTTAGTGCCTCTTCAGCACCTATGCTTGCATTTAGGCATCTAAACACCTTTAAAATTTGGTTCCTAATGTTATAGTGGCTTGGATTGGGAATATTCGGAGGGAAAGAAACAAAACAATACATGAAAGTGAGGTTGGGAAAGCTTTTCTTCCAGATAACTTTTCTTTTATCCCCAGCACAGCACTTTGTTATGCCACCGCTGACTGTAGGATGACCCAGTTCTTCACTCCAAAGACAGGATCATGCTGTGGGAAAGACAGCTGAGCATTGCTGTCCTTCCCCACTGCTGGTGTGGGTGCTAATTGCTACTATGTAGTAATTATGTTGCCTGTGCATCAGAGGCAAAGAGGGTCTGGAAAAAATGTTCTTTCCTTCCTGCCCTCCATTCTGTCTGATTTGGAACTACTCTTTGAAATCAGCTGTGTCCAAGGCTATTGGCAGCTACTTTTGCAGCTTGTTGTACAGCCATAGTAGAAGAAAAATTAAAGCAAGCAGCAAAGTGAAAAGGTTGTTATTTTGTGGTTTTTTTCCCCTATGTTGTTTCTTTCTTGGATATCGTTTTTGGAGGTAAATGGAAATATGTTATGCTAAGGAAGCAATTATAATCAGTGGATCTAATGACAAATGATTTAGCTAACTACCCTCATTACGTTGAACATCTGATTATGCAGAGTTTAATATTTGTCATTTGAAAGTATTTCATTTACAATGTTAACTTCAAACAGTTTCTGTCTGAAACCTCCTGTATTTTTGTTATGGCCTAAGTAGCCCTCCACAGAATGATGGCAGATTTAATTTGATTCTTTATTCAGAGGTATCTTGTTATAATCCATGAGGTTTTCATGTTGTTTGGTTTTCTTGTTCCTTTTAATTTTTAAAAAGACAAGAAAGGGAAGAATTTCTGCCCCTAGAATTTATGCAAGCATGGAACAAAATCTGTCTGAAAACTGCAACATCTTTTTTATTTAGACATGCACATATACACGCACAGCAGCTTCTCAGGCTGCAGGCTTGTTGGCAGGCTGATGTTTTCTGTATCCTGTATAATTTAGTCAAGGCAGAAAATAGATGTTATGGCACTCATGACTTCAAACTGAACTAAAATCTTCTAAGAGTTGGGCTGATATAAAAGAGCTACAATGACATAAGGGACATATCCATTTAGAGGCAGTTAATTACTATGAAACAAAGAACTTGTCTGTCTCTGGAGCAAACCGATGAGTCCTCAAGACAATACTTGCGTTATCACTTATTATCAAGACGAGATCATATACCAATTCCTGTAATAAATGCAAAAGTCCACCTTGAAACTGCCAGATTCTTCTCCTCACTGTTTCCAGAGGAAAGTTTTTCCAAACCAATTTGCTCATGTGGTTAAGAAGCTTAAGCTGTTTGTCCTTGTGTCACTATTGTCCTGTGATTTTAGTCTTATTCTTCTTTCTCTCTCTATCCACTTCAGTGAGTAACATGTTAATGAGCAACATTAGCAGTTTTTGTCACTGCCATCAAATTCAGGAAAGAGTAGCCTATAACCTCAGGTTTCAGAGAGTTTTCTTTTCAGTGCCATGGGATATTTATAAAATAGGTAAAAAATTTTTCGTGGTTTCAATACCAGACATTTAATACGTTGCTTTGTGTTTAAAAAAACCCAGTAAAACTGGACTTCATTGCTACATATACAAATTTATTATACAGTTCATATGACTATAAAAACTGGAAATCTGATGTTGTTTAGATTTTTAAGATGCAGTTCCAAATGAACTAGATACTCATGGCTGAACTCTCTCTAAATGCAAAATCTTTGTGAAGGGGAGATTGAAAATTAAGCATTCACTCTGAAGGACATAACAAGGAAATAATAGCTAAATTTGTCTCCTGATGAACTTAATGAGAAGCATTTTAGGTAGAACAGAAATTAAGATTCATTGCATCTAAGTGAAGCAAGACCAGAGAGAGAATAAAGAGATCGTGGACAAAGTAAATTAAATTTGTCTAGCCTGACTAAAAGATACTGCCAGATGGCTTAAATTTAGCTTTGTTTTTGTTGGTTTGGGTTTTTTTTCCCCTCTTCCATTGCTATGCTTTTTCTGTGAGTGTAAATTCATTGTTTCTTTTGACAAAGTATGATTAGTATTTATTATAGTAGTCTTCTGAAACTGAAAATTATGCATTTATTATATTAAAAAAACCCCTCAGAGTGGCCCAGATACTGAGTCTTTGTCACGGAGATTGACAGTTGGTGCATTCTGCTTGTTTTATCCTCTGCAAATGCAGAGAACATGTCTGCAGTGATCAGAGATGGAGCCTTTTCTTTCACTCCTGGTCACTGATAGGAATCCAGCCCAAGCCTGCAGCTTAAGCAACTCATAGCTGTAGTAGAAACCCTGACCACCCAATGACTATTTGGCATATTGTCTAGCAGTGTAATCCATGTCTGGAGCCTCAGGAGCCAAATAGGAGACATCTACTGTCTGAAAGGGAAATATGGAAGCAATTAGTTAGTACTAATGGGTTCAGTGTGGATTTGGGTGTTTGGATAATGATAGGAGAAATAAAACAGCAGAACTGGTCTGTGACCCAAGAGCTTGCCTTTTACTTAATAAGTAGGATGGTTTCAAGTGATCTTGAAAGTAGGTAGAGATGCTGGAGACTAGATTCCTGGAAAAATAGGAGTTAAAATATAGCATATAAAAAGTGTGCAATGTTACATAGAGAAAATAGCGGGTTTTTTTCCATTTTTTTGTTTTCCATGAATTTCTCTCCTAACAGTTCCATGCTCGTGTTTCTGTTATCACCTGCATATATGTTTATAAAGTGTTTGAGGGCAGGGCTGTGGTGTGACTGCTGGGATAGTAAGGTTGTCCTTTGCAAGCACCCTCCTTGGTTTGGACCTCAAATCCTTGTATTCATTGTAACACCAAATTATCAACATGCCCTCTTCACTGACTGGAGGGAATATAAATTTGTGGGAGACCAGTAGTTTAGCCAGGCTTGCAAGAAAATGGCATGCACTATGAAGACTCGTTCCCTCTGTTTAAAAGTCCAGTTTCTTAGGAGTTCAGTTTTCCAGGGCTCAAAGTCTGTTTCCCAGCTATGCTCCTAGTCTATTCCACTAAAGCAGACATTTACCAAGAAAGCCTTTAAGTTTCATTTCTTGACATTTTCTGAACAACCCTCCTCACTTGTAGATATTTCTGTGCATAACTGAATCTAGTTCTTCTCACTCCTCTCTGGTTTTTGCTGGTCTCATATTATGGTTATGTCCTCCTCCCCATAGACTGCAGTGTTTCCCGCAGTTCTGTTTGCTTACACTTGTAGTAGAGAGTGGCAAAAGCTGGTTTGTCAATTTGTGCGTGGAGTAAGCCAAGAATGATAGAAATGTAGAATCATTTAGGTTGGAAAATGCCTTAAAGATCATTAAGTCCAACCTAGCAAAACCAAGTCCATCACTAAACCATGTTTGTAAGCACCACATCTGCCTGTCTTTTAAATATGTCCTTTCAGGCAGTTGTAGAGTGATAAGGTTGCCGCCCCTCAGGCTCCTCTTCTCCAGACTAAACAGCCCTATTTGCTTCAGCCACTCCTCTTAAGATCCATAAAGGATCATAAGGATCAGATATATCCTTTGCCACATTACCCGTGCTTATCTACATGATCTTGAGTATCTTGTGACCAAAGGACTGAAAATCAAGTAGAATTAAAATACGTCAAGGCACATCTTTACTGTCGTTATATTTCAAGGAGATGATGATCATCATCTAGGATAATCCTGTGGGCTTCCTGGAACAATAAACTGTTTTGCCTTGCTTGAATTATTTGCATGTACAAAGTTACTCAGGAATGCATGTCTCTGCAGGTTTGGAGCCACTTTAAGGTTCAATTTTCAATATTTCAACTTTTCAGGATTTTACATGATCAGGTCAGTTTTGGAGAATACCCTGTAAAATGCTTCACTAGGAAAACATCAGTACTTCTGCATCTCCTTTGTACTCAAGTTCTAGGAAAACATCTTGAGAAAGCATTCATCTTGTGATAGATTTTTCTTTTTGAACTCTGAGATGTTTGTAACCTCATTGTAGTGCAAGTTTTCCTGTTATTTGACATTGTTACATAGGGGATATCTTACAAAAGTGGAACACAGCAGGAAGCCCCTGTAGTTTTAATTCCTTTTGCATTTCCTACCTTTTTTAAAGAAACCCTTTTCTGCTACAGCTTCGAGCACTTGTAAGGCTTTTAGAAGCAAAACCAGCATCACATTTGCAGATGAAGAGCTATGATTTCATTCTTGTTCATTTCAAATGGATTAGAAAATATTGTCCAAATTGGGCACCATGCCAAGATTGCCATTAACTTTTCCCATAAAATATGATTAAGGACCTTAACAAGCATTTAGTAATTAAGTGAAGTGCTTTGGAAATTTATATGCTGTCCACAGTTTGTCATGTTCTGTAAAATACTGAAGACAGTTTCTATGAAAAGCAATAAAAATAAAGCACTTGAGAAACATCTGGGAGTGTTATCTCATGGGGGGATAGTTTCATTTGTAACAGGATATTTTGATATTTAAAATTAATGTTGTGTGTAGTTGATTTTTGTTTGTTCTTTAGGTTAATGAATAATTGACTGAATTAATGGACTAATTCCTATAATCGTATATCCCATTCTAGTGTCCATGTTGCTTCATTTTGCATCCTGAGTTGATTATTTTCCATGTACTCCATTAATATGTGTACTGTTCTATATTTGGGTTCTGGTTTCACTTTGTGCAGCTGAATTTGCTGAAGTAACAGTCTAAAGAGAATGGGAGTGCTGAACAGACTCTAAATGAAGCAAATTTTCCTGTGGCATGGCAGGATAAAACGATATAGGCTTTCAGTCTCATAGTGTTCAGTGGATGGCTGGGTGATGGTTTGTTTTTTAGCTTTGCTAACAAAGAAAAAGGTTGGTCTGTTCCTGCTGAGGTACCTTTTATGTTCTGTGGCCACTCAGAGTGATTTATGAGTAATTTTCTCTGCAAACCTCTTTTCCTTCCAACAGTTTCCAGCTTCCTTTGACACAGAGTACATTCTGGATCACACAACAGTCTTAATGGAATAACAGAACTAGATTAGCTTTGCTGTATTTTCTAAAGGGATTAATTCAAACCTTAAATATAGGAGAAGATGCTTTTCAAAACTGCAGAGCTATGGGAAGCAAAATCTGCTAGTCTTAAAGGTGGCTGGATTTTTTAATCAACTCAGTTTTTCCAGATTATTCCACTTCTTTCATGTTTGGGATTCTGTTCTGATATTATTGCAGTTATATGGAGTTAATATAAAAAAAGCTTGTAGTGCATAGGCTCAGGCTGTTTACATGCCAATTTTCCCAGCCACTATTAAAAACTTGACAGTTGCCACAAACCTTTGTGAAAATTGCTTTCAGATCCAGTTTTTCTACTAACCAGAGATTAAAGTTTTGCAGTGTATTTTCATGTGGCAGAAGGAATCCAGAACAAGAAACTTATTAGTTATTACTTTAAAAGAAAGATTGATACTGCCTGTTTACACATGTATTATTGCTTGATCCTTTGTTTCCAAAAAAAATAAATCCAACCTTAGAATGGTGTCTAAGAATACTCACCTATGCACATTTTGTTCAGG